>NC_053441.1:66077617-66411031 GCF_007990345.1 Gossypium hirsutum | reverse complement strand
AAGGTTGGAAAGATTGAAAGAAAATATATACGTGTTTTAACCTAACGTGCAATTCCAACAACTTGACTATTAGCATATACCTAGGCTTATGAGACGTTTTAAGAGAGCAAAGAAAACGCAAAACTTTGTTTGTCCAAAAGTCAAAAGTTTCGGTATGATCCATTCATACACATCAATAGTATTAGACACCAATCTATATCATCCATTGAATTTCATGATTCATATAAATAATACATATTGTTATTATAGATAGATATTTATGCAAAGACGTAACACAGGAGCATCTTGACTCATCCAGCTTTGTTTGTCACTTACTTATCTTGACTTTTGGTGAATCTTTTCATGTACCCAAAAATTATACTTTTTCAAAAATTAACAATTTAACCCTTAAATTTCAAATTTTAAATGTAACTATTTACGCATAGGGCTGCCAGCCGGAGCCGGTACAAGTAGGGTTATCGGCTGCGTTGGGAAAAATGTTAAGGCTGTTTCACTCAAGTTAAAATTCAAGTCTTCTCCCTATTGTGAATAAAATAAAAAGGTGTTGGTTTCCATGGGCCCTGCCCTTACACTTTGTTCAAAAACATTTTCATCACAAAACAACAAAAGAATAAAAAAAGGGAAGGAGGGTCCAGACAGTAAAATTGGCCTGGTTTCTTTGCGAGGATTCCGCTGTTTTCTAGTGAAACAAATTTGCTCCTTAAACCTTTATTCTAATCACATGCTCATCAATTTGGTAGTGCTGCATTTGAAAAAGGGAAACCATTAATTCTCGCAATTATCATCATCACTATGATCAAAAAAAGCTTTATAGAAAATAGAAACACACTCCCTCTCCTATCCTCTCTATCATCATCCCTTTTCTTTACTAAACAAATAATAAAAGAGTACTCACCTTTGAAAATAGAGACCTCGCTAACACACAAATATTTTATGTGTAGAAATTATGTGTTTAAAAATAGAGAATAATTTTTATATTAAGATGATTTTAAAATATATAATTTGTAGGTACTAATAAAATGATGTCACATCATTAATTTTTAAAGACTTGTAAATATTATTCTATATTTAATCACATACGATATCATTTTTAATTTAATTTAATTTAATTTAAAATTTTGGTGACGCTCAAACTATATGCCGGAAAAAGAAAACCAAAAATAAATAAGATTTGAAAATGCATAAAATTTATCATTAAAATAAAAAAAACCTTATAAAATTCATAAAGCACAAATTGAGTAAAAATTATAACCACAATTAGTGGTTTTATCAAAATTTGAAATTTGATTAAAGATTAAAAAATAGAAATAAAAAGCTAAAAAGAAAAAGAAAAAATATTCTTCCCTAAAAATTAAATACATAAAAATAAAATATGATTTGAAAGTAAGGAAATAAAAAGATGATTAGTTTTTTTCTAATTTAAAAATTATGAACAAGAAAACATGCTTGTTTATTAAGATCTATAACTTGCTAAATTAAATATGAATGAATGTATAATAAGACTTTTATATTTTTTAAAAGTTGATAATCATCTATAATTTATTCTCTTAAAAATAATATACATTAAATAATAAAATATATGGTTTGAAACTAATTAATAATAACACATAAAATACGTACGATATTAATATAAAAATTTATAAGTAAAACAAAATTTAAACATATATAAATAGATCAAATTAAGAATATTAAATGAATACATCAATCATAAATTGGTGTAGAAACCGCACATATGAAGGTGAGAAGTGTCCATGATAATAATATATTAAATTATGTAACATTGAAAATATTTTATAAAAATTATCAAGAATAATCCGTGAAGTGATAAATAATTTGTGTCAATTCAAACTTTTAATTGTTTTATTTAATAATAATATAAAATCTTAAAAAGATAAAAGCCGCATCCTAATAATAATATCTTTTATCATTTAAAATTAAAAGATATATAATTTTTCTCATCTGATTAAGTTTTATATTAATTCAATAAAAAAACTTTAGCTTCAAACAAAAAAAAAATTATAATTTAAAAATGACAGATAAGAAAAGGAAAGAGGTGGAATCCCACACCCCAAGGCCCCGCGACCTGCCTCTTACAACTTACTCCATCTTTTTATAAGTGTGATTATTTTATTACATTATACTATTAAGTTTGTCTTAAAACATAGTATTATTTGTAAAATAAAGCCACTAGTTTCCAAAGAAAATTGTTGCCTCTTCTCCTTACATATATTGCATCCATCCATGGATTGTGCCTATTTATATAAATATTATTCCCTTTTAATTTGTTTCCCATATTTGATTTTTATACCAATTCTTTCAATATCAGTGATGCAAGAATATTGAATCACATAGTGCATGGCGGACTCATAAATTCATATGCTCCTAAAAACATTGACCTCAACAACCATTTTCTTTTAATTAATCAGATTTATCTTCTTATCAAAACCGTTATATTTTGTTTTCTTTATTAAAAAGTAGATAAATTAATTCATGTACATTAGATAAAAGGTCAGTATCATTAAAGTTGAAAAGTGCTGTAAAAAAAATACTTTAGAGAAGTGCTTTTGAAAATTTTAATAGCTTTACCATTGTTGTTCATAAGCATTTTTGGAAGCTAAAATATCTATTTTAGATATGATGTTGTAAAGCTGAAGATTTAACGGGTGAAAAGTGATTTTATTGAAAAACACTTTTTCCGAAAGTCAAAAGTTAAAAATTTTAGCTTGCTTAAAATCTCAGTTTGGTTTAAAAACCTATTTATTTACCAAATCTTTTTGTTTGAAATCATAGTTTGGTAAACACAACTTAAAGAGCAAATTTGTCATTTCTATTGAAACTTTTATCCATTTGTACGGTTAAAAATTGATGTGGTTGACTGAATAATTAAACAGTCACGTATATCTCATGCTGATGTATATAGATAAAACTTTTAACAAAAGAACCAGTTTGCTCTTTAATCTAATATACAATGACTAATTTACTATTTTTTAATAATAAAAATAAAATATAATCTAACTCCTTTAAACAACTTGAAATACGAACAAGGTCTAATACCAAGTAGATATATTGTTTTGGGAAGGAGTGGGCGGGGTACCAATAAATTCATCCCTTTAGTAACAAGCATAACTCCCACTTGTTCAGGAAATGAGAACCAATTAATTAAATCATCAGCAAATGGAGAAGATATTATACTTTATACATGTATGTATGCATATACAGATGATTTTATGTGATACAAATACGGTTCTTGGTTTTATGCTGGCTGTAATTAATTCATTGCTGTCCTTGCCATTTAAAACCCAATTGTCGTTTTTTAAAGAAAAGAAGATAGATGAACTAATTTTAATTAACCAAACGATCTGCTGGTCAGTTAGTGTCCTGCTGGGTTAAAGAGCTGCATTGAAGAAAGAAAAATGTAAATTGCATTTTTGTGCTTCTGTTTAGTTGTTTTAGGAATTTGTATTTATATATAAAGATAAAAGCTTAAATTCTGATATTAGTCTCTTTATTTTATCAAAGTTTTGGATTTAGTTTCTGTACTTTTTAAATTGTAATATTCATTCAATTAAGTTTTACTATTTTTAAAATCGGATGTAGAAAACACATTATCATATGTATAATTCCATGTCAAATTGTTATTTTCACATATTACTCATTAAAAATCTAGTTAATGGATTAATGGTTGTGATTTACATCAAGACTAAAATTTTGAATTTTGAAAAGCATAGGGACTTGAATGATCTGATTTGAGAACATGGACTAAATCAACACGTGTACGCATAGTATATGACTTGTAATTAGATTTAAAAATTTTAAAAAGTAAAGGGACCAAAATTAATTAAATTAAAATGTAGGACTAAATCCCAACTTTGAAAAAGTATAGGGAGTAAGCAAGATAAACTAGTGTAGGAAAAAAAATTAAAATGGAAGTAGGTGGGATAAATCCAAAAAGAAAAAGTGACAAAGAAAGACGTACGTGCGGGGCAATTGAGATTTGAGAGAGTAGAGAAGAGGTGGGGCCCAGAAAAAAAAGGGTAGAGCTTGGGAGAATCAAAAGTTTGACCGCTCCGCTCCCACAAATCACTCTTTTCCCTCTCTCTACTCTTTCGACTTGTTCTCTTTCTATTCTCCTATTCTTTGTAGCTTTACTACTTTTGCGAATAATACCACTTTACCTAGTTTTGTTCGTAGATTATGCCAAATTTCTCCCTCAACATCACCTGCTGAATGCTGACACCACTGCAACTCCAACTGCTTCTTTCATAATCTGTCTGTCTCTAGGCTCCAACACACAAGAAGAAGACCACACTTGTCTTTCCCATCTCTACTCTGCATATCCGCATACAGGATTATATCCCTCCGAGTCCCAATCTCCAACTTGTACTTGCCTGCTTTCAGTTCTGCACATCGTACCCACCGTCCCGACCTCACTCACTATCCTCCTTACATCACACCAGGTACTTCTCTCTCTCACTACCCATTGACCATATATAATACTATATTTTTATGCCCTTTATACCAATGGTATTTGTTAGCGTTTCTATCTCCTGATTTTTTTAACTTGTATCATTATTTCTCAAGATTCAGCTCTCCAAGCTGCTACCTGCTTGGAGAAATTGGATTGTCAAGAGATCTAAATGTGAGGTTAACAGAGGAGTCTGCAGAAAAGAGATCCATGGCCGAGAGACAAGTAGTTAGAAGCCCATGAAAAGCATTTCCTTGGCAACTACCCTTATAATTGCTATGTCCAATCTTGCACTCAACAGATACTTTGTACAAGCCGCTTTTTAATATTTGTGTCAGCCTGACACGCCATTTCTTGATGTAAATCTGAGAAGAGGAAGGAAAAGTAGGGAAAAAAAAATGAAGAAAGTATGGAGGGTGATAGTATGTTTATCATCACCAGAACAAGGCCTGACTGGGATCTTTGGTTTGTGGTTGTTGCTTCTATTCCACCATCTCCAAGCCAGACAACTGGTTTCAGCCCAAAAGCAAAGCAATGATGATGTGATTAAGTTGATGGCTTTCAAGCGCATCTCCGTTTCCTCTGACCCCCACGGTGTCTTAGCCAATTGGACTGAAGATTCTCCCAGTCCCAGCTCATGGCGTGGCGTCTCCTGCTCTCCTGATGATGGCCGTGTTACTGCCCTCAACCTCAGTTATTCCGGCCTTGTCGGTGCTCTCCACCTCCCAAACCTAACAGCCTTGTCTTCTCTCCGTCATCTGTACTTACAAGGAAACTCGTTTTCTGCTGGTGATCTTTCTGCTGTCTCATGCAGCCTCGAAACTCTCGACTTGTCCTCCAACGCCATCTCAAACCAACTGCCTGCGCAATCATTTTTCTCCGCGTGTAACCGTCTGGTTTCTGTTAACCTGTCTCGCAATTCTATCTCTGGGGGCAGTCTTATGTTTGGTCATTCTTTGCTGCAGCTTGACCTCTCTCGTAATCAGATTTCTAATTCTGCCCTATTGAACTACTCCCTTTCAACCTGCCAGAACTTGAAACTGCTCAACTTTTCTGATAACAAGTTTACGGGAACACTTGGTTTCTCTCCCCTGTATTGCAAGAATTTAATAGTTCTTGATCTCTCATGCAATCTCTTTTCTGGACCCATACCACCGAGTTTGATGCTAAATTCTCTGGAGCTTCTTGATCTCTCCCACAACAACTTCTCTGGCAAGTTCTCCACCCTAAATTTTGGGCAGTGCAGCAACCTCACTCAGCTCAGCTTGTCTCATAACACCCTCTCTGACTCTGGGTTCCCAGTTAGCCTCAGAAACTGCCACCTTCTAGAGGCACTTGACTTGTCCCATATTGGGCTGCAGGGCAAGATTCCAGGGGGCTTGTTGGGAAATTTTAAAAAATTGAAGCGTCTATCTTTGGCTTATAATCTGTTCACTGGTGAAATCCCTCCTGAGTTGGGACAGGCTTGTGGAGCTCTCGAGGAGCTTGATCTGTCATCTAACAAACTCACAGGTGGATTGCCTTCAGTTTTTACATCATGCTCTTCTTTGCAACTTTTGAACCTAGGAAACAATCTACTTTCAGGAGATTTCCTCAGTGCAGTTGTGAGCAGTCTCCCCAACTTGAGATATCTTTATGTACCATACAACAATATTTCCGGTTCTGTGCCCTTTTCACTCACCAACTGTACTCAGCTTCAAGTGCTTGACCTTGGTTCTAACGCCTTTAAGGGGAGTATCCCTCCAGGATTTTGCTCTTCAACCTCAGCCTTGGAAAAGATTCTTTTAGCCAACAATTACCTCGCAGGAAGTGTGCCCATGGAGCTCGGAAACTGCAAGAACTTGAGGACACTGGACCTTAGTTTTAACGGCTTGAATGGTCCCATTCCCAAAAATATTTGGAATTTGCCATATCTTTCTGAGTTGGTTATGTGGGCAAATAACATCACCGGTGAGATCCCAGAGAGCATTTGTCTCAGTGGAGGAAACCTGGAGACCCTGATTCTCAACAATAATCTCATCAGTGGAAGCATACCACAGTCCATTGGCAAGTGTACCAATATGATATGGGTGTCACTTTCCGGCAACAACCTTACTGGGGAAATCCCTTCTGGTTTTGGAGATCTTCCGAAGCTTGCTATCCTGCAATTAGGTAACAATTCTCTGACTGGGCAAATTCCACCTGAGCTTGGTAAATGCCAGAGCCTCATTTGGCTTGATTTAAACAGCAATGACATCAGTGGTGCCCTTCCTCCAGAGCTTGCAAACCAAGCTGGCCTGGTCATGCCCGGAGGTGTATCGGGGAAGAAATTCGCATTTGTAAGAAATGAGGGTGGAACAGCTTGTAGGGGTGCTGGAGGTTTAGTTGAGTTTGAGGGAATAAGGCCAGAAAGGCTTGAAAGTTTTCCCATGGTTCATTCTTGCTCATCGACTAGAATTTACTCTGGTATGACAGTATACACCTTTACCAATAATGGAAGCATGATCTACCTTGATGTCTCTTATAATAATCTGTCAGGTAGTATTCCTGAGAATTTTGGTACAATGAGCTATCTCCAGGTCTTGAATTTGGGACACAATAAGCTAAGGGGAAACATTCCTGAAAGTTTTGGAAGCTTGAAAGCGATTGGTGTCTTGGATCTCTCTCATAATAATCTCCAAGGATATCTGCCAGGTTCATTAGGGACTCTCTCTTTTCTTAGTGACCTTGATGTATCCAACAACAACCTAACCGGTTCCATCCCTACTGGAGGTCAGCTCACCACTTTCCCAGCCTCCAGATATGAGAACAACTCTGGACTTTGCGGGGTACCCTTGCCTTCTTGTGCCACTGGAGGCCATTCGACAAGCCTTCACCCTCGGAATAAGAAGCCACCTGTGGCAGTCGTGATGGTGGTTGGCATCACATTCTTCCTTTTGTGCATCCTTGGATTAACTTTAGCTCTTTATCGAGTGAAGAAGAACCAGCTTAAGGAGGAAATGAGAGAGAAATATGTTGAAAGCCTACCAACTTCAGGCAGCAGTTTCTGGAAACTCTCTAGTGTCCCTGAGCCTTTGAGCATCAACATTGCCACTTTTGAGAAGCCTCTACGAAAGCTGACCTTCGGCCATCTGCTTGAAGCAACTAATGGTTTCAGTGCGGAAAGTTTGATAGGGTCTGGAGGGTTTGGCGAGGTCTACAAAGCACAGCTGAGAGATGGCTGCGTAGTTGCAATCAAGAAGCTGATACATATCACAGGGCAGGGAGACAGAGAGTTTATGGCAGAAATGGAAACTATTGGGAAGATCAAGCACCGGAACCTGGTTCCTTTGCTAGGTTACTGCAAGGTTGGAGAGGAGAGGCTGCTGGTTTATGAGTACATGAAATGGGGAAGTCTGGAGTCTGTTCTTCATGACAAGGCCAAAGGAAGAGGATCAAGGCTTGACTGGGCAGCTAGAAAGAAGATAGCTATAGGATCAGCACGAGGTCTTGCATTCCTTCATCATAGCTGTATTCCTCACATTATCCATCGGGACATGAAATCGAGCAATGTACTCCTTGATGAAAACTTTGAGGCTAGAGTTTCTGATTTTGGCATGGCAAGATTAGTTAATGCCCTTGATACTCATCTTAGTGTCAGCACACTTGCAGGGACTCCGGGGTATGTTCCCCCGAGTACTATCAGAGTTTCCGGTGTACGACAAAAGGTGACGTCTATAGTTATGGTGTCATATTGCTAGAGCTTCTTTCTGGCAAGAGGCCTATAGACCCATCTCAGTTTGGCGATGACAACAACCTTGTAGGGTGGGCAAAGCAACTTCACAGAGAGAAGAGAGTTGATGAGATATTGGACCCTGAGTTGATGATGAAGGAATCTGGTGAGGCAGAGTTACACCATTATTTGAGGATTGCCTTTGAGTGTCTCGACGATAGGCCCTTCCGGCGTCCGACCATGATACAGGTGATGGCAATGTTCAAAGAGCTTCAAGTTGATTCAGAGAGTGATATCCTTGATGGTTTCTCACTCAAAGACGACATTATCAACGAATCATGAGGGAATGAGCATAAAACTTGGGTTGTAAATGAAAAGGTGTTTCTTTCTTCCTGCCATCCTGCATATGTGGTGAGGTTGAGTCTGCAGATGATGTAGCTCTGATATTTGCAGATAGCCTTTCATTCATAAGTTTTTGCTTAGTGTAAATAATAGAACACACTGAAAGTTGAAAGAAAACGTAGGGGTGGGGTGGGGTCTTCAGTTCAGATTCTAAAACCGGACTGCATTACTATTTCTTTCCTTAAACTTCATCTGTCACCTACACTTTGCTCCATTTTCAATTTCCAGCCACAATTTTGCTAACTTCTTTCATTTGTTGTCCATTAAAGAGCATTATGTAAAGTTTAGTGAATTACGATAACAGCAACCGGATCCCAAATTGATTCTCAAATGCCATTTATAACCATGATTTCAATGTAAGATTTCATTAAATGGCTATGCAGCTGGATAACCATTGTTAACCCCATAAATAAATAAATAAATAAATAAAATAAACTTTGCTGCAGTGGCATTATTGGTGTTGAAAATAAGGCTTTGGAATGACAATATACTATAGCATATTTCCTTGGGTAATAAAGTCAAAAAGAAAAATTCTCTCTTTATTTATGTCTCTTGAGATGTAGGCTTTAGCTTAGCAATGTTATGTCATCATTTAATTTGTAATGTTCAATGTTTTCAATGTCTTGTTTTGTCTGATTATTTATGGATTCCTTTTTGGTGGCAAATCAAATTTAAAGTTTGATTTATGTGAAAAGCAGCAGCAAATACTAAGGTAATGAATGATGTTTTTGACTTTTGGTAGCATAATATCGCCATTATTTAATTTCATTTATGTACATATCATGTAAAATGATTTTTTTTAGTTTTTTTAAATTTTGAAATTGAGTAAATCGGTTTTAAAGCATTGAAGGTTAAATTTGTTATTATTCTAACGACTCGGTTTTTAATAGTGTCAAAAATTACGGTTTTGAAATGTTATTTCTATAAATTGTGTTCGTTAATATTAGTTTGGTCTAGTAATTTTGTTTAATTGATAGTTAATTAACGTACAAATATAATGATCCTAAAGTCAGTGGTATCGAAAAATGCGATTTTGGGACACCGTTTCCGTAAACCAAGCTCGTAAATATTTTTATCTGTAAATATTTTATAAAAATATTATAAAATATTTACGAAGTTAATATATATGTGAATTGAATTTTGGATAGGTAATTTTGTCGAATTAGTGATTTAAGTAAGGTTCAAAAACCAATTTGTAAAAGTGGAAATGTTTTAATCACTATAAATTTTTAATTGACCAAAAGTTTAAGGAATTTATATGGTAAGTATAGTGGAGCGTTGGTGGATGTTTCTTTTCATTAATATTAAAATTTGTTTTAATTAAATTATTTTAATATGCTAAAAACATAAAATGAAAAGCCGGATTTTTTCATTCTCCATCTTTTAGTGAAAATGCAAAAGAGAAAGCCATGAAGCCATTGTTTTATGCTTCAAAGGTTCGGCCATATGTATGTTAAAGGATTCAAGGTCCGTTTTTTTGTATTTTTTTATTATTTTTGAAAACGTAGAAGCTTGATTTAGTTAACCTATGTTTTATTTTTCAAAACTGTTAAAGGTTTGAAATGTTTCCATTGATGAATGTTTAAAGCTTTTGGTGTTAAATAGTTAGATTTTAAGCTTAAATATGAAAAAAAAGATTAATTTGTTAGTTTCGAATATAGAGACTAAAGTGTAAATATTTTGAAATTGATGATAAATTTCTATAATTATAGATAATAGAGAATTATAGAAGGATGAAATTGATATCTGTTTCGAAATCGAAACTCAAATTTGGAAGTTATGACAATTTTGATTTTAGGAACTAAATTGAATAAAATGTGAAATTTTAGAAACTTTTGTCAAATTAAAGTTAAAATGTCGTATGCATATAATAGGCTGTTATAAGATGTGTGGAATTAATAAATTGAATGGAATAATTGTATAGATCGAAAATTGGACCAAATAAAAAATAATCGAGGAAAAGACAAAATTGTTGAATATTCTTTAAAGTTTCAACTTGTTTACCGATTAGCTAGGTAAGTTCATATGGTATGGTTATATGTATTTGTAATATATTCTTGAATTGTGAAAATTGTTTTTGTGTGATTGTAATTTGAATTGTTTACAATTTGGTACAAAAAGGTGTGATATGGACTAAATCATAAAGAAATGATGAATTGAATATGATGAATTGCAATCTAAAGACATTTAATGAATTATTATTTGATTATGACAGATCAAATAGTATTGGTATGAATCAATTGATTATTAAGATAGAGGATTAAATTGAATAATTGGCAAAATATGTATGACCTTGAAATTGAATGTGATTTGGATAGAATTTGATATTATACCATTACTAAATTATTATTCATAGCTAAAAATGACTCAGGATCGTTGAAAGGAAAATGAAATGTGAGAGTCGACAATGAGTGACGCAAGCTTTCGGTTTGTATTTCTATAACCCGAAACTAATTATAGTTAATAAATATTCATGATATATTGCATTATATAGTGTTTGTTAATGTAAGCTATTAATAGAAATTGAGTTAAAGTATGTTATGTTAGGTGATAAATTGATGAATTAATATTGAAATATGAATGATGGGATATAAATTGAATTATGTGATGAAGTTAGAAGTTGGTTACTCTATTAAATGTATAGGTTGATATTTCGAGATAAATGATAGTACACTACGGTGCCAATTGAGATGCAGGTTAACTAAACCAAGTATTCGTTCTAAGAATCCTAGTCAGCTTAAGAGGATTCTATTAATGCAATTTGGTTGTAAGATAAATTGGATATGCATTGTGATAGTATATAATAGAGCATGTACCTAGTGGAGTCATTTTAATATTTTGATATGTTTGAGATTATAGTTGAAATGGTATAAGGTTGAGTTGATGTTTCTTTTATGCCGATGTAAAATGTTTAAATGATGGTCAAGATAATGGATAGCAGAATTGTGAATGGAAATGCATGGAAAACGGATGGCATGAAATGGTTAAATGCACAATTAACCTAAGTAGATGTAAAGTGAATGTGTATAAACTATGTATGTTGCGTTAATATGATATATGTTTGAACAAAATAATGAAAATGTCTTGATTGTGTATAAATGATGTATGAAATGGATTTTGTCAAGAGATAAAGGCTGTGCCTTGAATGATTGTTCGATGTGAAATATAGTTTTTGGATGAGTTACAAAATAATGTGTTTAGTGACAATTTTGACAGTTTTGATATGGTATCTTGGTATTTTGATGAGAATAACCAAGTGTTATATACCAGCTAATGTTTTAACTTGAATTGAAGTAGGACAATTTGTTAGAATAAATGAAAGTAATGCATGTCTGAAGCATGGTAGATCAATTGGTTCCAAAGATAAAAAAGTATCATAAAAGAAAATAACAAATCAAGATGGTTATATAATGGAGGCAAGTGTTCTTGAAGAGACCTAAACACAATTAATTATCAAAACTCCAGAAGAGATTCATGTATTTGATTATGGAAATGATGAAAAAAAATATATCTCGATAAGTTATGTTAATATGAGAAAATATGGACCCGTGTAAAAATAGAAAAATTGTTAGCAATAGTTTTGTATGCAATAATATTATTGAGATAATAAAAGAAAATGAGGATCTTGAAGAAATCTATTGAGAAATATAGACATGGAAAAGCTTGACCAAAATGGAAAGACACAATTCAAGTAGAATTAAATTCGTAATGTTTTTGAACTAGTAATCCAAACATATAAAGGTATAAAGCTAGTGGGGTACTAATTGAGCAATTCTGCAAAAAACGAAATTAGAAAAATGAAAATTTTTACTAAGTCCTGGAATTGAAAAGATGTTACTTGTGGTGGATGTAATAACATTTAGTTTGTCAGTTTATGAAAGATTTGACGTGCGTCAAATCACTGTTGTTTTATACTTTTATATGAATCACTATATTATGAAAGTTTATATTAAAATCTTTGAAGGATTTAGAATGCTGGAAGCATATAAAAATTTTCAGGAAATTGTTCAATACAATTGTGTAAATATTTATATGAATTGATTTGAACATATGTATTAGTTTAGAATGATCATGATCAAAGTTATGTTAAAATTATTGTTGGAACTTCTGAAAAGATCAAAATATGTTTCATCAAAATTTTTCCTCACTTATGACATTTAGAAGAAAGATGATATAAATATTTAGCAAATCCGTTCAAGTGATTATTTGAAAAGCTAGTATTCAAGATTGAATACGTAGAATATGAGATATAATGTGATATTGTCATGAGGGGGAGTAAATATGCGTTGTACGCTTTTTGCCTTGATTGAGGTTTTCTCTCATTGAGTTTTCCTGGTAAGGTTTTTAATGAGCCAGCATGTTATGCGTATTATAGATATATATACTCTTTTTCTTTCACTAAGAATTTTTTTCCCACAAAGTTTTTATCTTAGTAAGGTTTTAATGAGGCACATTATATACTAGTGTGTTGGAAAAATTTGATTTTAAACAAAAAAAGTTTTCAATCATAACAAATAATTAAAATTTTGAAAATCGAGGCAATTTTGGATCTTTATAGCAATAAACTTTTTTCGAAAAGTACCCGTGCTTTAAGTGAGATAGATCCTAGATGTTCCCGACTTTCAACGAAATGCCCTTCTACACTATTCTCGTACCACGAATTGCTTCAAGTGTGGGCTCGAACAATCACGAACCAAACACAGAATCAGAAACGATTTATTACTTTCGATGGGAAAGTAATTATCTCTCAATAGAAATTGGTAGAATTGTTATTCTCAGAAAATAAAATTTATACTTAGAATATAAATTATCATTTTTTCTAACATAATAATAATATTGAAAACTTATGTGAAACTTGCAACACCTCTAACTCGTCTTCGTCACCAGATTAGGGTTATAGAGCATTACCGTACAATTGGAAATAGGGGTCACAGGGCCGTGTGACATAGCCCTAGGCCATGTAACTTTCAAAGGGACACACGGTCGTGTCCCAACTCCTGTCTTCACCCGTGTAATTCACTGAGTAGGGTCACACGGTCGTGTCATATGTACGTGTGTCAGGCCGTGTAACTCGCTGACTTGAACCCCAAGAAAATCCTCAGATGACACACGGTCGTGTGACATCCCATGTGAACCCAAAATTCATCTAAAATCAAACCATTTTAAAGTCAAACCATGCATAAACATTTAATCCATTTGCATTTGCATACCTACCATTTCCTTTTCCTTTTCTTACCCATTAAACCATCTAGAATTTCATCGGATACTCGGGAAAGCTCACACAAAGTGTGCCTTTACATATAACCGTAAACTTTCCTTTACATCAATGCTCACACGAGCTGTGAAATGGGCCACCTCACACGAGCTGTGGGTCGAAATGTAAGTTACACGATGCTGCTCACACGAGCTGTGGAGAATCTGCAACAAATGCAGGACCTTGACCATCGGTAGGACATTCAAGTCCAGCACTCGAAACATGAAATCCCTAATGACATGTCATTTGTATCTTAAGAATTCTTAAGGTTCAACTGTGACTCGATATCCGTCATTTCATCATAGCATTGATATATTTGTATATTGATTCATTTACATCAAAACAACATAATAAACATTCAATTTAAACAATATTAAAGCGATTACGGTTCATGCAAACTTACCTCGATAATTAGGGACGTAGTAGTTAGATCGAACTAATCTGAAGCTTTAACTTTTTCTCGATCTAAGTCCAAACGTGATTTATCTTGTTATAAATGGATAATTTTAACTAATTAAGTACTTCTAGAATTCAATTATATCCATAGTTCATATTTATACAAAATTACCAAGTCTGCCTAACATTTTAACTTTTCACAATTTAGTCCTTAAGTTCATAACTTAAAATCTAACCATTTTAACCTAAATCCATGTTAACTATAGATGCAAGAGACCTTGATACAACCCATATTTACCATAATTTCATAATAAAACCTATAGTTTTACTCCTTTAACAATTTAATCCCTAATTCTAAAATTAATCAAAAATCACTTAACAAAATTTATTTATTTTTCAACAAAGATTCATAATCTAACAATTAACATAAAAAATCATTCAAAAGCATTCATGGTAAGTCCCTCAACCTTTAACAATTTTGCAAATTAACCCTCGGGCTAGTTAGATTAAGCTAAAACAGACTCAAAACATAAAAATCATTAGAAACAGGGCTTGAAAACCTGCCATGCATGAAGAAACTCCATGAGTGAAAGCTTTCCCTCTTTTAACAATGGCTATTCAGTTTTAGGGTTAGTAAAATAATAAAGATGATGTTTTTAATTCATCTTATTTTAACAACCTTTACTTGTTTTAATTAATTACAAATTTAACCTTTTTATTTCATTAAAACTACCACAAAACCTTTCCAATAACATCCACTAATACCTTAAATGGTATTTACCATTCAAGTCCATTAACTTTCATTTCCAAAGCCATTTAGCCTTTTTAACTAATAGAACTAAACTTTTACACATTTTTTTTACCTAATTAAGCATTTAAACATTAAAATTTCTTAACAAAATTTTAATATGACCTTAATATAATCTCATAGACACTAAATAAATAATAAAATAATAATTCACTCATCGGAATTGTGGTCCCGAAATTACTGTTTCTGGCATCACTGAAAACTGACTGTTACAAAACTGTTGTGTTAATAACTCTACTAGTGCCATTTATTTATAGGGAGAGATAGGAGAATCTTGGTTGAATTAATAAAACACAAATAATATTTATTTAATAGAAAGACTAGTTTTCTAGTTTAACTAGAAGAGGAGGGTGACAACCCTAGTATAATATTTATTTAACTAGGGAGTGTTGCCCCTTGTATATTGAGCTTCTTCTATATTGGGTCTAATTATATGTGATTCCTGAACTTTTAATACAGTACTTTATAATTTAATTCAATCCAGTAAATTTTTTTCTATTTCCCAAAATAAATATTAGTTAATTAAATTAGATAAATTAATGTTTCCAATTAAATAATTTTCTCAACCCAATTCTAATTCCGTTAAAGTCATGATAACTTTACTGTAAAAATATTTATGAGAAAATATATTTGATTTCCATATTCAATGAATTCACAATGGCTAGTTAATTTAATTCTATTTTTGAACTTCAATTATTTAATTAAATAATAAATCAGAAAACTTAAATTAATTCTCAAGTAATTTCTATACTTAGTGAGAAAATACATTCATTTGCGAATGTGACCCATTTCTCTAACTTCATTGTTTCCATCCATTCCTATTCATTTGATTCTATACGTAATTCATTTCTTATTTCAACGAGCTAGCAGATGGATTGATTGGACATATATAATTAGATCTCAAATAAATTATAATTAAGTTCTAGCTTTTTGTCTATTAGATATGAATTTATTTAGTTACGAAGTCATTCCACTATAGTATTGTGACTGAGCTCTCCCGTATTACATACCATTACGAAAGCTACTTAACCAGTACTCGTTCAATAACCTATTTTATCTTATGGTAATCATTACACATTCTTTCATGAAAAGTTAATTACTATCAAATAGTAATCAAGTCATTTATCATAAAGACAAATGGCTCGTGGTCACATTTACTTTTCATCTATCATGTAATGCCGATAAGAGCATATCATTTGCCCATTGGTTGCACTATGAATTTCATTATTGAGAATGATGCTACATATTGCAGAAGTTGTATACCCAACACACCAGATTTCAGTTCCTTATCTATTTGAACTCAATGTTTTACTTACATCAAAATATATGAGTCACACATACATACTCCATCATTTACTCAGGATTAATGTATGCCACAATATGAACGTCATAAGTGAATAAATTCATAAACGGATCTAAGATCTATTTTACTTGAGTCCTGGCTGATGTACTGTCAGTCCAGTCAGTCACATATGTCTTTATCTTTTGGGAGTCATCCACTTTGATGCTCAAGATAAAACATCTCCCCTATTGGACTTGATAGATGAAATATTAGTCTTTCAATTGGTTGCTCATTTCTTATAAGATCAAGGACATGTTTAGGTTCATCTACTAATACAAGCTGTTTTTTCGTATTACGATCTGACCACGTAATACCTGTTAGTATTAGTTAAATGTTAGATAACCAGTGAGTCAATATTTACTTCTATTTTACTTTGCATGCAAAAACATTAAGGACAATATACAAAGGGTATTAATGTAATTAATAAATATTATTATTAAACCAATTTGTTCGAAAAATAAAAACGTATATAGACGAAAGTACTTTACTTAGACCACCAAATCCAACACAATGAACATTAAGGGGAGTGTTATAAACATTTTATTATTAAGTTAATGTCTATCAATATCAAGACAACTTTGATATACATTAGAACTCTAATGTTCATTAGAAGTAGAGCTTTATATTATTTATACTTCCATGTCTATAAATACAGACTTTGAAAAATTATTGTAAATATCATTATTGATTAATAAAATTCATAGTTCTTTTGCTTCTTCTATTTCTTTTGTTCTATTTATTATTTCGTAATAACTATTTTATTTTACAAATCTATTTTACTTTTTATTTTTATTATAAATATAATAATATAAAAATTTTGTTAGACTTGAATAAAAGTCTAAAAGCTTGTTTGGTTTGGTGTATTGGCTAAGCCAATACACCCCTAATCGGTGGGGCCCACCTAATACCAATCTAAGACGCCGTTTGGTTGAGCGTATTGCTAATACGCGTCTATCCCCTTACTTCCCTAATCGGTGAAAAACACCGATTTCTACTCCCCCCCTTATTCTCTGATTAGATGACCCTTCCCTAAACCTTCCCTCTTTTACCCCTAATCGATCCCCTCTGTTTCTCTTCCGTTTCCCACCTTTATCCGAATTGCTTCCTTGTTTCATTGCTTTTTCCCAGTATTATTTTCTTCCCTTTTCTGCCGATTTGCTCCCCCGATTATTTTCTTTTCTATTTCGGCCGATTTGCTCACAGTTTCTGCCGATTTGCGTCATCGGTTAGTCTATGTTTCTCGATAGATTAATATCCTTTGCTATTGTAGACAAGCTCCAATACTTTCGAGGTAAATATGATCTATTGTTTTTCACTAATCGGTTTCCCCTTTTGCTTTTTTCAGGTTCTTCATTGTGCCCTGATTTGCTAATAGGTTAGTTTTAGCCAATTTTATTCTGTTTGTATTGCATGTTGAATTGAAATGTGTTTTCTGTTGTTGGTTAGGCTTAAGAAATGCATGCCGTTCGAAGTTGTTCTCTCTTCTCTGCTAATCTTCGATTTCTGTTTGTTCTGTTGTAATTTTCGAGTCATTTTCTGATCTTCAAAACCGCGAATGAGATTTCTTCCAATGTTTGTTTGTTTAAGTGCCTGAACTGAGTAGCAAAAATAGGTAAGATCATTGAGTTCTTTTGGTCCTCTGAAAGTAGCAAAAATAGGTAAGAATGCTGCTAAAGTTTTGTCAATTTGATTTGCGTTTTGCATCTTGCTCACTCTTGATGCTCTATAAGGAAAAGAAAGAGACGGAAAATGGGAGTCAAAGTAAATGGAAATTGTATTATAGTCATTTTAGTGGTAGAGACTAAAGAGAGTATTAGTGGTTATAAGAAGGTGGGGAACTGAAAGAGCGTCAATACTGAGGAAAGGCTTAAAACTTGATATGCAAGTGATTATAGGTATAGACCATAAATCCATGAGATAAATTGAGCTTCTAAATATATCCGTACAACAGAAAACCCTAATAGAACCTTAAAGCAATATCCATTATTCATCCTTGTTGGAAGAGATTGTCTTTAGAGTTAAATTGCATATACCCCTCCTTCCTTGAGTCAAAATAGATGACCTTCCCAATGAACAGAGATTATGTCATTGATCTAGAATTAAAAAGCTCATCACCAAGTTATTTCAATCCATCAACTTATTGCAATCACTAAAACACTTGTAAGGTGTGTAATGGAAAAAACATAAGGCTCAAAGATGTCCGATGAAATAATTTAGTGTTAGAATTTGCAATTTGTGTATCCAAGGCTTGTTCATTTGTTTTCTGTGTCATAATCATGTTTAAGGTGTCATGTATTTATTATAAGTTTTGACATTTTAAAAATAAGTGGTGTTATGTTGATTTTGATATGCTTTTGTGCTTGTGTAATATTGTGTTTTAGCTATTTTTCTTGTGTCTGTTTAGTAACAATATTATCTCTACTTTTGCCCATAAATTTTGTCGTAGTCTGGTTTTATTTTGTGAAACTTTTTGAAGTTGAACAAAAGTTTCCAAATCTTTATTGAATTAAATTAAATTATCATTCATCTAACTAAATTACTCCCGACTCATTCAGACAATAATAGTGCCTCAAATCCTCTTTTATTTGTTTGTTCTGTTGTAATTTGGTCATCTGAAAGTAGCAAAAATAGGTAAGATGAAAATGTTAGATGATAACGAATGTTCAAAACAATTTATAATGTTAAGAATATTGAATTTCATGCTGAGTGCAGATCAGTGAAACTAGAAGCTGTTAGATATCGAACTGTGTAGTCTGGCTTTGGGGTTTAGGGGTGAAGATACTGATACTGGTACTTAGAGGTCTTTCATGTATTCCATTTTTTCTAAATAGTTAATTAGGATGAACAGAAATATGATTTTTTTAAGATATTAAACATTTTGGAATTTGACAGCTTGTTATTGATTGAATAGGATGTTTGATATGAGTAAGAATTTCTATTTTCTTTTTGTGTTTTAATCTATGAATTTGGGTAAAATATGAATTTGAGTCATATGTATATAACTACTTTATTGTAAATTACGAATAAAATTTGATATTTTCAGCCTTTGATAAACAGAAAAGCTAGTAATATCACAAGATTTTGTTGGTTTGTTCTGGACATTGTTTTGATAGTCTGCTTGAAAATGTTATTTTAGTTTGTTAGTGAGTATAAGATGAAACTGTTGTGGAAGATGAAATGTTATTTTAGTCTGCTGGACCTTGTTCTTGATTTGTTAGTCAATAGAATTTGTTATTTTAGTTCTTTTGGACCTTGTCTGCTGGAAAATTTTGAGTGGTAATACTCTAATGTTTGGTTGTCTACTATGTTACTCGGACTTCGGTGTGAGTGGCAGATTTGGGTATGTATCTAACACAGATATGTTCAATTCTTTCTTAGTTTTTCCATATATTTGGAGGGTCCTTAGAGGGGGGTATATCCTTCTACCCTTGTCCAAAAATGTGCTGGACACGGGTGGTTCAAGAAAAACGAAAAGTCAGAACAACATAGGTTGTCTGTACCATACTGTCTTATGCCGAAAATATTCTGTTTATGGAACCCACCTTTGGTTCATTAGTCCAATAAATTTAGTATTGCTCAATGCCTGCGAAATGATTATCTAGTTGTATTTACTTATTTATCTTGGTTGACTTGAGCATAGCCATGTTTGTTAGCTTTATGCATTGAACAAACACTTGCCCTTTCTCTTTTTGCATTCAAAATTTTTACCTAAGATAATTGTTGCCTTACGGACATAGGCCATGGCCCCCAACTAAACAAGTAAACCCATTGCAAAAATGATTTTGTTCTGTCAAGTTGGAACCGAGGTTTCCAAGATTTATCAAGTGTAATTGGTGACTGATTTTTCCAAAGTGGGAATCTAGCATTGAACTTTTATTTATTTCAGTCAAGTAATTGGGTGGATTTACCATTAAAGGGACAGCTAGAATAAATTGAACTAGGTATAAGCATGTTGAAGTTCGGTGTTAAACATTTTATTTGCTGATTTTTGGAACTTGGCTTGTTCTCTGTTTTAGCTAATGGGATTCTTGCTGCTTGCATAAATTGTTATTTGCTATTTCTGAATTAAGGGATGTTGAGTCAGTTTTAAAATTACACTATTTGATCTGCACTAACTCCTAAGTGATAAAGGAAGTTGAAATTTAAGCTTATGCTTTGTGCCTCTATGCACTTATCCTGTGGTGGTTATATAGACTTCTTAACAAATAGGCAATTATTGTGGTGTTTTTAAAGTCCCAAAATGGCAATTAGCCTAATTGCAATTATACTATGTAAACCTAGAATCTAATTTTAAAAAATAAAAATAAACATGCAAGTTTCTTAACAAAAATATGATAAGCCGACAATTGTAGAAACCCCTTATATCATAGGCTTAGTATGATTTGATTTTCCTAAAAGAAGTAATAATTCCTCGTTGCAACTACTTAAATCATTATATCATATAGATTGGGATAAGAGTATGATTTCAAGAGCATGTGTTTTGAACAAAGGCCATGATAATACAAAGGAAAAAGTCAGCCATTAAAATCAAACAAGTAATTAATTTCATCAAAGAGCATTCAAAAAAAGCATTCAAATTGGCTTTCAAAAAAATTGTAAAAGCATTCGAGAAAACTTGTAAAAGCAAGTAATTAATTTCATTAAAATACCTTTCCTTTAATTAATTTTCATGCCCTTCATGATGTTTTAGGGTGAAAGAGTTTGTAATCTATTTCTAAAGCTAAATTATCATTATATTTTTCTTTATATGACATTTCACCGACCAAAGTAAGCTAATTGACTGATATATATATATATATATCTAAATCTAGATCAAAATAAATCATATATAATAAAACTAAATTAAAATAAGACCTAAATGAATGAAAGTCAAAAAAAATAATGTTGCTTAGACAATCTTTGATTAAACTAATCATAAATAAATATTTATTAATCAATGTTCAAACTTTGAACATGCTTTATTAAACTAATCAATGCTAAAACTTTGAACATGCTTTAATGAACTAATCAATACTTAACAAAATGTTATAAAAGTTTTAAAACTTGAATTATACATATACCAACAATTAATTTTAGGTCAATTATACATACACCAACAATTAATTTTAGGTCAATTATACATGCTTTATAATTTCTTTATTGTTTGGGTGATTCATAAAGAAATGAAATTAAAGTTGCAACGATATCATTTAGTATCAACTATTTTGCTTCGTGTGTTCTAAATTTGTATTGTTTATTTTTATTTTATAATGTGTAATTGCAACTTCAATTCATTGATAGTGTGTGTAATAATTTTAATATGTTGCAGTAATGGCTCGTCTGCCTTTAATTGCACAAAGTGTGAGGCGTAAAAGAATTGGTCTTGCTTTGACATTATGGTTGGAAATCTGTAGAATTGCGATTTGGTTCTTGTTTAGAATGGGTGCCAGCCTTAGCCTACAGACTTATCAACCAAGGATTAGGTCCTACACCTTAGATTTTTATGCAAAACGGGATTATGTGAAGAGGCTTGTATATGCTAGTGACGAGACTTGTATTGAACAAGTTAGGATGAATAGAACTGCCTTTTGTAAACTATGTGAGATGTTAGAATCGATAGGGGGATTGAAGTCGTCAAGGTTCATGCTTGTTGATGAGCAAGTAGCAATGTTTTTACATATCATCTCCCATCACCTGAAAAATCGAGTTATCAAGCATCACTTTAGAAGGTCCGGGGAAACTGTAAGCAGAGCATTTCATAGTGTTTTAGATGCTGTCATACGCTTACAAGATGTCTTATTTAAAAAGCCGGAGCCAATTACAGCCGACTCTTCTGACACAAGGTGGAAATGGTTTAAGGTAGTAGACTGAGTTTTAGATATAGCTTGTACAACATTTAGTTGACTTAGATTTAAATTAGTATTCTAACACAAGGTTTTATATCATGTGATATAGAATTGCTTAGGTGCTCTTGATGGAACCCACATAAGGATTAGGGTGCCAACAGCTGATAAACCTAGATATCGAACCCGAAAAGGTGACATAGCAACAAATATGCTAGGTGTTTGTACACCTGATATGCAATTTGTTTATGTTCTTCCTGGTTGGGAAGGTTCAGTTGCCGATGGACGGGTGCTCCGAGATGCCATCAGTAGAAGACATGGACTTAAAGTTCCTCATGGTACAGTGTATACTTAGAGGAATTTGAATTACTCATTAAGATCAAACTTTGTTTGCTGAATTAATCATTTTTTAAAAAATTATTTTATAGGTTGTTATTATCTAGTTGATGCTGGATACACAAATTGTGAGGGATTTCTTGCACCATTTAGAGGACAGCGATATCATCTGAACGAGTGGCGTCAGGGTTATCAGCCAAGTTCTCCGCAAGAGTTTTTTAATATGAAACATGCCTCAGCACGTAATGTCATTGAAAGATGCTTTGGCTTATTAAAACTTAGATGGGGAATACTTAGGAGTCCATCGTTTTATCCTGTAAGGGTGCACAATAGAATTATTATTGCATGTTGTTTGCTCCATAATTTTATTCGAACCCATATGAGTATTGATCCCATTGAAGCGGAGGTGGGAGAAGGATTACCTACTAATGTGGTGGATGACGATGAACCGAATATCACAAATATTCATCCATCGGATGCTTGGGCAACTTGGAGGATGGAACTAGCCAACCAAATGTTCGATGAATGGCAAGCATCTAGAAATTAGTTAGGTTTAGGGACAAATTCAGTTTGAATTGATTTGTTGATGTTTTTTTATGTATAAACTTTGTGAAACTTTGGTGGTCTTTATGAAACTTTATGAAACTTTGTTGAATTATAATGTAATTATCTTTTCATTAAGCATGTGTTATAAATTTAAATTTAGTATTGAACTACCGATATAATATTATAAACTGTTCACCCAACAATTAAATGATATTCAAAATAGTAAATAATGTTAATTTGTTTTTTTTTTAAGAACAATATGTCAGGTGTTCCACCAACGGGTGCTTCTTCTCAAGCTTCTCGAGGAAGCAAAAGAAAATGGGTTCCAGAGGAGGATGCAGCCTTGGTTTCTTGCATGGTGGATTTGCACAATGTAGGAACATTTAATACTGATACCGGGTTCAAAGCCGGTTATTTGAACGAGCTAGAGAAAATGCTAGAAAAGGCTTTACCAAGAGCAATGTTGAAGGCGAAACCAAATATTGAATCTCGGATTAGGTGCCTAAAAAGGGAATGGTCAGTCGTCTACGACATGCTTAATGGCCAAAACAACAGTGGTTTTGGTTGGGACGAGCATAGGCAGCTCGTTGTTGCTGAAGATGGAGTTTGGGAATCCTATGTAAAGGTAAAATGTATTTCAAGTATTTATTTGTTTTTTTACAAAACTTATAACTAATATGATTTCCTCATTTTTTTTAGAGTCACAAAGAAGCCTCTCAGTTCAGACATCGTTCTTTCCCTTACTACAACCAGCTTACTGCCATATACGCAAGAGATCGGGCGACTGGGAAAAACGCTCAAACAGCTGCTGATATTCTTGAAGAAATACATGCTGAGGATGATCTTACTACAGATATGAATGAAGAGAGAAACACATTCTATGACTGCGAAGCTGACGTCTCTTTAGACGACATGGATGTTTCCGGTATGGATCCGCGAGGAGATAGAGATCAAGGGGGTTCCTCATCTTCAAACAAGAGAAAAAAGAAATATGATGCTCGTGATAATGTGTATGCTTCATTTGAGGAGGCTGCCACCTTGTTGGGGGAAAAAATCCAGGCCGTTGGCGATCAAATCAGTAGGACTATGGCCTCCGAGGTGGTAGTTCAGCAGAAGTCTGAAGAAAAGATGGAAGAGAAAGCTTCAAATTTATATTCAGCCTTATGGTCAATTGAAGGTTTAACCGACGATCAGCGGTATGATGCTTTGAGTAAAATTCCCGATCATCCAACTCAAATGATCGTTTTCTTCAGTTTACCTTCTGTTGCCCGATTGGAATGGGTCAGAAGATTTCTTTCTCACCATTAAATATCAATGTTCAAACTTTTTGATGTTGTAAAACTTTTGAACATATTGATTATGATGTACAATTTCATTTTCATCTAACTTTTTCTTAGTATAAGTTAATTATGTTTATGCAGAATATAATTTTCAAGTTATATATTTAATAATAATTATGTTAATTTATATTTTACAGTATCATATATTATGATTTGAGTAAATTAATATAAGAATATTAATTATTAAGAATTTTTTTAAATTATATAGTTTAATTAAAATACATTTAATAATAATTATGTTAATTTATATTTTACAGTATCATATATTATGATTTGAGTAAATTAATATAAGAACATTAATTATTAAGAATTTTTTTAAATTATATAGTTTAATTAAAATATATTTAATAATAATTATGTTAATTTATATTTTACAGTATCATATATTATGATTTGAGTAAATTAATATAAGAATATTAATTATTAAGAATTTTTTTAAATTATATAGTTTAATTAAAATATATTTAATAATAATTATGTTAATTTATATTTTACAGTATCATATATTATGATTTCAGTAAATTAATATAAGAATATTATCCAATTAAGAATTTCATTAAATTATATATTTTAATTAAAATATATTTAATAATAATTATGTTAATTTATATTTTACAGTATCATATATTATGATTTCAGTAAATTAATATAAGAATATTATCCAATTAAGAATTTCATTAAATTATATATTTTAATTAAAATATATTTAATAATAATTATGTTAATTTATATTTTACAGTATCATATATTATGATTTCAGTAAATTAATATAAGAATATTAATTATTAAGAATTTTATTAAATTATATATTTTAATTAAAATATATTTAATAATAATTATGTTTAAATATGATTAAATTATTTATTATTGATAATAAAAATCTTATTATAATTTAAATAACAATAACAATAATCATTTACCAAAACAAATTTATGCTAAGGGTATTCTAGTCATTTTAGTTTTTTCTATTATGCTATTACACCTCTATTCCATTCAACCAAACACAAGATTACTATTACGCCTCTATTCCATTACATTCAACCAAACAGTGGATTAGCTATTACACCTCTAATCCAATACACCTCTAATCCCAATACACCTCTAATCCAATACGCCTCTAATCCAATACAGCGAACCAAACGTGCCCTAAGTTTTATTTAAATGATAACTTTTTTTCTTCTTTTGTTTTGTAAATAAATAAATTTTAAAAAGTAAAAACCTAAAAATCGACTAACCCAAACCGAAATATTTTGATTTGAACCGACCAAATGCACATTCCTACTCAAAAAATTATAAAAAAATTTTTAAGATCCAAAAATTATAAAATTATTAATTAATAAAAAGTAAAATTACATCTTGACTCCAAAATTTACAATAGATTGAACCCTAGTAAAAGATTTCTAATTAGTTTCGATGATAAGCATGCATAAGCTTATGCGAAATACTGATATACGCAGTAAGTGAAACAAGTAGTGAAATTTCCTATCCCATCCAATCAAATCCAATCCACGTGAAAAAAAAAAGTCGTATTTTACACAGTCAACAAAACTGAACTTGTATCCCATTGAGGATGGCTTGGGCTATATATAAAAAAAATCATATCTTGCTCCTCATTCTCACCAAGTTTGCAAGTGTTTCTTGAGCAGCCAATGTTTGTGCATGATTGTGCCCCAGCATGACTGTTCTAATACTGATACAAGTTCTGCACAGCTCTTCACCACCGTCAAAATGCCCACCTCTTAACAGCAGCTTGGCTCTGGTTTCCAACAAGGTAGCCTTCAACAATGTCACATCTTGCCATACGTACTCGTCCACCCTTTGCTTCCCTTGTAACTTGTTTCTCCAACATAGCGACCCCTGGCACCAGTCTTGTATTTGAGATACAAATGACTTCTCCACTTCCTCTAACACATTTGTGCACACCTTCAATAACTCCAATGCCGAATTGCATCTTGAGAATGTTGTGAAGGCTCTGATTGCCAATGGTAGTGCCGTCTTCTTGATATACATCACCATATCTATTGCTTTTAACTGCACGATAGGAGGTTCCGACTTAAACCCGAATACAAGAAATGCAGTGGCCCATAGATGATCAGAATTTATCAATGGGTTCCCGGTTTTTCTTATGCCTAGGACTGCAGCTTTAGCAGTCGATAAGCATTCTTTTCTCTTTGCAAATGCTTGAGTTATAGGATGGAACTGAATCCAACATCCATTCTGCCCATTAGCTCGTCTTGCCAATCCTAGCTTTACTAGGAGATTGGCACAATCTTCGTCACTTTGAGTAGTGAAACCACACCCGCCGCAGCAGCCCAATGCAAGACTTAGACACTTAGTCCACCTTCTGAATCTGTTTCCAGCAACAGGCATATACTTAGCTGCAGTAGCTAGCAAATTTGCAGGTATGGATGATGGGGCAAACCAAGCTCCAACAAGAAGCATTCGTGAGGCTAGAATATTGTTCCTTCTCCCATTAACTTGATGCAAGACCGCGAAGCAAAAACATAGAATTTTCATCAGGAAAGGGTTGTGTTTGAAGAACTGCTCATCAGTGGGTGAAGTAGAGGCATCTTCAAGTGAGGTAGAGACTTGGTTCACAGCTTCAAAGAGTGCAGATGGAGAAATGGGCAGCTCGGAAAGTAGTGAACCAATAATCCACAAACCAAAGCTCAATCTTCCCGATTTCTCATCAAATTTTCTCAAGTACTCCAACTCCTCGGTCGAATAATCCTTTTTCTTTCTACCTCGTACTAAAATCATAGCATCGGATAAAGGCAATGGAGGAAGCTGCATCATGTCAAAAGTCATCACCTTTGGTAGCCTAGTTGTGATGATCACATGAGTCCCTCCAGTGTTCCTAGGAATCAAGTCATGCAGGTCTTTTCCTTCCCACCACTCTCGCTCTGTCTCAAGATTGTCAATGATCAACAGATAAGGCATGTCCCGGAACAGCTCCCTCTTCACTCGCTTGAATGCTTCAAATTCCTGCTCCTCGAAGCTTCGAATCCGGCCTCTTTCCTTCTCGTCTTGGGCACTCACATCCAACCCCAAATTGACCGACAAATTCAGTATATTCTGCCTGAAATATCTGGCCTCTCCACCAACCCAAAGAACCATCTTATATCTCTGGGCATACCGATAGGCAAACTCAAGAGCAAGCTCGGTCTTTCCAATGCCAGCAACGCCATTTATGCAGATCACACTGCTGCCTAAGCTCTTGTAGTTGTCACTTTTTGACTTGTTGAATTTGGATCTTTTCGTTGAACTTCTTCCCATAACTGGTTCAGACGAAGGCTCTTTGCTCTTGCCCAATTCCAAATTAATGTACCTCCCCCTGGTAGAAACAATATTATCACTTTCTTCATCAGCAAGCCCTTCAGATTGCCCGCTTGCTTCACCTTTGATAATGGGCATAGAGCAACAATAATAATCTTGCTCAGCAACTCCAAATAAGGCACTCTCAATCTCCACAATCTCCTTGTCTCTTCCCACAAAAAACCTGTTTCTGGGAAAGGGCAGCTCAGCAACAAAGTCTTGCTCTGCCACACTCTTCCTTCCAAGCTTTGCTCGCAATATTGCTGCAGCTTTAGCTACACAGCTTCTCCAGTTACCCTGACTGGCTTCCAGTTTGAACTCATGACACTTGATTACTCCTTCAATTGCTTCTTTGCATTCTTTATCGATTGAATTGCAGTTGAGAAGTCCCATGATCTCAGCAGGTCCCGTGTCAAACAAGACAGGAATCAAGTTCTTCTTTTGAGTAAAGAATCTAATTTCCTCCAAGCTGAGATGGTTGAGAAAGCTACAACTAGTGACCACCACAACTCCATATGTGACTGAGCAGATGATTCGGTCCGCAATCTCATGGCTCTGACTATCCGAATACTTAGCCCTGTCTGCAACAAAGCAAGCAATTCCCTGAAGCTCCAGCTCTGACTTAACCCACTTGCAGAAGCGAGCCAAGTTAGGATTTTGACCGTGGAAGCCAATGAAAACGTCACAACTCCTGAGTTTGGCATTAGATGCCGGAGAAACAGGAGCTTTTGCAAAGGAAATTCGGGGCACTGGAAACGAGAATGAGATGCGTGGACCAGGATCTGGGACTGGAACACAAGTTACAAACTTCAACTTGGGATCTGCGGGGTCATCAGAGTATTCATACTGGTCCGACGGGGGAGTGTAGGAACTACTGGGTATATCATCAGATTGTGAACCCCCTCTGTATGATGAGACTGGTGGCGATGGATGCGAAACAAGACAAGGGTTAGAGTTCTCTTGGTCTTGGGATTTCAGGATTGTGGCTCTTGGTGATATATATGGTGACTGCAAAGCTGAAACGAATGCGGACGATGGTGGGGACACCAAGGAGGGAGAGTTGTAAGGAGATGACTCCATTGATGATTTTAAGCTTGGAGAATGCAGATCCCTAGCAACCAAAGTTGAAGCATCTTTACCAGTTGTCTTGATGGTTAGGCCGCCACTGGGGTGGTTCTCTTCAGAAAGCTTGATATTACCTGATACCGATGCTTCTTCTTCTTCACCCATACCCACACCCATGCTATTAATTACAGTAGATCTCACTTGTACAACGTTTCTCCTCTAAAGCCTATACCATAATAGAGCTTTTACTTGGAAAGTTATCATCATCAGTTCACAAAGACAAAAACTCTGAGCCACCCCTTCCTGGATTCTCCAGCATCAATTATCCATGACAGAAGCTAATAAAATTGAGTGAATGGCACTGCCTCTGCCTCTGCCTCTGCCTCTGCCTCTGACCAACGGCTACGGTACAAGTTGAATGCAACAGTGATGTCAAATGAGAAATTTGCATGTGATTCTGAGATTATTTAAGTGAGTGGGCCTCGCTTTCCATCACACTACACCTGTTTCCTTTTACCCATAGACATGGTGGAGTAGATTCATTTAGTATTAAACAAAAAGGAGAATAGTCGATTAAACCTTCATAAACTGCTATCAGCATTCATTTAGTAGAATCATTCAGGCTTTGCTCACAAACACCGGAACAATAAATGGTTGATTGATTCAATTAAAAGCAATTACATTACTTTACTAGGACGGACCTGATATAACAAGCCTGTAAAGCAGTACCTAGTATCATTTCATATATACATATACACTACGCAATGCAACATAAATTAACTTACCTCAGCTTTGTCGAGAAAGAAGAGAAACCCTGTGCTGCAGATTCTGAAGGGCCATCTCACAAAACCAAGCTGTGGAGAAGGTGGGGGGAATCTAATGTTGGGCTGGATGCGTGGGGTTTTGGACATAAAATATTAGATAAAATGGTTAAAAAGAAGATGCAGATAAAGGGGGAGGGTTAATGCCTAATGGTGTAGGTTAATTAATTTATGTGATTGCCTTGGGCTTAGCCATTTCTTTTTGTTTTATGTGTCGTATGTAACATGGGGGAGTGGATTCTTACATCTCACCTCACCTTGTCACGGAAGCCAAAGATTGGTGAGAGAAAAACTGAGGAAAAAGGACATTGGAAGGGGTACCATTCACTCAGAACTCGTTGGGAGTGGGTTTAATATTGCATATTAGATAATTAAGCATCTACTTATTATATGTTGATGCAGTCCAGGTCTTCATATTTATGTGGCAGTGTACACATCACATCTGACACAATTTGAATCCATTTGCACCGGAAATTGGACCAAAGACCGGTCCAACTCAGAACTGACTACTACTGTCTACTGTATTTTTTTTTCTTTTTGAAGAAAATGGACTGTCCACTCTCTTCGTTTTTTATATTTTAATATTATTTATTAATATGTTTATGATAAAATTATTTTTTAAAATATCCCGAAGGTATTGAGTTTGGTTAGCATGTTAATGCCGCCAAATTATCAACCCTTCAGTGGTATTAGTAATTATTATAATATGATTATTGCACCCATCGTTATAGATGTTAAGTTTATGGTTAAAATTTAAAAGTATACCATAACAATATAATTTATTTTTGAAAAGATGCGAATAAGTCTAAACTCTAATAGAATGGAAAATTAAGTTGAAGCTGATACTTGTGTGTGTCAAGCTTATTATATAAACTTTAAATTTAAAACATATAAATAAGGTTTTTAGATTTTAATTTTTAATAACCATCCAAAATGAATAGTATGTTACGTTCTACTCTAAACCCTATCTAGTTAAGTGCCTCCAAATTACAATTCTCATTCATACCGTCATGGTTATCAACTTATTAAGATTCGAAGGAGGACATATATTTGGATGTTACTTTATTGTAGTATTTTCTTGTCGCTCAACTTCACGACAATATGAGTATGGATATGCATAATAAGAGAATAGTTCCTTAATTAAGTGACGTCGGTTTTTATCATGCAAGTCAAATTAGGAGAGTTATTTACATTCTGATATTCCTATTTGCTCTGATTGAACGATGGATACCAGAGATCCGTACATTTCATTCTCATACAGTGAAGTGACAATAATGCTAGAATATGTAGCTTTGTTGATAGGGCTACTAGTGGACGAGCATACTATGACAAGAACGTTTGAATTTAATCTACAAGAGTTCCTTTATGCAACGTTTAGAATAGGAACCAATATTTTGTTAGATTTCAAAGGGCAACGAGTGAAGTTTGATTGGTTGAAGAGGTACTCCGAGAATCTCCACAAAATCCAACACTTGTTTAGATCGATTGTCATGCTCGATTGTACAATCTTCGTTTGATTGGAGGTGTGCTAATGCCATACAAGTTTGGCAACTTAGCTCATACTATGTACCTCATATTATTATCTAATTTCCAAATAGTCTAGTACGTATAGTTAGGGCATTACCATTTTGGCTTGCTTATACAAGGCATTGTGCAAAGGGTGTAAAGTAAGGAATGAGGAAGTGAATGTCTGCCTTATGATTTTACACTTGTGGGGGGTGATATCGACTTTCATTCATTGCCCTTATACCCTTTGAACCTTTCATTTTCTCACTAATTTGAAGGTAACAGTAGAACCTTTAACCGAAAAGTCAATATCTACAATCTAAATGTCTTATATTTGTAGTGACATTATGTAATTTAATAGGTGGTCCGAGCATCATGAGCATACAACATACTGGAAGGACAATTTAGTATTAATAAGAGGAGCATTTGATAGGTAATCCAATGGTTTTCCAACACATGAGGCCAAGGTTTTGCTCGAGATGGTGCTACTACTGGAAGTAATCAGATAAAAGGTGTTGATTCTATTGCTACTTAACTTAAGGCCAGGGTTGTTGCTCAATCCTATGCCGTCTGCCATTGAAAGGAGGGTTATGTTACGAATGTAGTTACAAGTATATTTTCTTTGTTTTCCGTACCAGTGCATTGATCTTCCATAATTTGATATGGTAAATTATATTCTTTTTGATACTTAAGGAGCTTGTAATTGAGCATTTTTATGTTATTTTCATAGTTTTATGAATTATATGTTATCTATACTTAATTGATTAAAAAAAGCATTTATATGATGTTTATCGACGAATTAGGCCAACTCGAGCCTAATGAGTTCTAACTAAGCTATGGAGTGGTGCAGGAAATGACTTGAACCAAATAGAACAGGAGAACATAAAGTCGTGACATTGAAGCTACACACACACTTAGAAGGATTTTCGAGCAACATCGATAAGGCAAACAAATTTTCGCTAAGGTCGCGACATTAAAAGCTAAGAGTCGCAACATTGGAAGCTAAAGTCGCGACATTCAACACTTAAAGTTGCGACATCCATGATAGTACCCAAAGATAGAAGTAGGTCACAATGTTGCAGCAAAGTCTCCACATTGAGGAGCAAAGTCGCAAAAACCAAGTCTTTCCACAAAGACTCGAGCAAACTGCTTGCAAAGTCACAACATCGAACCTATGATGTTGCAACATTGACGCTTGATGGACTTAAAATCTACAAGGGTTTTTCCATCCAAACAATCAACTTTTTACTCGTAATTCAGGGTAGAGTTGTCCCAATTAGGTCAAACATCAATAGTACTATAAATATTAACTCTTAAACTCAAATAAAGAGGGTTTTTATTATCCTTAAGCATAGACATGCACAAATTAATTCATGTGGACGACAATACCATGCAACTTGGGTCATGAGGTTGATAATTTGACCCAATAAAAGAGGTGTTAAAAAATAGACATGTCTGCTAAATTATTAGACTGAGAAACTGTCTAATAAGGGAGAACTAAAGCCCAGTTTCGGCACAAGTAGATAGATTCCCAAAAGCAAGTTTTTGGGTATTTAATTTAAGATCATTACAGTTGGAAAATAATCAGAAATTAGCCCAACAACTTGCTGCTGAAACCGTCCACCCTATGGACATTAATATCCTTGGTTTGAATTCAAAATGAGGAGACTAATTTATCCCCTTCTCATTGAAATATGGTCGGCCATGTATGATAGGAAAAGAAGGAATTTGAAATTTATTTTTAGCAAACTTCACCCCTTACCTTCACTTATAAATACCATGCATAGTCATCTCCTTCTCCTTGAAATATGGCCGGCCATGTATGATAGGAAAAGAAGGAATTTGAAATCTATTTTTAGTAAACTTTACCCCTGACCTTCACTTATAAATACCATGCATCAATCCCTTAATCCATTATCCCTCATAACTCATTTCTCTTCTCTCATTAGCATTTTCTCTACATTCCATTTCCCTTTTCCTTTCCCTTGCATAGCCACCCATTTCCCTTCCATCCTTTAGCCAATAAAGGCTTTGTCAAAAACACTCTTTGGCCGGCCACCTTAGGAATTCCTTAGCAAAAGAAGAATCGAGTAGAATAGAGGAGCGCATCAGTCAGAATAGATCCGAAAGGTTGTTGAACTGAGTAGAGTTTACTATTTTCTCTTGTTATTTATTTTAATCATGTTTGCTTTGAGTTTGTTATTTTTGACATCAACGATGATATTTTAAATCTTATTTTCTAGGATGATTATGTTAATTCAATAAGATTTATTTTATGTTAATTCAATAAGATTTATTTTATTCATGTTTAATATTTTTAGGCCTTAGTCAATAATGTTTTCAATTAATATCATGATGCATTTCATTTATACATGATTGGGTGCACCCAGATAATTAGTTGAGCAATCCTAACCGGACGACGACTAGTAGACACATGATTGAAAAGTGCAATGCTCAATTTAGATCCTTAAACCCGACTAAGTTGAAGTTCATAATATCTTTAGTTAGCTCTATTATCTTGCATAGTTTTTAGGTTTATGTAATTAAACTGTTGCAAACGTAAATGTCCCTATGACCTTACGTAAATGCATATTTAACTAAGTAAAAGACTCCGAAAGAACTTAATTTGGTATCCAAACTCATGAAAGATCGAGTTGCCGTGGAAGTATTTCCGAACATTGTTAAGCATGATAAAGTAAATTGAATTGATTAATATAATTATCCTAGCCTATTTTATGTTGATTGTTTTTGTTGCTAAAGTCATTCATTCATACATTTAGGTAAATTGCATCTAGATTAGAATTGCATAGGGATCAATCTTTGTATCTAGTTAATCTTATTTAAATTAATCATTATCATCCAAATTATTGAGTTTTTACATCAAATTGTTATTTATATTTTTGCAATTAATTGGTTAAGCTTATACAATCCCTGTGGAGACGATAACTTATTTTACTTACTTATTATTTGAACGACTGTGTATATTTGCACAAACCGCGTTACATAGTCCACGATCTATTTCCTATGATCTACAAACTTGACAAAAATAACAATTATATAAAAAAAATATAATATTGCATCCATTCCCATATATAACTCCAAACGCGCATAAGATCTAAATAATGTCACTTTCTATGTAATTAAATCATTCAGAAGAAGAGAAATATATTTTTATTTACTTATTTATACTTATAGATAGAGTATAATGTGGCTCTGATACCGAATGTTAAAAATCAGGTTCAGAAAATGTAACAGAAAATAGGTTTAAGGGAAAATCAAAGTTTTAAATTATTTTCAAAAAATAAGAACTTGATTGTGTTATCTAAAGTAATAAACACTTAATCGAAATCGTATCTTTAGGAATCATCTAGAATGAATGCTTCGATCAAGTAATCTTCTCTGCTATCCTTAAGCTCACGTCTGCCGAGTATAGACTCATTTCAATTAAAAACAAATTTCACAAAATTACTAGTGGGGAAAGTTCATAAATTTTCTAAACTTCTAGGGCCAAGTTGTAAATAACATGAATATCTCTAAAAAAAATTTCTGAAATAATTTCTATAGAGAATTAATACTCTACAACTTTTCTTGAATTCAAGTGTATTAAAATAATGACCCATGCCCTCTTAGGGAGAGTTTAGAGAGAGTTCGACTAGGATTAGAATTAATCACATTAATATTAAATTAATAAAATACTATCTAGATAAATATTAAATTTAATTTAATATCATATTAATATTTAGATAAATATTAAATTAAATTCATTAAAACAATATTATCTTTAGAAAAGTTAATTTGAAATTAAGTTATCTGGTAGAGTCCCACTAGAAGTGTAATTTTTCATTGCTCTACTACCGATGAATCGCCGCCGTCGGCCATCTATCGACCGCCAAATCACCGTCGTCGTAGACATCGTGCCTGGCAGTGCCATCATCGACATCCTTTCTCCCTAGCACCCCAAATGGTCATCGTTTTACCTGAATGGGCTTGGTCGGTTTGGCTGTTACCGGTTCAATCCAGGCCAGTGACGGCTCGACAGGTCCGATCCAACCACTAGTTGGACCATCGACCCAGTTTCATACACAAGACTCAGTTCAACCAGTTTTTGGGTTTCAGTCTCAGGTTTTGGTTCTCGGGTTCAATTTTCGATCACAGGTTCAATTTTTAAGTTCAATTACCCATTGGTCTAATTGTCTAACTTGAAAATTAATTTTAAAAAATATCATATTTATTTTAATTAATTTGATTATTTTAATTTAACTTAATCAAAATTAATTTATCCAAAAATTACTGAGATTTTCTAAATTAATTTTTCAAGAAAATTCTTTAATCAAATTTTCTAGTTGAACAATTGTCACGGCCACCTAATTTAATTCCACATCGAATAAATCGACACAATTAAATTATGTTCAAAGTCATAAAATTTTCTTCTAGTATAAATGCAGTCTGATCGACCTTTGTTGAGCTAGCAGATGGACCAATCAAACATATACAATTAAGCTCGAGTAATTACAATTATGTCTAGAAGTATCACTCCGATAATTCACAATTTACTTAATTATAGAGTCAGTCAACAAGAAGTACCATGATTAAGAACTTATTATATACTATTTATGAAGGCAATTCATCAAACTGCTTTGTCCAATGACTTCGCCATGTGCGTGTTACCCTCATACGATTTTCTTAATTCTTTTGAGTTAAATTCGTTTACTCAATACAATCATATTTTATCTCATCGTCACCATTATGTCTTCTTAATGATTAATATGATCATTGTCAACTAATGGTTGTGATAAATTTCTCATTCGTGAACAAGCAACTCGTGACCACATTCCATATTTATCAATGCACACAATGCCAATGAAAGGGTATCGTTAACTCTTTAATTGAGTTACGAATTCTATTATTGCTAGTAAAGCCATATCATACACAAGTTATGTACCCAGCATACCAACTATCGGGTCGATCATATTTAGAGCATAAGCCTCCAATTATATCAAAGCACATGAGTTACATACGCATGGTCATTGACTAACTTAGGATTTAGGTAAGTCACACCATAAACATCACAAGTGAATTAATTTACTAACGGATTCAAAATTAATTTAACTTGGATCCAGTCCAATGTATCATTCTTCTAAATAGTACATCTATATCTCTACCTGTGGAATCAGTTGCTCTGATAGACAAGACTAGCCATCTCCCAAATTGGAATTGTAGATTGCATAATAATCCTTCTAAGTATTTAAACTAAATACCCACTTTGATTCTTTTACGAGATTGTAGACTCGTTTAGATTATCTACTGAAGTAAATAAGTTAATATTTGTTTGTCATAATTTCGCTATGTATGCAAAACATGAATGAAAAAAATACAAAAGATATATATAATTGTAAATTGTGAAATTAAATTTATTCATTTATTTATTGTTGAAATATATAGATAACGGTTACATGTTTACTACAATATGGACACATTTTCCAACAACCAGATAGCTCGTAGGAGCTTAAACTACACCACACCAGGGCATTGAAGTGTAAAGCTCGTAAGCATTTAATGCTTACTCATATGCTAATACATCCCTCCACCACACCAGAGATGATTCGAAACAAATGTTGAATCTCAATATAACCTGTAATGATCTCCGTACAATTCTCACGAGGCTAGATCTTTCGTCTCGTGATCCGTATGGGCTTAGGCGGTTCGTTCGTCCAAACTAGCCTAAGCTAGCCTTTACTCAAGTGAGGATTTCTTAAGAACTCCTCGAATGCACCAATTTGTATAGCAGAAGCGGTTGTGCCAAAAAAAAGCTACAAATGAACAACAGAAAGCCAAAGAAAGAATGCACACAAAGTGTTTGAGTAAATGCTCAAAGAATTCTATTACCCTTAAGAATGCAACATACAATAGATAGATTACAAGTGAGGGGGAGACTCTCTATTTATAGTTGAGCTCCCCCAAAACAGACGGTCAAGATCAATTTACATCGACGGACGAGATTAGCCTATCCCTTAAATTTGGGGATTTATATCAAATCTACAAGATATGATTCCCCTACTTACTAAAAATAGCCTATGTTGTCATATCTTCATTATCGGGCCAATCAGGCTTTAATCTGGTAGGCTTCTCCAGTAGCTCTTAGAATTGGGCCAATTCTCGTTGGCTAAATAATCCCCATTTAATCGATCGACCTCCATGGGGAGCATTTTGTGCTATAGTTACGGGCTTTATACTTTGGCACGTGACACTCTCCCCCACCCATTCCCGCAACGCCCTCGTTGCGGCTTTCGAATGTCACTAACTTGATTCACCTTAGAATTCTCTCATTGCTTGGGCCTTTTCTCGACTTGTCTTGTAATCGGTTCATTCCTTCCTTCAGAACCTTTGCCTCAGCTTCCGTCGCCTCTTAACTTGAACCATTGCACTCGTTGGTACATCTTGTTGATAAGAAGTCTCCGCTCTAACTTGCCACAATTTTGACTTGTTTCTATTGGAATCCCCTGGATTTTCACATCTTGGCTTTATACCGCCCACAGTCCCTCGACCTCCTTACTTAAGAACTCTGAAAGGGCCTCTACAACATTACCAAGTCAACAAGTCAGAATTTAAAACACTATCAAAGTGTTCGTAGTCTACCTTACTCGCAGCATTTACTCATTTTGACTGCTTTTACATTATTTTTTCCCCTCGAAGTCCGATAAACAACCCACCTTTCTCAAAGCTGGTGGCTCTAAAATCGACTTTACAAGCTTCATATCGGTCTCATGCTCCACTAACTTTTCTGAAGGGGCTTTCGTAGCATTCCATTCTATCGAGTTAATATTTCTCTCATATAAAACATCTTCAACTAGTTGGATTGATGACAACACCTTGGTCCTAACCTTCATATCCCGATGCACCGGCACAACAATCTTTGATAATGGACCAGTGACAATATGAATTTGATTGGCCCATAGAAACAAAACTATCTGAATCCTGTAAAGAAAGTTTAAGCCAAGTACATAATCGTAATCATCTAATTGGATTACCTTAAAGTCTTCCTTACCCTTTCATTCACCAATTTGTAGCTCCACACTATAAACTACTCCCACAGTTGGGGCCTCCTCAAAATTTACTGTCTTGATCTTCTTATTCGATTTCCTAATTGACAGACCAAGCTTTTTTGTAGCATTTTTTGATATGAACAAGTTCGATGCTCCCGTATCAACAAGAGCACTCCACTTCTGACCCACAATGTTGATGTCTACAAATATCAATCCTTCTTCACCATTCATTTTCTTAGGAATGAGCACCATCGAATTGACCTTTGATGTCTTTTTCTCAATAGGCTTCGCCTCTTCCTTTGGCTCATCTTTCTTTTTGATAGCCGAAATCATCGATTTCTTCAGACATTTTTGCGTCGTGTGTGGTCCTTGACAAAAGAAAAACTTTATCTACTTCCCCTTGTCTCTTGGGTTGTTAGATCCCCGCTTCACTCATGGTTTCCCATTGCCACTTGTGCTACGGTACTGTTGTCATCATCGCTATGTCCCTCTTCATCTTCCTCGTGGTTTCTTTCACCATTGCCCTTTCCATTGGGCTTAGATGGCTCGAACTTGTCTTTCGTTGGATCAAGCTCAACAAAGGACTCTGCTTCAGCCATGACTACAATAAGTTCGATGATTCCTTGCCTACGCAACTCATACTTTGCCCACGGATTTAACCTATCCTCGAACTAATAAAACGTTTCTTTCTCGCTCAAGTCAAAGATTTGAAGCATCAATTCGCTAAATGCCCGAACATACTCCCAAACAGTGCCTTGTTGCGTAAGACGGTGCAACTTAGCCTGAGCCTCATTCTCGGTATACTGTAGATAAAACTACTTATTCAAATCTCTTTGGAACTCCTCCTAAGTCCCAATCATGTTCCCACCATGTTTCTCATCTGTGGACCTACAATGCCACCACAAGAGAGCCACATCAGTAAAATAGATTGAAGCAGTGTTTACCTTGATGGCATCATTCTCGATGCCTATCGCTCGAAAGTATTGCTCTATTTTTCACAAGAAGTTTGACCGCATCCCTTGCAGACCTTGCACCCTTGAACTTCTCCGATTTGGGAACATCCATTACTTGCTGCTTCGGCCTTGAAAACAACATCCTATTACTCAAAGTAGCTTTGTAAATCGTGAGCTCCCCCTTAAGCTCTTCAATTTCCTTCTTCATAGCTAACACCATATCCTCGAGATTTTCATCCCTCTCTGCCAGCTTTTTCGTAGTGGAATTGACTAATTCATTCATCTTTTTCGTATTAGCACTAAGAGAATCCAACACAAAATCTCTGAGTTACTCTTCCATTAAGTCAAACCCATCTGTGCGTCCCTCGACCAACTCAAACGTCTCCTTCATGTTCCTTACGGGCTCCTCAAGATTAACCACTAGATTTTCTAAAGCTGCCAGCATGTCCCTCGAGCGACTTACTTTTCTGGCCCTCCCACGAGTCTGCATTGGCTCATTTTGTTCAACAACTTCTTTTGACATCCCAACAGTGCCTTCGAACCAATAGCTCGGATACCACTTGTCACAGAGCTAGATCTTTTATCTCGCGATCCGTGCGGTCTTAAGAGATTCGTTCGTCCAAACTCGCCTAAGTCAGCCTTTACTTAAGTGAGGATTCCTTAAGAACTCCTCCAAGGCACCAATTTGTATAGCGGAAATGATTGTGCCAAAAGAAGCTACAAATGAACAACAGAAAGCCAAAGAAAGAATGCACACAAAGTGTTTGAGTAAATGCTCAAAGAATTCTATTACTCTTAAAAATTCAACATAATGGATGGATTACAAGTGAGGGAGAGGTTCTCTATTTATGGTTGAGCTCCCCCAAAACCGACGATCAAGATCAATTTACATCAACAGACGAGATTAGCCTATCCCTTAATTTTGAGAATTTACAAGATTACATCATATCATATCAAATCTACAAGATATGAATCCCCTACTTACTAAAAATAGCTTATGTTGCCATATCTTCATTATCGGGCCAACCAGGCTTTAATCTAATAGGTGTCTCTAACAATTCTTGGAATCGGGCCAGTTCTCGTAGTCTAAATGACCCCATCTAATCGATTGACCTCCATGGAACGCATCTTGTGCCATGGTCACGGGCTTTATACTTTAGACCGTGACACAATCACATATCACGTATAAGCGCACATATAAACCTATTAGTATGTCAATCGTATCCTAACCCTTTATTAAGTTCACTTGGAATTTTTTTTACATATATGCATTACCATACATGTAATCATTCTTATTCACATATTCATACATTGTGTTCGATCGCATATGCATTTTCGTACCTTGTACACTATTCAATCGCATAACAATCATTTATCGCATTTCATTTTGTAATTTAGTACATATATCATTTCTCTTTCATATTCATTACCACAATCTAATTCATCATCAAACCACATGCATTACATACCATACAACATATTTTTATCCATTCACAATATCACTTAACATAATTTAAATAATTCATGCCATTTTCCATTTTATCCATTTGAGTCTTTTATTTCGATATCCCACGTCAAACTCAATCAAAAAAATTCATACTATCATCATGTACTCACCTAAATAATCAATCATTCAATAAACATGCATATACAAGAAAATATTTTTATCCCGAATCATAAAAATACAAATCGGAATTTTTAAATCACTCGTCGATAAGTTTCACTTTTCCTTTCCCTCTCAAAGGTTTCATGTCGACATTAGCTACTAAAGTCGCAAAACTTATAACACTATCAATTTCCAATCAATTCACGACCAAATAGCAATTCATGCATATTTTGTAATATATTCAATTTAGTCTATAAACTCTGGACAAGCATAACTTTCAATCCAAATCTTCAGATTAAAATTTGATTTCACGTTGATTCATTAGGGACCTTATACTTTCTATTCATATCTCAATTTCATGTCAAATTTTTATTTTATTCAATTTGGTCTCTAATGTACAAAGCTAACAATTTAACTTTACAATTTAGTCCTTTTCATAATTTAAGCCTGATTTCTATCAATTTTAAGTCTAATTCATCCATTTCGCAACAATGGCAACTTATTCAAATTTCAACAATTGGACAAAGTGATATATGGGCTAGCTAAATAAAGCTCCCATAATCATAAATCTATACAAATAAAAGAAAATGACTTAGGGACTTAATTGATAAAATTGGTCAAATGTTCCAAGGTTTAAAACTTTTCTTTCTTTCATCCCTGGAAAACGGCATAAAGAACGAAGATGATGATGTTTTTCCACTAACCTTTAACTTATATAGTTTAATTAATTACTAATTAGACTTAATTAGTTTAATAAAACATGTTTCTACCTTAATTAACCTTAATTTAATAATAGTTAAATCTTTAATGGATATCATCATCAAAATCCATTAACTATTAGTCTAAAATGGTTTATTAACCATTTTAGCCCCTTAGATAATTGTTATCTAGGTCTCCAAGCCTTATCCTAATTAAAAATTTATAGTGGTTGAACTTTTAAATTTAGTCATTGGGTTTTAATTAGTCACAATTTCGACTAAATCACTTAACAAATTTTCAATTTATCAATATGCTAACTCCGTAAATATCTCTATTTAATATTTACAGACTCGGTTTATGAAAATGAGGTTTCAAACTCATAATTTTCAGCAGTACAAGAAATCGGGTCATTACATTCTCAATTTAGCTATAAATAATTTGTTTATATATAACTACAATTTGTTATATAAAATGTTTTGAAAGAAACTAATAAATTACTAACTAGCGTTGGATGTAATAGTAAGACATATTATTAACTTAATGGGAGAATTTAAGTTCAAATCTCAAATACTATTATTGAAAGGGGTAGCCATGAATCTCGAAAGCTTAACTCTGTAGATCATAAAACTAACATAGATGATATCTTAATTTCCCCAAAAAATAAAAAATTTGTTTTGTGTCATTGGTTGAGAATGGTGGTTACCTTCTAACCCATGCCATTGGGATTAATAGTAGTTTCCCAGTGTTCAACCTATTTCACTGGAGTTAGGTGCGGTCTCAAAACTAATTAAAATCTATATTTTAATTTTATTATCTAAAATATTAGTTTGGAATATTGAATAATAGATTACTCAATTTCATTTTTTTATCTTTATTAATTATTTAATCTAAATGTTTTATTGTATGCTTAATACAATCAATGAGGTGTGAGTTTCTTCTATCAAGAAAAAATTATAAAAATTGTGATTTCAATAGGATAATGACAAATTAAAGTTTTCATCCTAATTTCAATTTGTTCCTTAAAAAAATTAAATCCAAGGTGAGTATTACAATTTTCCATTTAATTAATTTCAAAATTTCAAGAACCCATATGAAAGTGCATGTTTCTGATTGTTCTTTTAATATTAGGGATAACTGGAAAGCAAATTCAGCCCTCTACCATGTGGAGGGTTGCGGATCAAGTTACCAGATGCATAGGAGTAATATATAACAGGGATTTTGGTGGAGCATATTATTCAGTTTCTGCGTTAATGAATTCTTATTAGATTGTGAACCAAGCCATTAGCAAATGCATACAAAAAAAAAAAACCCAGAAATTAAAGCAGGAGAAAAGCAACAATTTCTTTTAACACGAGAGGAACTACACAAGGGTTTACAAAATAGAGAATAATTAAGAAGACGAAGCTGATGTTCAGCCAAAAAATTTGGGATCATAGCCATTGCTTGTGGTGGCCAAGATGTAGTAAGCAACAATATGGCCAATAGATCCCCAAGCAAGAACATCAACGATGTTGAATCCCACAGGGTCGTTGGACTTGAGAAGGCTAACATACTCCTTGGCTCGTGCGTCCCCAGCCTCAAAGTGGGTCAACCCATTTTGCTCAGGCACTTGCTTGGCAACGTTCTCTCTTTGGAAGTTGAAGAACACAAATCTACCCAAGAAAAGGGAGAGAGCAGTGCTGACGCTTATCACAACTTGGGCGCTCAGCTCTGCTTTGATTGCAAGCCTGGCACTAGCAGCTGAGTTTCTTGAGAAGGAGATGGCGTTGGATGAAGATTTGCCCTTGCTTAGGGGTCTAAGGCCGTGGAATGAGATGCTGGAGGGGGTAACAATGCCATTCTTCTTTTGGACGGTGGAGAAGATAGGGGTGAACAAAGCTGAGGAAGCTGCCATGGTGCCTGCACTGAAGAATGTGGTGTGAAAGTGAAAAAACAAAAACAAAATGGATGAGACGAATTGGGGGAAGTGGTGTAGGAAAAATCATATAAGAAAAACAAGTGGTGGTAGGAAGGACGGAACATATGCGAGAAAGATTTTGGATGCCCACTTGGCTTTGTTTCATTGGTTTCCTTTGGATCAGATATCTTTGGTTCCTTCCATGTCACAACATGCTTTAAACTGTTGGGGCCAAATCTTGGTTATTTGCATTGCAGATTCAATTTATTGTAATAGGGTAATTATAATAAATATTACATTAACTCCGCCCATTTTAACCTATATTAAAGCTAAAAATTATTACTAATCAAATTCCAGCTAATTAAATTAGCCAACCAATTTTTTTGACTACATAATGGACACACTGAATTAAAAGTGTATAAATTAATTCTCCTCCCATCTAAGGTTACATATAATTAAAAGTTATAGCCACCGTGATTAAGGGTTTGTGTAAGTAGAGAAATCAATACATCATTGTATTATAAATACTATAGTTTATCATTTATGAAATATTAGGTATTGATAACTTTAATGTCAAGATCTTGAATTGTTTATGCTTCACACATGCATGAGTTCTAATTGAACTCAAAATTCATTCTCAAAATCGTATCCAAGATGAGTGAATACAAAATCAAATATTAACTTTTTTCCAATGTAAGTCACAAACTCTCAAGAGTTAACTACACATGCTTAACTCAAATATTTACATCTTTTCCATTCATAAGTCACAACAGCTTCTACGTTTACTTCATCTATATCTAATAAATTCTGTAACACCCCTAACCTGTCTCCGTCACTGGATTAAGGTTACGGAGTATTACAATACAAAACTAAACAATTACTTCAAAATAAAACAATTATGCAATTTCAATAACAGCAATCAATACATCAATAAAATTAATGAATAAATACAATTACGGCCTTAATCCGAGCCTACGGGACCTTAAAAATAGTTTGAAAAAGTTAAAAATTTTGAAAACATAAAAATTTGAAAACAGGGGTCACACAACCATGTGACATAGCCTAGACCGTGTGGATATTCGAAGTCTGGACACACGGCTGTGTCCTATCCCGTGTGTCCGCTCATGTGGATATTCAAATTAGAGCCACACGGTTGTGTCACAGGTTGTGTTCCAAATCGTGTGACAAACTGTTTTGGACCACATGACCGTGTTGCAGACCGTGTGAAACATGCACCTAAAAACAATAAGACACATGGACGTGTGGTGTGACCATGTGAGGCATACGGCCAAATGACGCGCCCGTGTCTCAGACCGTGTGTACCCAAAATTTTCTTTTAAAACAAGGCTTTTCAACATCAATTCCTTAGGTGCCAAGCCAAACAATAATTAGCCAAAATCACGCTTTCAAACACCCATAATTGAGTCTAAAACATGCCTATTTCTTACAATTTATGTGCCTAACTAATGTACCCTCACTGACACCACAAAGTATATACATATACATTAAACATTTCATCTAAAACATCATTATCATATCTAAATTGTTCCATCCACAATAATGCTTCCAAAATGTTAACTACCAAACCAAAAAAAAAAAAAAGCAACCAAATATATCCACCTAATAAATTGACTATCTTATAATATTTCATACATTCTATAAGTAAAGTTGATTTTTGGACAAAGAACTAAATTGTAACAAATTGGACTAATTTGAATAGAACTAAGAAAGTTATCAAATTCATAGCCCGAGACATGGGTAAATGATATCCTTTCATTGCCATTACATGGTTGATTAAAAGTAAACATGGTCACAAATTGTTCATCTTTGAGATGAATTGTAATTTTTGGCACCACTAGAAATCGGGTCGTTACATGTCTAATGTTTGTATGTTGATGATGGGTAGTCTCTAAATCTTATGGTGGTTGGTTGATGGAAATGTTGCATGTTTAGTTTTTGGGTCAAAGATTAAATCGTAAAAATTAGACTAAATTAAATAATTTTTAGAACCTAGAATTGACGCCTCTAGGTAAACATTTAGATAGCTCAAACCGAGAAGAGAACCTATTGAGAACCAATTCGATTGTCTCAATTTAATTTAGTGAGATCGAGAGATAAACCAAACTAAATCGTCTAATTGGGTAAAATGGTAACCGAAAGGTAAAATTGAACCAATTAAGAGTTTGAACCATTTAGAACCCTAATCCAAGAATTGACTAGCAACATGGAAATCAACCAACCACTTTAGTCCATTGAATTATATTTGTGTATTTTTGTCTGTTTTGCAATTTAGTCCTTATAGGTGTAAGTTAGTGTAATTAATATTTGATGATGATTTGTCACACTATAATACTTAATGAGTAGCTAGCTGGAGTTCATATTTGCATGCATTTTCATTGTTAGTTACTTTATTACTCAATTTCTCTTGGGTTCAAATCCTTGGAATACTCTATCTTCCATTGTAACAAAAATATTACAATTGACTTGTCACACTTGCAGATAAGCTGCTTTAATTTTTTTATAATTTTGTGTTGATTTTTTGTTTGGCTTTCGTACGCTGTGGCACGGTTAGTAACCACCCTAAAGAGGTCTTAACCACCTTTGACGTGGATTCTTATGTGTGAATGAATCCCAAAATCCAAATTGGTGAATAATAATAGATCATTTTGGGGTTGCCTAGTAATGATTCCTAACCGTCCAAATGAGTGAGCAATAGTCGTAGGATCATTTTAAGGTTGCCTATTAATAAAGAGGCACCCCTCAAACTACATGTAGAGCACAAACAGCCTAATAGAGTAAGCTAGTAAAATGTGTTGGAAAGGATAGTGTAAGTACTTGAGGGTGTACTAAGTTAATACAATTCCAAAGCATTCTCCTATAATCTTCCTTGTTTGCCTTTATCCCCTCTTTTAAGTGTTATCTAGCCTTTAACCTTGTGTGTCCTTTTGCTTTTGGCCTTGTTCGTTATTCCTTTATCATTGTCGGTTATTCCTTTATCATTGTCGACTGTTCAACAGTTGTCAAAGTTGAGCATTGTGTCCTAAGGTTACATGCTGAGCAAAGCTAAAGCCTCAATCATGGACAAATCTAAAAAATTACTTCTTTAATTATTTATCACTATTTTAATTTAATACATTTGGGTATTTATCACTATTTTTTGGTTAATATATTTGGGTATACTAGTATAGGAATCTTAGTTGAGTCAATTCCACTGTTCATAAATTCAAATTTAAAACCTGTAAAGTGTGTAGCTCCCCACCAAACGAAACCATACACGTCTATCACTCTTGTTCAAATTTAGAACACTATCTAATTCTACCCTCTCCCATTAACATTTTATACCATCAGAAAACTAAATTCTAATTCAACAGCAATCACCTAAAGTTACATAATTCGTTTCATTTTACATTTACATCTACAGTAAACCCTCTTCTACAGATTGAAATGATACAAGTTCCTCAAATATCATAAACTACACCAACATACTTGTTTTGCCCGCATCACAATCAACTCACATTAGGGAATCAAGATATAAGTAGTTCCTCTGCCGGCTATACTCAAGAAGGCTGCCATATGTACGATCCCATAAGCCAATAAAGAGAGACTCTGTGTCCGGACTAAAGGATAGGCCGGATATCTCACCAAAGAAATCGATTTCTTGCTCATTCTCGTACCCACTTTTGACATCATACACATGCACAAAGTCAGCAGGCTCAGCCATGGCCATGTACTTACCATCAGATGTGTAGCGAATGGACCGTATTGCTCCAAGGTTTCCCTTTAGAACAGCAATTGACTTTGACAAGTTTCGAACATCCCAAATTCGGCATGTTTTGTCTTGGTTCCCGGTTGCAAAAGTGACACCATCAGGATGCCATGCTGACGCAAATGAAAAGTCCAAGTGTCCACGCAAGGGCATAACAGTCTGCAATTAATTTCAGTATCAGCTGATGCTTTGCAATCTCCAAAAATGTAAACAATATTGCAAAAGCAGGATGACAAGTACCTTCCCTGTATCAGAGTCTACCAACATAATATCAGGGTTGTCTCCAACTATTATTAGAAGTTTCCCATCAGGGCTCAGAGAAGTATGCTGCAAAAGCAACATTACAAGCATAACTTTTAAGTATTTCTCACCATTTGCCTTTATTGGATTAACAGAATCAGAATTAATAATACACAAAATAACATTAGTGTATGTTTACAGATCTGAAACAATGAAATCCTAATGTATGTAACTTACATTGACAGGCCAAAGAAAATGAAAATGCTTGGAAAGCTGATATTTCTCCATATCAAAATCTCTGACTCCACAGTCATTATTTGAGGCCGTAAAGTGAACTGCGCCACTGGTAATTCAGGAACAAAGCAAATTAGGTTCAGGTTGACTGAGATCAATGTCAACAGCAGATCAGGAAACAAGAAATACCTTGGAGTGACATAAATCTCAACGGCATTTGTAATGGCATTGTCATCATAAGTTGTCCTGGAGCAGAAGCTTATTCCAGGTCGATCTAAATGCTACATTAGAGATCAAAATCGACTAATTAATTCTTAAATAACTGGCATCAGGAAAACAGCAACCAAGAGCTAAGGGGAAAAAAGAAACTATCCAAATACATTTTTTTACCTGTCATTCACAAAGTTTTAAGCAGTAAGTAGTTCAAAACAAGACAAACAAGTAGATAAGGTTTGGAACAGAATGAGCGCAAAATCATTAGCTCTAAAATGCATAATAGAACCTTCTACTCAGATCCATCTTACAGGATCACAGATATGTCCAACAATAGATTGTCTATAACAGTTAAGATATAAATGTTAGGCTTCAAGTGACTTGCAAAAACTGAAAAGTAGCTACATTGCATGGAAAAGTAGCTCCGCAATCACTACACAAAGGCTTATCCCTCTTTCTGACCTCTTTTTTGTCAATGAAGGATTGAAAGGAAAAAAGTTGCTTTCCTTACCTTACATATTAGTTCACCCTGGAATCCTCCAGCAACTAGCAGGTTATCCTTTACTGCAAGAGTACTGACTTGAGTTTGCGTAAAACCTTCCATCAGACTTCCAGGATGTTTCTAAAAGGGAAAAACACGCAAATCAATCTGAGGAAACAATATGGGGGATAACAAGAAAAGAAAAGGAAGAAGACCAACAAGTCAGATAAAGTGCCAAATCACTGCCAGAGCACAGACCTCAGATGGTGCCACATGCCCAGAAACATTAAGAATTTCACGCTTCTTGTGTGTCAATGAAGACCAATGCATGACAGAAAATTGTGACATGAGATAAACATCATGTTTTGATGTAGCCCATACCAGGTTCCTCAACTGCATCACCACAAATTGATATGTCTATCACTAACAATAATGATCACACCACAGTCAAGCAGTAAAAGAGGAAAGGACTGGCCGTACAACTACAAGATATGAGAAAGAATTTTAACAAGAAAAAGACAAATCCTTCTATGACATCACAGGTCTTGAATGAAAATTCCCATTCAGCTAACCTGAAAATGAAGTATTGTTGATTTCACAGATCTTGAATTTAGCCTGAAGTCATAGTATGATGCACCCTTCTTGGTAATCTTGCAATCCTACATACAAATTGAAATTTCAATTTAGCACATTTTAGAAGGAAAGCGGGCAACTTTTAAGTACTTTTACCTTCCCTGACACTTCCCCAGAGTGGGGGATATTCTCATAGTTCTTATACTGTTCTAGCCTAGTTTGCCTGTATTTTTCCCTAGTGATGCTTAGCTGATCCCAAGGTATTCCCTGGATGTCTTTTCCTCTTCTAGCTTCAGCAGCAGAAGTATCAGATATTTTATTATTCTGCAATACCGTCAACTTATGTTAGGCTGGCTAGCAATCCATGAGAACTAGAACAGAAACTTTAAAAAAAAATTAATGGATAAATCTCAAAAACTACACATTAACTTCAACCTAATGTGCAAATTTGATACATGAACTTTGATTTGATACAATCATACACATGAAACTTTGATTGAAGTTGAAATGTATACTTAAAACTATGATTTTGATTCAACAGTACACATTTTAAAAAATAATTATATCAATTTTATTTATTTATTAGATAAAAATAATTATTTATATATGCAATATATAATTGTAAGGTAACTCTTTATTTATAATTATGTTAATGATTTGTGAAAATTGAATCAAATGAAAATTTCAAGTATAAAATTGCACAAAATCAAATTTTATGTATTAACATTGCACATTTGTTCAAAGTTGATGTATAGTTTTGAGATTTATCCCAATTTTAAAAAATAAAAAACACTTATTTTACGTTTGCCTAAGTTATGAATGAATTAATTTAAGTCCAATTTGCATCTTGTAAATCATCAAACAAACCGAGTAATCATATTCATCAACATCAGACTCCGAGCCAGACATATCTCTGCCGCAGAACTCTTCATCCATGTCATCTATGTCCTCCATGTCATACTCCTCTGCCATGTATTCAGCATCATCTTCTTGGTAATAGGACATATTCCACCAGAAAAAACTACACCTGTACCAATGTAGCTTCAAGCACTATAGTAACCCAACAATTATAAAGTAAATACCCTTAGAGAATCACACAACATTTAATTGGAAGATACTCTTCCCATTGATTTCTAAGGAGTAAACTCTGTGCTACGTACACTGGTGAAGAGATGATCAAAATTGATCAGATGACGACATTTAAAATCATAGGGAAAAGAAACATGGCATGTACTGCCGCAACAACTGATACAAGTTACAATATAAACAATGATATGTTTAAGACAATAAAAAGGATTAACATTAATTATGATTAAATTATCCAACAGTCTAATTTAAGGATATTGTACAAGTGGTAGTAAAGGATACTAAAACCTCATCCTAGTCACATTACAAAGAAAATCAAACCTACTCTTATACATAGGAATCCAGCTAAAGGAAAAAGAAAGGGAGATGGAAACAAATATCTAAAATAACATGCCCATAGAATCACAAATCCTTTATAATAGTAACAGTTTTATGCCAATTCTCAACATGTACGAAATACTTCCATCAGCATATAGATAAACTAATTAAAGACTGAGAGTGCACAAGTCAATGCCGCCATAAGTAATTTCGAGAAATTAACTACATTTTGAAGTTATTTTTGCAACATTTTCAATTCAATTATGCCATAATCATGTTAAGACAGATAAGAGATTTGCGTTTTTATTCAAGCATGAAATATCCGAAAAGCAAGAGTAAAACAACTTTGTCTCCAGATTTGGGAACTTTTGTCTCATAAAAAGATCGAGCTTTTTTTTTCTTTCTATTTTACATTCCCATTTGCGGAATTATTCATCCTTCTGGATGTTGGGGCCTAACAAAAAAGCCAAGTCTTGATCAAATTTATATACATGAGAATTATGTGTCCATGAATGAAACACGCAATTACTGGTAAAAAGAGGAAAAAATGGCACAAACAAGAACTGGGCTGATTAGTATGAACCCTAATTGAAATTCCAACCAAAATTTAATGTCCCGGATCATAACAATCATGCAACAACAGCAGGGAACAATCAATTGAGAATAATAAATGTTATCCATCAACAAAAAAACAATTAATTAAAAAGAACGGGGGCAAACTCCGAAATTGTTATAGGAAAGTAATTAACATCCGTACGCACCAATGAAGAGATAAACAGAAATGATCACATAAAGAAAACTGACTCGAGATCGAAGAATGCGAAAGCGAACAAGAAAATAAAAAATAAAAAGCGAGAGAGTTTACCTTTTAAAATGTAAGAGATTCTTACGGGAAGGTGATTACCGACGATCTGCAGATCAAAATATCTATACTCATATAAATGGAATGACTTAGGGCCTTCTTACATGACACATATCCTTTTTCCCATTTTCTTACACGAGAAGATAATGCTTAAATCTCAGAGTACATTTGGTTAGCTGTATTGGATTAGAGGTGTATTGGATTAGAAGTGTATTGGATTAGAGGTGTAATAGCAAATTAACTGTTTGGTTGAATGTAATGGAATAGATGCGTAATAGTAATCTTGTGTTTGGTTGAATGGAATAGAGGTGTAATAGCATAGTGAAAAAAACTAAAATGACTAGAATACCCTTAGCATAAATTTATTTTGGTAAATAATTATTGTTATTGTTATTTAAATTTTAATAAGATTATTATTATCAATAATAAATATTTTAATTATATTTAAACATAATTATTATTAAATATATTTTAATTAAAATATATAATTTAATAAAATTCTTAATAATTACCAGAAATTTGTTTTGGTAAATTATTATTGTTATTGTTATTTAAACTTTGATAAGATTATTAATATGAATAATACATAATTTAATCATATTTAAACATAATTATTATTAAATATATTATACTTAAAATATATAATTTAATAAAATTCTTAATAATTAATATTCTTATATGAATTTACTCAAATCATAATATATTATATGATACTATAAAAGATAATTTGAAATAATTAATATTAAATATATTTTAATTAAAATATATGATTTAATAAAATTTAAAATAATTATAACTAATAAAATTTAATAAGTAAGAATTGAACTCTAAAAAATAAAAAAAACATAACCATATCGAATTATCATCAAGAACTCGATTGAATTTACAACAATTCTGAATTAAACGGAAGTACTGCCTCAATATCTCACTTCAACTAAAAATATAAAGCAAGCATTCAATAGAAGAAATTCAAGCCGATACAATATCTCTTTCACCTTGCTCTCAACTCCAATTGGCCTTCCATGAAACCGATTCTTCACTTCAAACAAAATAGCTCACCAATCTAGCAGGAAAACGAATACTGTCTAAAGTTGCCATTGAAAATAACCTCCAACTTCATGTGTCCATTCCACAAGTTAAGGGAAAAAGCAATCTCTGCCAATTCTGGATTTATATGATGCATTGATAAATCAAGAAATAGAAGGCCATGAGGTAAGGTTGCTAAAAAATCACAATGAATCAAAAGTAATTTACCTCTCCAGGAAGGCTAAATTGCCAAGAGCACATGTTTCCTCTAAAGCACCAAAAACCAGAAGACATATTTGTTGACAAGTTGCAGTACTGCCTCAAGATCTTAGTTCAACTACAATATAAAGCAAGCATTCAGCAGAAGAAATCAAAAGCTTACTTGTTCCTCGTTTTTAGCAGAAGGGAATCTCTACTTACTCTGCCTATGTCATGAGCACCAATGCCAGAAACTAAACAATGAAGCTGAATGATGTCCATCACTGATCTTATGAATTAAAACAATCAATGCAATCAGCTAAATTCAGAAAAACAATTCAGAAAAACAATTACATGACAATGAAACATGAAACATGAAATAGTATAAGAACAATTTTATTACCATAATCCAAGTTTTGGTTAGTTCCCATTGCAACGGTAACATAGACACAGAAACATGCTCAATCATAATGACAGATACAAACACAATAACATCAGTCGAGGAAGATTACCACCATTTGATTGATACGCATGAACCCCGCAATAGTACATTCAATGTCATAGAGTTGCAACCAGTAGCTAAGGTTAAATCCAGACGCACCATTGGCAGTTTCTAATGAAACTCTGAGTCGATTTTGTACACCTCTTCTTAGACTGCCTACGACTCTTTCCCATTTGACTATCTCTAGATTTCAGAAGGATGACTTACAAAGATCATCTATGTGACTGTGTCTGTTATAAGAGAATGACACAATAGCACAGTAATTGTCTAATAATAACTGCAGGTATACGGAGAAGAGAACAACAAAGTGAAATATTAATAATATTTGGGCTTTGCATAACTGAATGCATGAGGAAATCATATGCGAAGTGCTTGAATTATATTCCTTATAAGCTCACGGTTTTCTTTGGATTCCCCTCTGGTTCATCCTCACCAAAGAAACGAGATTCATAGGTTCACAGATTCACAGATTCTAACATGTAGGTAGTAGCACGAATTGTAAACAAAAAAAAGGATTTCATGAAGTTTATTACAATTGATTCTCCTAATTTGTGGTTGTTAATTGCATAAATATTATATTTGCATGAGCTTGCATTGTATTTTCTTACATTCCAAACATATGAAAATGGTAAATAGTAAATATATTAAACTCTCCTAGGAGGAAGACAACTTCATCCATGGGGGACTGCAGGACACAGTTCTGGCATTTACTAATGGTTTGAGGCTGTGGCTAAGAACGAGCTCAAATGAATACAGACAGTGAGATAGGATCATCTCAAAAGATACTGGTTTTTATTTTCATTGCCACATTACGAGTTTGTATTCTTTGAGAGTTTCTAACAATTCTATGCAATACCAAGATGCAAAAGATCGATAGCCCAACAAAGGGGGCGGATGATCATTTATTTTTCGTTCTCAAAGCGGAACATTCATCATCAGTCTTAGATATTCATCCATCGAAACTCAACAACAAACAAATTATTACCATTTACCATAGGTGAAAAAAAATCTTTGCAACCCACACATCACAAGACTTCCACACAAAAGGTAAGAACACAAGGAAGTGTTGGGGAAGCTCATTAGCAAGTTTGTTATAAGTAACCTATGAACATTTAAACATGTCAATGCTCAAACTCGCTCACCACTACCTTCTGATTCCATGGCCTTTAAACTTTCTGCCATCATTTGATCTCTGTTCTGTCTTTGTCTTTCTACAGCAACCATATACAGGGCTACACAAGAACTAATTGTGAATTACCAGCAAGAACAAGGAAACAAGATGAAGTTTATAATTCAAGAGTGAAAATAATTCAACAAAAAAGTGAAAATAATCCAATTTATCTGTCCGCATCTATCCTTCCTACAATTCACCTTTTAACAATTATAAACCTAGTAAGAAACCTATAACAATCACAAAAGGCAGCAGCCAAACTTTACCTTCCCGGTAGGGAGCCCACTCATGCTTACGCAGATGATGTGGAGCATCAAGTGGAGGCAACATCCCAAATTTCAGCATAATAGATGGCCTAAAACAATAATTAGACCATTAAACAAATAAGAAATTAGGTTAAAAAAAACTCATTGATCCGAAAAATAGTAGCAGCATGAGCAATTTGACTCGCCAACTGAAAGAAAAAGGAGAAATTAAATGAAAATTTGTAACATAGGGTAGAAAGAGTGAAGAGAAACAGAGGGATTTTCCATTACTCGAGTGGTGAGCTCGAGAGACTGAGCGTTGTCGACGATAGAACCAGCGATGGCTACGGTGACAGTGGGGATATCGTCGGCTTTTTTGGTTTCACTGGTTGAGAAGAAGAAGGTCGACTGGTTGAGAAGGCAATCGAAAGAGTGGCAGAGCGAAAAAGAAAAGAAAGGAAACGGAGGGAACAAATTGGCAGCAAAGAGGCATAATGGACTGGGAGGAAATCGGAAGAAAACAAAAGCAAAGAAATAAGGAAGGAAATCAGATGAAGGAACAGAAGAGAAACAAGGGGATGGGGGGAGGGCAAATCAGGGAGGTGATGCTCAATCGGTAGCTAATCTGGGCAAAGAAGGGGGAATAGAAATCGGTGGTTTTCACCGATTAAGAAGGTAATGGATTAGATGCGTATTACCAATACATCAAACCAAACGACGTGTTAGAGAGGTATTAGGTGGGGCCCACCGATTAAGGGTGTATTGGCTTAGCCAATACACCAAACCAAACAAGCTGTCAGTTTTAATCCCTTTATTTTTACATTTTTGAGATAATATAGAAATAGTATATTTTCACTTAAATTTGAAATTTAATTTCTGTACTTTAATTTTGACATAGTTTACTACCTCCATTAGATAGTCTAAATGTTTTATATATTCCGAATGGACCTAAATTTTTAAATTCAAAAAGTAAAGAGATTAAATTCCTAAAAATAGAAGTATGAAGATTAAATTTTAAATATACAAAGAGTACAAGAACTTTGAGTTTATTGTTACTTTTAAATTTTTTACTCTATAATTTAATCAAATAATAATAATTAATCCAATGCGAAGCATGAGTGGAAACCATACTAATTAACATCACAATTACATTTATATATATACATACTTAACTATACACCAACTCTGTTGAAACTAACTAAAGTGATTTCTTTTTTTACAAAGTAATAAATCCATATTTAGGAATGACAATGGAGCTGGCAGGTAATTATTGTTAAATCTATCATTGCTCCATAGTCAGCGCACTCTACTCCGTCAATCAGCCCGCTTTACTATATATTTATAATCTTGAAAACATTACTATATCTATGAATGTTGGATGTTTTCATCCCCGCCTCATTTCAATTTAATTATTGTTGCTTTTCTTTAATATTTTTAATCATTTTAAGTTAATTGTAACGACTCGAAAGTTAGGGGTAACGGAAAGTGTGATTTTGGGACCTCGTTTCCGTAAACTAGACTCATAAATATTTTTATTAAATATTTACGGAGTTATATTAGAGACAAATCAAATTTTGGTTAAGAAATTTTATCGAATTGGTGCTTCAAATAAATATAAGGACTAAATTGATTAAGTGTTAGAAGTTGAACTATAATGAAATTAGGAATCAAATTATGATTAGGGGACTTATTAAGTGAATAAACCATAATTATATGTATAGATTTGTGTGGCCGATATATATGTATTTTATTTTTAAAAGCTTTAGTCAAATTAAGGTTTAATTTATAAATTGAAAACAGAATGAAATTAAAAAGAAAATGATAAAAGAGAAAATGTTCTTCTCTTTTCACATGCAAATTTCGAAACCCCTTAGGAAGAAGGAAATGACGAACGGCTAAGGACTTCATTATCCAAGCTCAAAAATTGGTATGCTCAATTTAGTCATTTCCTTGTAATTTTTATATTTTTGAAATCTCGGTACTTCGAGTTAGTTGACCTATGTACTATTTTTTGGTACTGCTTAAGAGTTTAGTTGCTATCATTATTGAGTAGTTAAAACTTTAGGGATTAATTTGATAGATTTTTAGGTTAGAAGTGAAAAAGGACTAAATTATGAAGTTAATTGTTTTTTATCAATTGTGAAGTTAATTGTTGATTTTAAATAATAGAGACCAAATTATGAAAATTCAAAATTATGGGGTAGAACTGAGAAATAGGGAGCTAAATTTAGATTAGAGTGAAATTGGTATAAAAATTTGAGGTTAAATGTGGAAGTTAAGTTAGTTTCAGTTTTAGGGACTAAATCGAGCTTTATGCAAAAATAGTACAAATTTTGTAATTGAATGTGAATTGGGTTTTGTATTGTTAATTTATTTTAATTATTTCAATCCATAGCTAACGTTGTTTCGGAATACTTGAAAATGAAAGGAAAAGATAAGGTCAACGAGGAATAACTTGAAATTTACGATTTGTGTTTCTATAATCTAAACTATTTAAAAATGTTGCTTTTATACATTGTATTATTTGGTAAGTATATATATAAGATTAATTATTCCTTTGAAATAATTTTATGAGATGTGAATTTTGTGACACCCTAAACCCGACCGGAACGGACCGACCCGAATCTGAAGTGATACATTAGCCACCAAAGTGATTCTCTAGCACAAAACCACCCCAAAAGACACTCCAACCTTATAACACCTCAATTCTAACTAATAACTTTCTAATCTTATTGCGGAAGCGATTTGTGAACCATTTTAAAACTATTTGTAAGGATTTAACCTTAAGGGTATTTTAGTCATTTTACCACTTAAAACTAAACGATCCCATTTTTTTGTGAAAAGAAGCATAACAAAATTAAATTACATGAAATATTCGAGAGGTATAAAAATTCCTTTCTTTATTTGAATTAAGGAAATCTAACACTGCATCTGGAGGGTTTCAACCAGTTGTAATTTAATTATGGGGTACTGGGTAGAACTGAGAAATAGGGAGCTAAATTTAGATTAGAGTGAAATTGGTATAAAAATTTGAGGTTAAATGTGGAAGTTAAGTTAGTTTCAGTTTTAGGGACTAAATCGAGCTTTATGCAAAAATAGTACAAATTTTGTAATTGAATGTGAATTGGGTTTTGTATTGTTAATTTATTTTAATTATTTCAATCCATAGCTAACTTTGTTTCGGAATACTTGAAAAAGAAAGGAAAAGATAAGGTCAACGAGGAATAACTTGAAATTTACGATTTGTGTTTCTATACTCTAAACTATTTAAAAACGTTGCTTTTATACATTGTATTATTTGGTAAGTATATATATATAAGATTAATTATTCCTTTGAAATAATTTTATGAGATGTGAATTTTGTGACACCCTAAACTCGACCGGAACGGACCGACCCGAATCTGAAGTGATACATTAGCCACCAAAGTGATTCTCTAGCACAAAACCACCCCAAAAGACACTCCAACCTTATAACACCTCAATTCTAACTAATAACTTTCTAATCTTATTGCGGAAGCGATTTGTGAACCATTTTAAAACTATTTGTAAGGATTTAACCTTAAGGGTATTTTAGTCATTTTACCACTTAAAACTAAACGATCCCATTTTTTTGTGAAAAGAAGCATAACAAAATTAAATTACATGAAATATTCGAGAGGTATAAAAATTCCTTTCTTTATTTGAATTAAGGAAATCTAACACTGCATCTGGAGGGTTTCAACCAGTTGTAAATCCTTTTTCCTTTCAAAGGCCAATTTGGCAAGATAGTCAGCACATTGATTCTCCTCCCTGGGATATATCTTAAATCCATTGACTTTCTTGGGACAAAATACTATGTATTCTTTTGATCAGGGTAGAGTTTGAGATATTCGAAATATTGCCATGAATAGCTTTTACTACCTCCAAGCTATCAAAGTGAACAACTACACTGCTATGACCTCTACGTTGGAGGAGTTTTAAGCCATCCAAAATGCCCCAAAGTTCCGCGTCAAAAATCGAACAATTCCCTAGGAATCTATTATAACCAATCACCCAATCACCAGTACCATCTCGTACCACTCCTCCAGTAGTTGCTCTTCCTGACGTTACTTGAACAACACCGTTTCTTCTATGAGAAACTAGACTTAATAATATTTAATTCCATATTTTTTTCATCCTCGAATTCGATTCCCATAATTTATGGTGATTTTTCAAAGTTAACCTACTGTTGCTGTCCAAAACTATTTTAGTGCAAGATGTTTATTACCATGTTTATAACACCCTTATTTTATTTCTCTACACTATTTCTCATCACTTTCTATTATTTTCTCTTCACTAACATATCAAGAATATAGGACCATATATACGAAAACTTTACATTAACATCATTTTCGTACTTTTTCAATAATATCAAACTTAAAAATATATCAAAATCTTGATGTTCTTACTTTGTCATATTAATTTCAATCTTTAACTTGATTTTCTCTCTCCTCCAGCTTCTATTTCTTAAATCTAACTTGATACTCTAGCTCCCCATATATATTAAAATTGGACACCTTTAGCTAGGTTAAAATGTCTAAATAATTAGTGTATTATAGTGAAAAGTGTAATTTAATTTAGTATGTGGAGGGGTTTTTTTCTAGAAAGAAAAGATTGCAAAAAGTTGTTAAATGCATTGCCAGTAACTGTGAAAATTCTTCCCAATTTTCTTTCAAGTTCGAGTATAATATAATCCTAGTAAAATTATAAATATTTTCCCCACACCAACAAATAGTTGGAAGAAGTGGAAGCAGATTTCTTTCATAGATATTTAAATTAAGTTCAAAATTTGAAATCAACATTGTTGAAAAGACTCAAATGAATGGGGATATTTTTGTAATTATACCAAAATAAATATATTATATGCTCGAGCAATTAAATTAGAATTTGGAAATCGGCATTTTTGGAACAACTTTACTTGAATACTCAAATGAATGAGGACACTTTTATGATTATACCAAAATAAATATGTGAAAAGTGGGGGATGAATAGAGTGCAAAAAGATTGAAAAGTTTTAATTTAATTAAATTTAATTTGTTTTTAATTTAGAAGTGTCATGTTTGGATAAGAAGAATTTTTTAACGGTTCGGGTAATTTGAGCAATAGAGTATAGTTTAAATACTACTTTAGATAATGGGGTATAGTTTAGGTATCACTTGTAATAGAAAATGTTTAGGTACCAAATTGAAAAAAATAGTATATTTTAAGTACCATTTTAAGGAACGAAGTAAAATTTAGATACTGCAAAAAAGTTAAACTAGAAAAAAGTGAATAATTAAAACACCATTTGTGATTTAAGCAAAATAAATGAGACAAAATCATTTTGAAATGAATATAGATGTCAAAAATAAATCTGAATTTTATTTCCGTTAAGCTTAAATTAAAAAAAATGTTAGAATATACGTTAAATTATATTGTCCCAACTTCTGCTCAACCCTATTCATATAGTAAATGGTTAGTGCGTAGTTTATCTTTTGAATTTGTCTAAAACTATTTAGTTGATATTTAAATATTTTAAGTTAACAATATTAAATATTTAGTTGGTACGTCGCACACATTACCCCAATTGGTTAACAATGTTAATTTTTTAAAGGTTAATACTATCCAAAAAATATTTAATTGGTACTCGAACTTGTCCAAAAAGTCATACTTTTTAAAATTAATTTATATATTTTAAACTATTTTTAATTTTTTAACATATGTCCGATATGCGGCCATACTCAAGAAGGCTGCCATATGTACGATCCCATACGCCAATAAAGAGAGACTCTGTGTCCGGACTAAAGGATAGGCCGGATATCTCACCAAAGAAATCGATTTCTTGCTCATTCTCATACCCACTTTTGACATCATACACATGCACAAAGTCAGCAGGCTCAGCCATGGCCATGTACTTACCATCAGATGTGTAGCGAATGGACCGTATTGCTCCAAGGTTTCCCTTTAGAACAGCAATTGACTTTGACAAGTTTCGAACATCCCAAATTCGGCATGTTTTGTCTTGGTTCCCGGTTGCAAAAGTGACACCATCAGGATGCCATGCAGACGCAAATGAAAAGTCCAAGTGTCCACGCAAGGGCATAACAGTCTGCAATTAATTTCAGTATCAGCTGATGCTTTGCAATCCCCAAAAATGTAAACAATATTGCAAAAGCAGGATGACAAGTACCTCCCCCGTATCAGAGTCTACCAACATAATATCAGGGTTGTCTCCAACTATTATTAGAAGTTTCCCATCAGGGCTCAGAGAAGTATGCTGCAAAAGCAACATTACAAGCATAGCTTTTAAGTATTTCTCACCATTTGCCTTTATTGAATTAACAGAATCAGAATTAATAATACACAAAATAACATTAGTGTGTGTTTACAGATCTGAAACAATGAAATCCTAATGTATGTAACTTACATTGACAGGCCAAAGAAAATGAAAATGCTTGGAAAGCTGATATTTCTCCATATCAAAATCTCTGACTCCACAGTCATTATTTGAGGCCGTAAAGTGAACTGCGCCACTGGTAATTCAGGAACAAAGCAAATTAGGTTCAGGTTGACTGAGATCAATGTCAACAGCAGATCAGGAAACAAGAAATACCTTGGAGTGACATAAATCTCAACAGAATTTGTAATGGCATTGTCATCATAAGTTGTCCTGAAGCAGAAGCTTATTCCAGGTCGATCTAAATGCTACATTACAGATCAAAATCGACTACTTAATTCTTAAATAACTGGCATCAGGAAAACAGCAACCAAGAGCTAAGGGGAAAAAAGAAACTATCCAAATAAATTTTTTTACCTGTCATTCACAAAGTTTTAAGCAGTAAGTAGTTCAAAACAAGACAAACAAGTAAATGAGGTTTGGAACAGAATGAGCGCAAGATCATTAGCTCCAAAATGCATAATAGAACCTTCTACTCAGATCCATCTTACAGGATCACAGATATGTCCAACAATAGATTGTCTATAACAGTTAAGATATAAATGTTAGGCTTCAAGTGACTTGCAAAAACTGAAAAGTAGCTATATTGCATGGAAAAGCAGCTCCGCAATCACTGCACAAAGGCTTATTCCTCTTTCTGACCTCTTTTTTGTCAATGAAGGATTGAAGGGAAAAAAGTTGCTCTCCTTACCTTACATATTAGTTCACCCTGGAATCCTCCAGCAACTAGCAGCTTATCCTTTACTGCAAGAGTACTGACTTGAGTTTGCGTAAAACCTTCCATCAGACTTCCAGGATGTTTCTAAAAGGGAAAAACACGCAAATCAATCTGAGGAAACAATATGGGGGGATAACAAGAAAAGAAAAGGAAGAAGACCAACAAGTCAGATAAAGTGCCAAATCACTGCCAGAGCACAGACCTCAGATGGTGCCACATGCCCAGAAACATTAAGAATTTTACTCTTCTTGTGTGTCAATGAAGACCAATGCATGACAGAAAATTGTGACATGAGATAAACATCATGTTTTGATGTAGCCCATACCAGGTTCCTCAACTGCATCACCACAAATTGATACGTCTATCTCTAACAATAATGATCACACCACAGTCAAGCAGTAAAAGAGGAAAGGACTGGCCGTACAACTACAAGATATGAGAAAGAATTTTAACAAGAAAAAGACAAATCCTTCTATGACATCACAGGTCTTGAATGAAAATTCCCATTCAGCTAACCTGAAAATGAAGTATTGGTGGTTTCACAGATCTCGAATTTAGCCTGAAGTCATAGTATGATGCACCCTTCTTGGTAATCTTGCAATCCTACATACAAACTGAAATTTCAATTTAGCACATTTTAGAAGGAAAGCGGGCAACTTTTAAGTACTTTTACCTTCCCTGACACTTCCCCAGAGTGGGGGATATCCTCATAGTTCTTGTACTGTTCTAGCCTAGTTTGCCTGTATTTTTCCCTAGTGATGCTTAGCTGATCCCAAGGTCTTCCCTGGATGTCTTTTCCTCTTCTAGCTTCAGCAGCAGAAGTATCAGATATTTTATTATTCTGCAATACCGTCAACTTATGTTAGGCTGGCTAGCAATCCATAAACTAGAACAGAAACTTTTAAAAAAAAATTAATGGATAAATCTCAAAAACTACACATTAACTTCAACCTAATGTGCAATTTGATACATGAACTTTGATTTGATGCAATCATACACATGAAACTTTGATTGTAGTTGAAATGTATACTTAAAACTTTGATTTTGATTCAACTGTACACATTTTAAAAAATAATTATATCAATTTTATTTATTTATTAGATAAAAATAATTATTTATACATGCAATATATAATTGTAAGGTAACTCTTTATTTATAATTGTGTTAATGATTTGTGAAAATTGAATCAAATGAAAATTTCAAGTATAAAATTGCACAAAATCAAATTTTATGTATAACATTGCACATTTGTTCAAAGTTGATGTATAGTTTTCAGATTTATCCCAATTTTAAAAAATAAAAAACCCTTATTTTACGTTTGCCTAAGTTATGAATGAATTAATTTAAGTCCAATTTGCATCTTGTAAATCATCAAACAAACCGAGTAATCATATTCATCAACATCAGACTCCGAGCCAGACATATCTCTGCCGCAGAATTCCACCAGACAAAACTACACCTGCACCAATGTAGCTTCAAGCACTATAGTAACCCAACAATTATAAAGTAAATACCCATAGAGAATCACACAACATTTAATTGGAAGATACTCTTCCCATTGATTTCTAAGAAGTAAACTCTGTGCTACGTACACTGGTGAAGAGATAATCAAAATTGATCAGATGACGACATTTAAAATCATAGGGAAAAGCAACATGGCATGTACTGCCGCAACAACTGATACAAGTTACAATATAAACAATGGTATGTTTAACACAATAAAATGGATTAACATTAATTTTAATTAAATTATCCAACAGTCTAATTTAAGGATATCGTACAAGTGGTAGTAAAGGATACTAAAACCTCATCCTAGTCACATTACAAAGAAAATCAAACCTACTCTTATACATAGGAATCCAGCTAAAGGAAAAAGAAAGGGAGATGGAAACAAATATCTAAAATAACATGCCCATAGAATCACAAATCCTTTATATTAGTAACAGTTTTATGCCAATTCTCAACATGTACGAAATACTTCCATCAGCATATAGATAAACTAATTAAAGACTGAGAGTGCACAAGTCAATGCCGCCATAAGTAATTTCGAGAAATTAACTACATTTTGAAGTTATTTTTGCAACATTTTCAATTCAATTATGCCATAATCATGTTAAGACAGATAAGAGATTTGCGTTTTTCTTCAAGCATGAAATATCCGAAAAGCAAGAGTAAAACAACTTTGTCTCTAGATTTGGGAACTTTTGTCTCATAAAAAGATCGAGCTTTTTTTTTTTCTTTCTATTTTACATTCCCATTTGCGGAATTATTCATCCTTCTGGATGTTGGGGCCTAACAAAAAAGCCAAGTCTTGATCAAATTTATATGCATGAGAATTATGTGTCCATGAATGAAACACGCAATTACTGGTAAAAGGAGGAAAAAATGGCACAAACAAGAACTGGGCTGATTAGTATGAACCCTAATTGAAATTCCAACCAAAATTTAATGTCCCGGATCATAACAATCATGCAACAACAGCAGGGAACAATCAATTGAGAATAATAAATGTTTTCCATAAACAAAAAAATAATTAATTAAAAAGAAAGGGGGCAAACTCCAAAATTGTTATAGGAAAGTAATTAACATCCGTACGCACCAATGAAGAGATAAACAGAAATGATCACATAAAGAAAACTGACTCGAGATCGAAGAATGCAAAAGCGAACAAGAAAATAAAAAATAAAAAGCGAGAGAGTTTACCTTTTAAAATGTAAGAGATTCTTACTGGAAGGTGATTACCGACGATCTGCAGATCAAAATATCTATACTCATATAAATGGAGTGACTTAGGGCCTTCTTACATGACACATATCCTTTTTCCATTTTTCTTACACGAGAAGATAATGGTTAAATTTCAGTTTTAATCCCTTTATTTTTACATTTTTGAGATAATATAAAAATAGTATATTTTCACTTAAATTTGAAATTTAATTTCTATACTTTAATTTTGACATAGTTTACTACCTCCATTAGATAGTCTAAATGTTTTATATATTCCAAATGGACCTAAATTTTTAAATTCAAAAAGTAAAGAGATTAAATTCATAAAAATAGAAGTATGAAGATTAAATTTTAATTATACAAAGAGTACAAGAACTTTGAGTTTATTGTAACCTTTAAATTTTTTATTCTATAATTTAATTAAATAATAATAATTAATCCAATACGAAGCATGAGTGAAAACCATACTAATTAACATCAAAATTACATTTATATATATATATATTTACAAAGTAATAAATCTATGTTTAGGAATGACAATGGAGCGGGCAGGTAGTTATTGTTAAATCTACCATTGCTCCATAGTCAGCGCACTCTACTCCGTTTATATATTTATAATCTTGAAAACATTACTATATTTATGAATGTTGGATGTTTTCATCCCCGCCTCATTTCAATTTAATTATTGTTGCTTTTCTTTAATATTTTTAATCATTTTAAGTTAATTGTAACGACTCGAAAGTTAGTTGACCTATGTACTATTTTTCGGTATTGCTTAAGATTTTAGTTGTTACCATTATTGAGTAGTTAAAACTTTAGGGATTAATTTGATAGATTTTTAGGTTAGAAGTGAAAAAGGACTAAATTATGAAGTTAATTGTTTTTTTATCAATTGTGATTTTAATTGTTGATTTTAAATAATAGAGACCAAATTATGAAAATTCAAAATTATGGGGTAGAACTGAGAAATAGGGAGCTAAATTTAGATTAGAGTGAAATTGGTATAAAAATTTGAGGTTAAATGTGGAAGTTAAGTTAGTTTCAGTTTTAGGGACTAAATCGAGCTTTATGCAAAAATAGTACAAATTTTGTAATTGAATGTGAATTGGGTTTTGTATTATTAATTTATTTTAATTATTTCAATCCATAGCTAACGTTGTTTCGGAATCCTTGAAAAAGAAAAGAAAAGATAAGGTCAGCGAGGAATAGCTTGAAATTTACGATTTGTGTTTCTATAATCTAAACTATTTAAAAACGTTGCTTTTAGACATTGTATTATTTGGTAAGTATATATATAAGATGAGTTATTCCTTTGAAATAATTTTATGAGATGTGAATTTTGTGACACCCTAAACCCGACCGGAACGGACCGACCCGAATCTGAACCGATACATTAGCCACCAAAGTGATTCTCTAGCACAAAACCACCCCAAAAGACACTCCAACCTTATAACACCTCAATTCTAACTAATAACTTTCTAATCTTATTGCGGAAGCGATTTGTGAACCATTTTAAAACTATTTGTAAGGATTTAACCTTAAGGGTATTTTAGTCATTTTACCACTTAAAACTAAACGATCCCAATTTTTTTTTGTGAAAAGAAGCATAACAAAATTAAATTACATGAAATATTCGAGAGGTATAAAAATTCCTTTCTTTATTTGAATTAAGGAAATCTAACACTGCATCTGGAGGGTTTCAACCAGTTGTAAATCCTTTTTCCTTTCAAAGGCCAATTTGGCAAGATAGTCAGCACATTGATTCTCCTCCCTGGGATATATCTTAAATCCATTGACTTTCTTGGGACAAAATACTATGTATTCTTTTGATCAGGGTAGAGTTTGAGATCTTCGAAATATTGCCATGAATAGCTTTTACTACCTCCAAGCTATCAAAGTGAATAACTACACTGCTATGACCTCTACGTTGGAGGAGTTTTAAGCCATCCAAAATGCCCCAAAGTTCCGTGTCAAAAATCGAACAATTCCTTAGGAATCTATTATAACCAATCACCCAATCACCAGTACCATCCCGTACCACTCCTCCAGTAGTTGCTCTTCCTGACGTTACTTGAACAACACCATTGGTGTTAAGAAAGGTTCAACCTTGGAAAAAGGCTCCTCATGAGGTAAACCTATGTTATCAATCAAACCATCTTTAGGAGCCAAAGAAGATTTTTTGGTCCAACACATGGAAACTTTAATGATCTCGCTAGAGCTCCAGGATTTCCTTTGAAAGATGAAAAGGTTTCGATTCTGCCATAAGCGTCAAGCTAATAATCCGAAGAGACAAACCTAACTGATTAAGATATTCTAAGCCGTTACTACAAATCAATCCTGTAAGTTTGTACGATTATTTATACTTCTAACAATTTTTATATTCTATGTTGATATAATTTTATTAAATATCATATTGTATAATAGTATGATCTTAAAAAAAAATGAGATACTGATTCTATTGAAAGTATGCTCAATCGAACCATACTCACTGGTTCTACTGGAAGCATGCTCAAACGAGCAATATCTATTGAATATACTTAATGTGAGATGTTAATAAATGAGAAAATTAGTGATTAAATCCCTTATGCACAAATTCACTGTTAGCATGGAAATTAACCAATCACTATTGTTGCCTATTTGTTAATTTCGATAATTGGATTTTTGCACATTTATTCTCTTATTAGGAATTGTAAGAAATCATTTCTTTACCATTGTCGTAATAAATAGTTGCCTTAGTAGCTTAATAGTTTTTCCCTTGCATGTATTTTGATTCTTAGCATTTTGATTACTTTATGTCCCTCGGGTTCGACGTTCGCACATTGACGGTCAAATACCGAAGCATTTTCCTACAATCTTCCTTGTGTGCCTTTATCATCTCGCAAGTGTTTTCCTTGTGTTATCTCTCTCTCTCTCTCAAGTGCCTTTAACCTTGTGTGTGTTTTTTGGCATTGACTATCTTAAGTGCCTTTATCCTTTAAGTGTTATCCTTGCGTTATCTTCTGTCAAGTGCCTTTAACCTTGCGTGTGGTTTTTGGCATTGACTAAATCTTTTATCACTGCTCCTTGTTAAACTTCTCTCTCAAGTGCCTTTAACCTTGTGTGTCTTTGGGTATTGACTATATCCTTTTGTCATTGTTGGTTGAGCTTATTGTGCGGCATCTAAGGCCGTATGAATAGCCGAGCTAAAGCTTCAACCCATGACAACAGCTGGACACATGAACAGGTTGAGGTCAATAAAAATACATCCTCTAATTATATCACTATTTTTTATAATATTTGGGTATACTAGTATACGAATCTTAGTTGAGTTAAATCCACCGTGTATAAATTCAAATTTAAAACCTGTAGTGTGTAGCTCCCCACCCAAGGAAACCATACACGTCTTTCACTTTTGTTCAACTTAAGAACCCTATCTAATTCTACCCTTTCTCCCATTAACATCTTATATCATCAGAAAACTAAATTCTAATTCAACAGCAATCACCTAAAGTTACAGATTTCATTTCATTTTACATTTTACATCTACAGTAAACCCTCTTCTACAACTTGAAATGATACAAGTTCCTCAAATATCATAAACTACACCAGCATGCTTGTTTTGCCTGCATCACAATCAACTCACATTAGGGAATTAAGATATAAGTAGTTCCTCCGCCGGCCATACTCAAGAAGGCTGCCATATGTACGATCCCATACGCCAATAAAGAGAGACTCTGTGTCCGGACTAAAGGATAGGCCGGATATCTCACCAAAGAAATCGATTTCTTGCTCATTCTCATACCCACTTTTCACGTCATACACATGCACAAAGTCAGCAGGCTCAGCCATGGCCATGTACTTACCATCAGATGTGTAGCGAATGGACCGTATTGCTCCAAGGTTCCCCTTGAGAACAGCAATTGACCTTGACAAGTTTCGAACATCCCAAATTCGGCATGTTTTGTCTTGGTTCCCGGTTGCAAAAGTGACACCATCAGGATGCCATGCTGACGCAAATGAGAAGTCCAAGTGTCCATGCAAGGGCATAACAGTCTGCAATGAATTTCAGTATCAACCGATGCTTTGCAATCTCCAAAAATGTAAACAATATTGCAAAAGCAGGCAGACAAATACCTTCCCAGTATCAGAGTCTACCAACATAATATCAGGGTTGTCTCCAACTATTATTAGAAGTTTCCCATCAGGGCTCAGAGAAGTATGCTGCAAAAGCAACATTACAAGCATGGCTTTTAGTGTTTCTCACCATGTACCTTTATTGGATTAACAGAATCAATAATTAGCATACTGCAAATCGAAGAGGTACATAGAATAACATTACTGTATGTTTACAGATCCGAAACAATGGAATCCCAATATATGGAACTTACATTGACAGGCCAAAGAAAATGAAAATGCTTAGAAAGCTGGAATTTCTCCATATCAAAATCTCTGACTCCACAGTCATTATTTGAGGCCGTAAAGTGAACTGCACCACTGGTAATTCAAAAACAAAGCAAATTAGGTTCAGGTTGACTGAGATAAATGCCACCAGCAGATCAGGAAACAAGAAATACCTTGGAGTGACATAAATCTCAACAGCATTAGTAATGGCATTGTCATCATAAGTTGTCCTGGAGCAGAAGCTTATTCCCCGTCGATCTAAATGCTACATTACAGATCAAAATCAACTAATTATTTCTTAAATAACTGGCATCAGGAAAACAGCAACCAAGAGCTAAGGGGAAAACAGAAACTATCCAAATACATTTTTTAACCTGTCATTCACAAAGTTTTAAGCAGTAAGTAGTTCAAAACAAGACAAACAAGTAGATAAGTTCTGAAACAGAATGAGCGCGAAAATCATTAGCTCTAAACTGCTTAATAGAACTTTTTACTCAGATCCATCTTACAGCATGACAGATATGTCCAACAACAGATTTTCTATAACAGTTAAGATATAAATGTTAGGCTTCAAGTGACTTGCAAAAACTGAAAAGTAGCTATATTGCATGGAAAAGCAGCTCCACAATCACTGCACAAAGGCTTATCCCTCTTTCTGACCACTTTTTTGTCAATGAAGGATGAAGGGGAAAAAGTTGCTCTCCTTACCTTGCATATTAGTTCACCCTGGAATCCTCCAGCAACTAGCAGATTATCCTTTACTGCAAGAGTACTGACTTGTGTTTGCGTAAAACCTTCCATCAGACTTCCAGGATGTTTCTAAAAGGGAAAAACACGCAAATCAATCTGAGGATAACAAGAAAAGAAAAGGAAAAAGACCAACAAGTCAGATAAAGTGCCAAATCACTGCCAGAGCAGACCTCGGATGGTGCCACATGCCCAGAAACATTAAGAATTTCACGCTTCTTGTGTGTCAATGAAGACCAATGCATGACAGAAAAACGAGACATAAGATAAACATCATGTTTTGATGTAGCCCATATCAAGTTCCTCAACTGCATCACCACAAATGGATATGTCTATCACTAACAAAATAATGATCACATCACAGTAAAGCGGTAAAAAAAGGAAACAACAAGATATGAAAAAGAATTTTAACAAGAAAAAGATAAGTCCGTCTATGACATCACAGGTCTTGGATGAAAACTCCCATTCAGGTAACCTGAAAATGAAGTATTGTTGATTCCACAGATCTTGAATTTAGCCTGAAGTCATAGTATGAGGCACCCTTCTTGGTAATCTTGCAATCCTACATACAAATTGAAATTTCAATTTAGCACATTTTAGTTAGATCCAAGAACTGTTATAGAAGGAAAGCAGGCAACTTATAAGTGCTTTTACCTTCCCGGAGACTTCTCCAGAGTGGGGGATATTCTCATAGTTCTTGTACTGCTCTAGCCTAGTTTGCCTATACTTTTCCCTAGTGATGCTTAGCCGATCCCAAGGTATTCCCTGGATGTCTTTTCCTCTTCTAGCTTCAGCAGCAGAAGTATCAGATATTTTGTTATTCTGCAATACCATCAACTTATGTAAGGAAGGCTAGCAATCCATGAGAGCTAGATCATAAACTTAAAAAAAAATTAAGGGATAAAACTCAAAACTACACATGAACTTTAATCTAATGTGCAATTTTATACATGGACTTTGATTTGATGTAATCATACACATGAAACTGTGATTGTAGTTCAGATACTTAAAACTTTGATTGTAATTCAATTGTACACATTTTAAAAAATAAATATATCAATTTACTTACATATTAGATAAAAATGATTATATATGTATGCAATATGTATTTGTAAAATGATTCTATATTTATAATTGTGTTAGTGATTTGTGAATATTGAATCAAATGAAATTTTCATATATAAAATTGCACAAAACCAAAGTTTATGTATAATATTGCACATTTGATCAAATTTGGTGTATATTTTTCAGATTTATCCCAATTTTTAAAAATAAAAAACCCTTATTTTATATTTTCCTAAGTTAATGATGAATGAATTTATTTTAAGAAGTCCTATTTGTGTCTTGTAAATCATAAAACAAACCGAGAAATCATATTCATCAACATCAGACTCCGAGCCAGACATATCTCTGGCACGGAACTCTTCATCCATGTCATCTATGTCCTCCATGCCATACTCATCTGCCATGTATTCAGCATCATCGTCTTGGTAATAGGACATATTCCACCAGTCAAAACTACACCTGCACCAATATAGTTTCAAGCATTATAGTATCTCAACAATTATAAACATAAATACCCATAAAGAATCACGCAACATTTAAATGGAAGACTGTCTTCCCTTTGATTTCTAAGGAGTAAACGTGCTAATTACACCGGTGAAGAGATTATCATAATTGATCAGATGATGAACGTTTAAAATCATAGAGAAAGCAACATGGCATGTACTGCCACAACAACTGATACAAGTTATATACATGAGAATTATGCGTCCACAAATGAAACATGAAAATTACTGATAAAAAGAGGGAAAATTGGCACAAACAAGAATTGGGCTGATTAGTATGAACCCTAATTGAAATTCCAATCAAAATTTAATGTCCCAGATCATAACAATCATGCAACAACAGCAAGGAGCAATCAATTGAGAATTATAACTGTTATCCATAAGAAAAAGGGGGGCAAACCCTAAAATTGCTATAGGAAAGTTAGCGATAAACAGAAATGATCACATAAAGAAAACTGACTCGTGATCGAAGAATGCAAAAGCGAAAAAGAAAATAAAAATAAAAAGCGAGAGATTTGACCTTTTAAAGCATATGAGATTCTTACGGGAAGGTTTTCACCGACGATCTGGAGATCAAAATATTAGCATCAAAATTACATTTTTAAATATATATATATACGGTAGAGTATCTCAGTTCAAAATATTTATACTGAATTTTAAGGAATGGCAATAGATTGGGGCGTAATAGATATTACCCATCTTCCCCATTATACAGATGGATAGTCTTAAAAACCATTAGTACTATAAATACATACATAATCAAATTTTAACTCAAAATAACATTATTTTTAATATTTTTACTTTATCATTTGTTATTAATTTTATCCATCAATTTTTTATAAACATAATTAAGTCCGAAAGTATCAAGAGAGTAAATTGATCTTTTAAAATTTCAAAAAACTTTTATAAAATAAAGGAAAGAAAATTTTGGACAATCGATTTATAGTAAATCAACTTTAATTGTCTATCTCTACTACCTTGATATACCTCGATTTACTAATTCAATATACTTGAACAGTTACCTTTCAAACTCTTGTTTTTATTACTTAACTAAAACATTTAACTTTTACAATGACAACTAAAAACTTCTCTAATCCTCTTAAGGTTTTATATCTCAAAAATTTCAAGTAATCTTTTTACGACAAAGAAAAGATGAGCAAACTAACATCAATCTCTAAGTGTTTGTTTGAAGTACAAAGATATGAGAGTGATAAAGATTTGACTGCTTGAGTCTCTCAAGTATGTGAAACTATGTTTGAGTAAAGGATAGTTATTATTGTAATACTATAAGTAAGACAGTGAAGGAGGCAAAGAATTTGTTCATTGGAAAAGATAAAAAGATGCTACATCGTTATGAAAGCACCTAAATAAGAGATAAAATAAATAAAAAGAGATTTTAGTTTTCTTCCTCAATGTGTTGATCAGTGGGTACGGCGAGAACCTCTTCTGTTGTAAGGATTTATTCTATTTGTCTCATACCCTTTGAAGCTTGTTCTAAGTTAATTAACTCTTCTGAATTTTCTTCACCCTCTACTTCGGGCATACTAGAGGTGAAGAAACCAACTGTTTGCTTCCATTTCAATTGAAATTCTTTCCACTCTTTTCCCTCGGGATGATAAACATTGAAATTTAGTGAATTAGTAGGGATGTCTTTAAGAAAATCAAAGTCTACCTAGCTTAGATCCATCGAGCCTGCAGCTACTTCAATGTGAAGAACCAAATTAGATTTTAACTCAGGCAGAGCCTTAGTCAAGTTTCTTGTGGTATCTTCTTGATATTTCTTAATGGCCTCCTCACTAGATTGGCGAATACTATCAAATTCAGCCTTATGACGTAGCTCTTGAATATTGAGTTGCTCCCTTAAAGAGGCTTCACCCTCCTCTAATGATTTAACCCTTCTTTCCAACTATATGCACTTAGTCTTCGTGCCTTTACACTTAATCTTCCAAACCATAATGCAAGAATTGAGTTGTTCAGGCTTACTCTTTTAAACCTGGTTATTGTGGCATAAATTATCTATCTTTTGATTACCAGTTTTAATGGTTTCCACTAAGCTGGTAACCTTGGCCTTATGGTGATTGTTGATTTCTTGGAGCATTCCACACCACAGTCCATACTCTATAGATAGAGCTTGTACAGACTCAACCATTTGTAAATGAGGAGATGAATCTGGTTTGGATAAAAGGTAAGATCAAAGAGACTCTTTCAATGGAGGAGGTATCATATTGTATTGACTTTGGAAGATAGAATTCAAAGAAACATAGGATAGCCTTGGTGTATATAAATCACGCAAAGGGAAGAAATTAATTATCTTTGTAGTTGAGGGTTGTTGAGGTTGAGAACTAGGGGAAACCACTAGCTGTTCGGATGGAAATGTTTCTGTATGGACCTCAACCAGTGGAGGGTCAACATTCTGAATTGGGGAGTCTGTGGGGTGCGCGGACTCCATGGGAACTGTAGGGACTGAAGGAAGTGTTGAGATTGTAGAAGAAGAAATTTTTGGTGTTGGAAGTCCCTTTTTAAGCCTGCACAACTTGAGTTGTGGACGTTCACCCTCATCAGATTCCTGAGTGTCCTCATTCACGCTGGGTCTCTTCTGATATTTATTTATTATTGACTTCTTCGAATGAGCAAAAGTGGTTTTCTCCTTAGCACAGGCTTCATTTAAAAGAGCAATGATGTCCATATCGAATGCTTAGTTGGGCATGGTATGAGATTTTGAAATTGTCCCTACATCATCAATATAAGTATTAGCCTCGCTTGAAGAAGAAAAAAGAATGAAGAATACCAAGAGTGATAATCTAGTTATGAGAACGAATCCCATTGACTTCATAGAAATAAAAATGAGGTTCACTTCCTTGCCAGGTCAAAATTTGTGCTAGATTATTGGTTCCATTAAATGGCCAGGCCTCTGAAGCTGAAGGCACATTATAGTTATCTAACCAACTGATGGGGTCAGTATCCCGGCAACCATTAGGGCTTTGATTTTGAAAACAGTATTGAAAAACATTCCTAATTGTAACTAACTCCACTAGTTCAAGTGTTCGCCCCCTTATCAGACGTTTAATCTGTTCCTTAGCAACTTTAGAACCAACAAGTTAACTGTGGGCATAAATGGATTCTTGAGGAAGAGACCAATAAGTAGGAAACCCAATACCACTTTCAAGTTTGCAAATTACTCATATGAACTTTTCCTTCTTCCAATGCATATTAGAAATACTAATATGAATGATTGGGTCATAGCCTTGTCGAACACTGAAGTGGGCATTTCTAGCACCAACCCCTTGCTTTGTAATTTTCAATTGATAAAATTTCTAGAAAACTCCCATGGCTATCAAAGTCCACCAGGACAAGGCTGATAGTAGTCCTGGTGCGGTGCCATACTCAGTTAAAATAAAGCAAAAGAATGGATGTAATGGTGAGTGGAAGCTAGGTTCTAGTAAAACCAGTAGAATGATGAAACCTTAGACATTGTCACTCAAATGACACATTGGTGGTCATCTGATATCATAGGCAAAATTCGAGTACCGAATGCCCCGAGCTCTTAAATCTTTATGTATTTCCTCTTAAGTGGTATTACACTCATATGAAGGAGTTGATAAGCGTGGAGGTGTACCATCAGGACCTTGAGGTCCGAAGGAGAAGGGATTTTTGAGAGAGGTATTTTGATTATCTTGGCTTTGGCCTCTACCCCGAGTGGTTGTTCTAAACATCTCTAAATGTAAATAGGAAAAAGAAAGAAAGTGAAGAAAAGAAAAAATTACCTTTAAAAAATCTGAGATTGAGAAATGATGAAGATAAAAAGATTGAGCAGAAAAGAATTTAGGGATTTGAAAGATTTAGCAAAAGTGTTGATAAAAATGTTTGAGTCTCTGTTTTATAGAAGTAAGCTTGTGAAAGAAGTTTATTCTGTGAAAAAATTGATCAGGTCCTCCAATGCAAAGTGGACATCTATCAAATGGTAAAGGTGTAACGTTCGAATTTAAATAAGTAACCGTCAAATTTTTGATTTTGTCCAAAGGAACAGATTGATAACATTTTCTTAATAAGATTTTCAAAGTGTGTGTTAATGAAAGGAAAAATTTTTGATTTTGTCCAAAGGAACAGATTGATAACATTTTCTTAATAAGATTTTCAAAGTGTGTGTTAATGAAAGGAAAAATTTTGATAAGTATGTGGATTCGCCTATTTGGTGTCACATGTTTGGCACGAACAAATAGTTTCATTTACAAATTTGAAATAATTCAATGCTATAATTTCGAGGACAATTTTTTAAGGGGAGGAGAGTTATAACAGCCTAATTTTGATAGGTAGTCATAAAATCATATGTTCGATAAAGCATTATCCGCCCAATTGTCTCTTCTGGCATATAGATTAAGCATATAGAAATCGTCTAGAGATCTATTTTGGAATACCTAAATATATAAAAAGGGAGAATTTAGAAAATAAAAGGGTAATTTTTAACTGATTTTGGTTGAGGATCAATTGGATAAATTGGTCTGATATTTATTATAATGGATTTTCATTTTTGTTTCTCTCAGAATCTGTAGGTGGGATAAACTCTGATGACACTTGTCGAATTTCAGTAAGTGAGTTAAGGCTAGAGATGCATGTGGAAAAGTTATTGAGAGAAGTTTTCCTTCTTTTTGAATATGATATTATCTGGTTCCTCTACTATGATTCAACGGTAATTCTTCCTCCGTAAATTGAAAGCTCAAAATCTGGATTTAATTAGTGGTTACTTCAACCCTAGGTAAGTATTACCATTCTGCATGTTAAATTCTAAAAGAGCAAATCTATAATAAGCGAACGAACAATAAGATATAATTTTAAGATTTTGCATAGTAATTATCAGTGCTTGAAACAATGATAAGAGGTATATGAATAAGTTTTAATGGTGTTTTTATGTTTTGTAAGCAATGTGGTGGTCGTTGTTGTTTTATGAAGGATGTTGAGATTTGGAGTTTAAGCTTCTGGAGGTGAATGTCAAGTGAGTTTCTACTCTAACTCTTGCATGTGTACAGTTCATACTGAAGTACATCTACACGTGAGTGGTCAAAATATGAAATAGAATCATGGATAGTATAGTATGAATATGATACTTATACGACTATAGGAATGGCATTATTCTAAAATTGATTCAGTACATGAATGATTGTTGATGTTGGTATATTTATTGGATATGAGATCTAATGAGTTTAAATATGCCAAGAATTGTGTATTGAAATTATGATTAGGATAAGAGATAAGTTAGTTTGTTTGACTATGAGTTTTATTGGATGTATGATGAATAACATGAAATGTGGGGTTTAGGATGTATCTGTGCTTGAGGAGTTTGTAAAGTGGGTCGAGCCACTACGGTGGTATTGATAAAGTTCGTCGAGATAGTAAACACGAATTCTGATATGAAATTCTAAAGGAAAAGTCCATGGCGTACTCTGAATTGATTGCCTTTGTGGCGTACTCTATATGATTGCTTGTGTGGCGTTTTCTAAATGAAGGCATTATGACATATTCTATAAATTGTATCTTTGCATCTAAAGAGTATTCTTAGTATAGCCTGAGAGAATAATCTGTTTGAATCCCTTTAGTGCTTCATTCCACAAGTATGGAATAAATGATGATCTGCAATATGGTAAGTACAGTATGATTTTGATCAGATAAGGAAAGTTAAAGTTGACTGGGAGAAATGGATCTGTAAGTACTTGTACAAGATAGAAGAAGATGTTTGTAAACAACAATGAAAATTCATGTGTTAAATGAGTATTCGCCATATCTAAATAAACTGGGTATAACTTTCGAATTATAGAATCTAAGTAGTTCTCATCCTTCGGTACATACTGATATTTTAAATTGGAAAACGTTTCATCTGATAATATCAAGTACTGTGACTTAATTGAAACGGTAATAGATCGAGAATTGATGGTTTATAAGCTATAAAGTTATCAACTAAACGAGAAAGTATTTGCCAAAGTTTTGTATCTTTAGCATTGCTTTGTCGCACCTTTAACATTTCCAAAGGGGTCTTTGTCTCATGAATATTCAAGTGATGTGCAAGTGTACACAATCGTTGACAAGTAATAAAGTAGTAGTTATAGAGTATCGTCTCCATAGAGACTATATAGGCAAATGTTATGAAATAATCAAGGGTGAGTTAAACTAACTAATTTGATTAAATAAAAATTACCTACGTAAAATTAAATTAAAAAAACATAGAAAAAAATTTACAGTGACGTAAATGTGTTAGATTAATTACCTACTTTAACTGTGAATTGTTAAAACCTAGTAATGATGTTACGAAAAAATCCGTGGCAACTTGGCTATTTATTAACCGATGAAATCATACTTATTAAATTATTAAATTTCTCTAACACAAGTCTATGTTAAATCAACTTAGTAATTTTTATAAGTAGTCATTCATAACAAATCAGGTAACAGAATATTTTTATGCTGAAATAGTTTAATCACATGAACTTTAGGTTATGCAAGGTAATAAAGTTCTTTCGATATTATTACTAAATTGACCTAATTATTCATAAAATGAGATCAACCATGCACCAATAAGATATTGTACCAATTAATTACAATCTGGCTCTAATTAAATAATTAATTCAATTGCACCCACACATTTATAATGCACAAATAACATGTCATGATTTTATATAACTAAATGAACAATCAAGACACATAACATCATCAACAACATTTTAACAAATCTAATATAAAGAACATAATCAATCTAACAACAATAAAATTAAGCCATTATGATTGAGTTGAAAACATAAAAAATATTTGACAAGCATATTCATCAAGGCAAAAACAAAATAAAAGTAAAAGAGGAAGAACAAGAAGACAAATCCAATGTCTTTCTGCTCGTGTAACAACCCGGTTTTGACCCTAATCGGAATAGTGGTTTCGGGACCACAAATCCGAATTAGAAAAATATTATTAATATTATTTTGTGTGATTATTTTGTGTGCATTTGATTGTGTGAAATTTTCGTGTTTTAATTTCGTCGTCTAAGTGTCCGATTTGATAAAAGGGCTTAATCACGTAAAATGAAAAATTAGGGGTTAATTATAAAAGTACCTAATTGTTGTTGTCTTTATAATTTAGAGGTTTTATTATGCAATTAGTCCACTATGAAAGTTAGTGGGTGATAATGGTCAAAAATGACCTTATATTATAAAGTTTATATATTTTGTATTAAAGGTTAATATAGTAAACTAATAATTAAATAAACATATGATATAATAAATCAATTGAAGCCATTATTTTCATTCTTCCTTTGCCGAAACTTAGAAAAACAAATAGGGTTTAAAAGCTTTGAGGTATTCGGTCATTAACAAGCTTATTTCAAGGTATGTTTTACTTCGGTTTTTGATAATTTTTACATTTTTGAGATTGTTGCTTCGTGTTCTTCAAAACCCATATTTTAATTTTGTGAATTGTGGATGATTTTGAAATGTGCTATTGATGAATGCTTGAGTTTTATGATGTTAGTAGGTGAAATATGAAATATATTTGTTAGATTAATATATTTTGTATTGGAATTTTTAGTGAAATTGAGTAAATAGGGCTAAATTGTGAAATTAAATTTTGGGGGACTAAAGTGTGAAATAAATGAAATGCATGGACTTGTATGAATACAAGGAAGATTCGGCCTAACTATGGTGTTGTGAGACTTTGTGTAATTTGTGTTTTACGCAATAGGGACTAAATTGCAAAAAGTGTAAAATGTCTGGGGCAAAATGGTAATTTTCCCATTTATGTGTTTTTGGATAAAATTGAATGATTTGATGAATAAAAGGGTTAAAATTGAATATGTTTAGATCGCGAACTGAAGAAAACAGAATTAGATCGGGGAAAGTCGAAAGTAATCGAATAGTCGATCGTGTCTGCGGATATCCGAGGTAAGTCTATTAGCTATTTAATGTTATTAAATCAATATATATATGCATGAATATCTATTATGTTGTTGTTGAGCTATAATTAAAAGTAATTTAATTGAATAAATTCAAATTATAAATGGTATAAATATGTATATACAACGTTCAAATATATAGGTATATGCTTATATAAATTTTTGAACTAATTTAAAGTATGAATAGTATAAAGTTATATACATATAAATTCAAATAATTATATATGTATCTATATGTATACATATTCTTGAATTTGGTTGGTTGTATGAGAGTTATATATATGTGCACTTAAGATTCAAATATATGTAAGTAAATACATGTATAAATTCTTGCTTAAATTAAAGATATGTATAGTACATATGTATACATAAGTTTCGAACATATAGATGTATGTAAAAACATTTGGGTTTGATTAAAAGTATGTATGTTGTAATTGTACAGATAATTTCGAATAAGTAAGTATATGGAGTTGGCACATCTATATATATATATGAATAAGTCTTGATTATATTTTAAGGTATAAATGTTAAAAACGTACTTGGGAGTTCGAATATATCTAAATGTATATTTGTGTACAGATTCTTGAATTGAATCGAATGTATGATTCGCAAACTCTTTTGTGATTGAATATGGACTACAATGAATGTGTGTTTGCTGTTAATAAGTATTTGAGGAAATTATTCTGTATATGGGAAAATTGAGATTTTCAAGCATAGCGCTTAGCAGGCTTATTGCCGGTGAAACACTTCAGACTATATGTCTAGCAGGCTTAATGCCGGTGAAATATCTCAGACTATATGTCTAGCAGGCTAAGTGCCGGTGTACTGAATCAGGCTTAGAGCCTAGCAGGCTAAATGTCGGTGAATCTGTTTTGAGTATGTGATTAGGTGTACAATTATATGATTTTGGATATATTTAATTGATAAGTATATTTATATATATATATATTTGGCTAAGTGCGTTTGATGATTATATATATATCCAGCGTATACAATTGAGAAATATATATATGCTCTGGGATTATGCATTTGATAAATATATACTTTTAAATATTCGGTACACATATTTGATTAGTAACTATATATGCATTCGAGATATATATATATACCTTGGTTTATAAGTATTTGATGAAAATGAATGCATTCGTTCATATGTATTAGATTTGTATTGGTTTAAAGTTTAAAATGAGTATTCATACACATTCGGTTATGATATGTGTATAATATATATATATGCTCTGTTGTATACATTCGTTGTAATGTGTTTGGTATAAAAATATATATTCAATTGATCGCTTTCGACAGGTATGCATATCTGTCTATAAATGAAATGGGCTGAGTACAATAATATATAAATATTAGTTATTCGTGTTAATTGAAATCTCAGTGAAATAGATTAAAAAGTAACTTTATTTATATATTTATATACATTTAGTTATGTTGTAGACTTACTAAGCTATAAAAGCTTACTTTGTTTGTTTTCGTCCATTTGCTTTTATAGATTTTGGAGACGCGTTACGAGCTCGGGGATCATCAGCATAGTCCATCACACTATCGACTTCTTTTGGTATTTTGTTAAATATTTGAACTCAATCTTATGGCATGTATAGGTTTGAGTACGATGTTAATTACATTTTGATTGTAAATTATAATAGCTATGCGAAAGTAATTAAATTTTTACGTTGTGATCAGTTTGGTTTTAAAAAAATGTTGAATTTGTTCGGTAATGCCTCGTAACCCTAATTCGGCGACGGATACGGGTTAGGGGTGTTACAGCTCGTGCTCCCTTCTTTATTTTATTTTTTTTTTGCTTTGCTTCCTTGCACATTTTCTTTAGGAATACCAAAATTGTGTTACTCAGCACGTCTATGAATTGCTTCCCTCAACTTTCTATGCTTTTCTCTCAAATGGGAAGTAGAAAATGGAAGATAGGAGAAGAGAAGATGAGTGAATGAATAATTGAAATGAATGATCCGCTAGGGATACATGAAGAGAGGGGCTATTTTTAGAAAATTTAAGTACTTGAATTTCTCCTCTCAATGGTCAGCCTTTACTTCAAGGAGAGTGGGTGGAAGACTTTTAACCGATTCATGCATAATTCATGAGAGAAGGAAGCTTGAAAAGGGGAGATGGGTTGGATGGAAAATGGAGAGAGTTTTATGGTTGTTTTTAAATATTTTAAATCAGCTTTGAATAGCTTATTTGGGCACCTTGATGGACAATCGGGTTTCTCTCTCTTAATGGGCAATTCGAGCTCTTTTCACATTAACAGACTGTCCAATTGTTCTACCTAATTTCTAAGTTGGGTCAAGTATGTCACATGACCGAAAAATTAATTTAATCGGGGCGTCCAAAGCTGATTAATAATCAGCCCCTCTTTGCATGATGAGTGCTCCAGGGATACTATAGCATTTGAGCTCCAGAAGGTGACCTTCAAGACCGCCATTTCTTCTAATGCACGGAATTGTTTAAAATTGAAAAAATTGTATAAGTTTAGCATATAAATAACTAAATATAAAGATGTGTTTTCAATTTTGTCCAACTAAGGCATTCTGTAATAAAATTACAAAATCTAGTAACAAAAACTTGGAATTTGCATGAATTATTAGTCAGAAAAATATTGTAAAATTTCGAAGTTATCAATCTACTTAGCACTCTGATTAACTAATTTAATGTTCTTACCACAATGAACATTCTTAGCTTGCTAGATTGTTGAGAATATTTTGGTTCCACCTTTCTCATCACAACTCACAGGCACAACGCATTGTCGTTTATGAGTATCCAAGATACATATGCAATCCGCAAAAGGAACCAATAGTGCATTTATTATGTCAAGGAAATTTAAGACAAGAACGAAGTCATAATCATCTAAATTAATTACCTCAAAATCTTTCTTGTCTTTCCACTAAGCGATTTGTAGCTCAACTCATTGTGCTACTTACATAGTTGAGACCTCTTTGGAATTAACAGTCTTAAGCTTCTTAGTCAATTTGCTAACTGAGAGACCAAGTTTACTTGCAGCTCTTTTCAACATAAACAAATCAAATGCCCCCATATCAACAAGAGCACTCATCCTTCGATCTACGATGTTGATGTGCACAAACATCAACCCTTTCTACTTGTGATCTCTCTTTGCTTTTGCATATTTGAATATCATTAATCCAAGCCTTAATACCATCCTCAATAGGCTCTATTTCTTCTTCTTTACTGATTGCAGATAACTTGGATCATTATAGGCAATCTCGCACCCTATGCGGACCAAAACACAAGAAGCACTCCACTGGCTCCATCAATTTATTGTTGGGCTTCCACTTTCAATTATTTTGTTTCCAATTTTCACTATTTTCGTTTTTAACTTGTCCTTCTTCATCTCTCACACTATTGTCATCCTTCTCGGTTAGCTTACCCACAGTTGTATTATCCACAATAGTATTAAGGACCACTAGCATAGCAATCACATTCGCACTAAGAACCTCTGTCACTTGCCCCTTGAGCTGATCTTGCCTCGATTCCTTCTCTATGGTGCATCCCTCAACTTCCTCAAAGGTTTCTCTCACATCACCCATAAAGCCCTCGAGTTTGGCAATCCTGTTGTTTAAAGTTGATAACATATCCCTTGATTTTCTAACTTTCTTGCCCCCACCATGGGTCTTCGTAGGCTCAAATGGCTCGTCTACTCCTTTCGTTATCTCAATTGATGCCTTCAAATAGTGGCACAAATACCAACTATCACAAGGCTAGAACATAAGTCTAATAACCCGTGCAACCTTAAGCGATCTTTACTTCAATTCTGTCTAAGTTAACCTTACTCTCGAAAATAACAATTCACAAAAAAAAATCTCTAAGACATCGAAATAATGTAGAAGCAAACTCTAAAAACAAAGGAACTCAAATAGATCAAAAAAGCCACAATAAAACTAAGCATACCAAGTGTTCAAGTAAATGTTCTCAAATATATTTAATAACGTTGGGATGATTACAAATAACGGAAAACACATCTATTTATAGTTGAGCTCCCCTAATCCAACGATACAATTAAATTACATCAACAGTCAATATTAAAGCTTATCTATAATATGAGAGTCCTAAAAGATTTAAACTCTATACAATTTTATTCCTTAGGACGTACAATATTCACCATGATAATTATTTTTTACTGAAAAATTTAATTAAGCCATCAAGGCTCCTAGTCGATGGACTTCTCCATATATTTCACGAATTGAATCAATTCAAATGAGTTAAATAACCATCATTTAATCAATTAACTTCCATGGAACACTCTATATGCATTCATCGGGGGCTTCAATCCACAACCCACGACACTAAGTTCAACATGACTTGGGCAAAAAGGTTTTTTTTATCTCAAGTAACCCCAACTCAAATTCAATTTAGTAAAAAAATATTTTATTTAAATTTAATTATAAAATATATAAATATAAATACATGTATTTTATTATTTTATTAATATATGAATAAGAAAAACCAAATTTCAACATGAACTCTAATTATATTTTAATTTATTCTATTTGTCTATTTTATTTAGTATACTATATTATGAGAATATTATAAAATTATTACTATGATTCAAATTTAAATTTTAACATAAATTTGAACACATTATTTCCAATGGAACAGTTTCCAACATTAATAAATACATTAATAAAATGTATCATCAATTCATGTATAATAAAATATAAATATAATAGTGAAAATATTAATTTTAAATATAAAATAAATTCATAATTATTTTAAAATCAACTAGCGTATTCCTAGTTTATATATATAAACAGCTATTAGGAGACTCATTCAGTTTTGTTTTTTAAAAAAAACAACAAAAAACTTATCAAATATGTTGTAATATCCAGCCAAGGTTATTTCTATTATTTACTAATAAGGGATCAACAGAGGATCATCAGGGTTTGGATCTGTAAGCAGTGAGCATATTGACAGAAGCACCTATAAAACACAAAGTTGCAGCTAATTAAAATCTTTTACACCACAACAATCCTTAAAGAGCTCATAGAATTGGAATAATGTTGATGAATGGCGTGTGTCGTCACCTTGGATATGGTGAGGGCAGGACTCCACTGCTCCTTGAGAATGTCAAGACAGATGCTTCCATTGCTGTTAATGTTAGGATGGAAACCTTTGTTCGAAAAGAAACCTTCACAGAGGACACTTCAGACGATCAGGTAAAAAAAGAATCCACAAGAATCACCTACTTCTAGAGTTGAAAGTTAATACAACAAATTAAGTGCAAGACAAACCACAATCAGCATAAGTTGTAGGTATGGAAATACGTTTTGTGTAACAAAAGCAAAGGCACATAAAAGAACGGCAAGAAATTTCAGCAACAAAAACAACACATTCCAAAACATTCGCTTCAACTCTTATAAAAGACAAAAGACAAAATTATGGAAAAAAATTAAAAGACAAAAGAGTTACCTTGGAGATGAGAATTGAGAAAGAACAGAGTCGATTATTAGGTTATTCTTATGGAGCGAAAGAAAAAAAAAATTGGGGTTTGTTTTCTTATGGCGGTGATTCTCTGCTTTTCTCTCTGATTTGCTTTGCCTGCCCCCACCGCCTTCTTTTTGGTAAAATTGACTCTTGTATTAAAAGTTAGGTTACATTTTGCCTTTCTATTTAAAAATTAAACAAATTAGACCTCTATATTATATCAAAGATCAAATTAGTCATTTATATTAAAATTTTTATCCCTTTATACTGTTAAAAACTAGTATGACAGATAAAATAGCCAAACAATAATATTTGGCATATCACGTGTAACTCATGCTGATATATAAGACTCGATTTTAAATGTACAAGGATCTAATTCTACTCAAAACAGTTAAATCTTTTTTGTGAAATAGCTGTGGGGGAACTGGAGCTCCCAAATTAGAAGTTCTTTAGTGGAGTAAGGTGGTCCGCCTGTAAAAGGGGAGGATGGATTCGAAATCGAGTTCCAGAATTGACTCATCAAAAGGTTGGAAACTAATTGTTGGGCAAGGAGAGGATGGATACAGACTGACTCAAAATCTGGATTGGACGAGGTATCTAAATCCACTAATCCAGGGTGATAGGCGGGGAAGGAAGTATCAACATGTAAGCAATAGAAATTAATAAAATTTTTAATAAAAGGACCGATTTTCTTTTTGATCTAATATACAGAGACTAATTTATCTATTTTTTAGTAGAGGAATCAAAATGTAATCTAACTCCAAATACACATGCTTCATAGGATTTTTTTTTTTGGTACAATTTTATTTAGTTATTATTTTATCTTGGAGATTAGATTATGTTAAAATATGACATAAGTTTTTGTACTCTTCTCAAGATTATGTTAAAAAATGACAATCTTTAAAATTTTCATCAATTTTTACTGTTAAAAAACACGTACAGAGGAATATATATATTTTGTCGGCCGCGTTAAAAATTGACGTGACTGACAAAATAACCAGACAGTTACACATGACATGTTATGTATACCTTATGCTTACGTACAAAAACCAATTTTTAACTGTAAACATAAATGAAATTTTTAACAGAATAATTCATTTATTCTTTAATCGTAAGGATTAATTTATCTATATTTTAGTTGAAAAGAGAAAATATAATCTAGCTCCCCTACAATAAAAAGGTAATTTTATAAAAATAACTTGAGTTGGTTCATCTAACAATGACAAAGTGATGATATTTTGTTTGTTGTTAAATGAGAATAGTCAGCGCAGATTCTGTAGTTAGTGTCCTACCATTAAACACACAACAGGCGGCACTCAGGAGATGATGATAACGACATTTGCCAGCCCAAGCCAGGCCAGGCGTCCGCACCTTCAACACATATTCCTCCCTACGCGCTTATAATATTTGCTTATTCTAAATATATACCACCACTCAACCTACACTCCAAAACCAACCCTTTCTTTCTCTTCCCCCCAATTAATTCAATTCACCCTTTCTTTGCTCTTGTGTTTTAGGAGGTACCTACAATAAATGTCTTAAACAATCATGCTTAATTTACCCTTTTGATTTCATGTTCATGCTTCTGCTGCTTCTTTTCTTTTGAGATGAAAAGTCAACCATCCTTATTTGATTGCTGATAGTTCATCATACATCTCATCTTTGATCTCCTTTTAATAGCTTTTTCAACTTGTATGGGCAGGCTAGGAAAATGGGAGGTGTAGTGGGAAAGTCTGAATCACCTGAAACAAAACTAGAAGCTAAAATGGTTGAAGCTATGCAGCAAAGGGCTTCTAAAGGAACTACTATCAAGTCCTTCAACAGCATCATCTTAAAATTCCCTAAAATTGATCACACCTTAAGGAAGTGCAAAGCTATTTTTGAGCAGTTTGGTAAGTAAGCAACTAGTATTTGTTGAATTGATTGTTTATTTATGCCATATACACCCTTTTTTCTTTTTTGTTCATCATCATATATAAATAAAACTTTAAGAAGAAACATGTTTTGTAGATGAGGACTCAAATGGTGCCATTGATCATGAAGAGTTGAAAAAGTGTTTGCACAAGCTTCAAGTTTGTTTCACAGAGGAGGAGATAGAGGATTTGTTTAAGGCATGTGATATGAATGAGGATATGGGAATCAAATTCAATGAGTTCATAGTCCTTCTTTGCCTTGTCTATCTTCTCAAGGACAATGCTACTGAATTCGAAGCCGTATCCTTTTTAACACTTTTGAGATTTTCTCTTTCATTTCTTGTTTGTGTAGGAGAATTGAGATACATGCCTTGCCTTGCCTTGTTTGTGTTTGAGAGGGTTTTATATTTTTAATGGATGTATGAGTAGATTGTATTTTGTTCCTTCTACTTTAGGATAAGGTAAATTAATCATGAATGTTAGATCAAAGATAAACTAATCATGTGTGTTAGATCAAAGAGTAAACTAGTTTTTCTGTTAAAAATTTAATTCATTTCTATTGTTAAAATCAGTCACTATACATCAAAACGAGATACACATAAAACTTGTCAACTACATCATTTTTTAACAATTTACACTTTAATTTATCATACAAAGACTAATTTACTCATTTATTAAATAAAAAAAATAAAATGCAATCTAACTCTTAGTACAAAGATCTCTATAATACTTTTATAGGAATTAATGAGATCCATATTCACACCTTTTAATTATAAATGTTGTATTCCATGACAATGAAGTAAGAAATCGAGAATGGGGGTACCAAACTTGGAGGCCACGTTTGAAACATTGGTGGATGCATTTGTGCTGTTGGATAAGAACAAGGATGGCTATGTTAGCAAGACTGAGATGGTTCAAGCTATCAATGAATCTGGGGAGCGTTCCTCTGGACCAATAGCCACCAAAAGATTTGGTCAGCTCGCTCTCTATATATATACAAATTCTTTGGTACATTATCGACACAAATTTTACACATACGGTAAAAATATAGTAATATACAAAAAAAGAAAAGGGTTCCCAATATCACATGTAAACATGTGCATAATATGGTGTTTACTTCACTTAAAGTAGACAAATTGTGCAGAAAAAATGCATAATATTATTGTTTAGAAGGCGACGAGGAAGTTGTGTCAGCTTAGATTGTGGATTGCAGTCGCTGTTGCTCAGCATCCAAGATTCATTAAATAACTTAGCTGACAGACACAGATGGTTCATGTCAATGTCATGTGCTTTCTAAGTTTTAATACATGCATACATGCATAGGTTGTTGGTTAATAGTGATTGATTGTTGGGATGTTGCAGAAGAGATGGACTGGGATAAAAATGGATCCGTGAGTTTCAAGGAATTTCTCTTTGCATTTACAACTTGGGTTGGAATTGAGGAGGTCAGAGACAACGATGAACACCGCTAAAAACGACAACAGCAAGCAGAAGCCACTCTCAATCAAATTTTATCACAATACTAGTTTCAAGTCCAATCCAGTGTTTGTTCATTTCTTTTTGATATATATATATTTCCCTCACCTTTGCAACAATAATAATAAAATAGATTTTGAACCAATCTTTCATTTATTCTAAATGATATACATCACTTGGGTTTTAAAGATATTAATATTTGATTCAAAATGATCCAACATTTTATTTATTTCTAATATTTTATCAAACCAAAGCCCCATTAAGCCCTAATTCATTCATTAAATTTCCATTAACAAATGCAATTACTTTTTCTATTAATAATACAAAACAAAAAAAATACAAGCCCAATACAATTTTAACTTCCTTGCATATACCATACTATACTATTACTAGCGCTATACGACCTAATAACACAGCCAACAGTTTTTAGCAGAACTGCAAAACTCCACACTCATCCATTCCTCATTCTGTAGTAATTTAACCTCCCAATTTCCCAAACATTAACTTAAACACACTTCATAACCCAACTCAATTCAACTGCCACACAAAATGTTCAAGTGCCCCGACCGCAGTTGGGGGCATTCACCTCACCTGCACTGTCTGTGGCTTATGGCATGACACTAACACACAGGCCTTCCCATATCCTTTACCCCCTTGTCTTCGCTCGCTTCATCCCAAGGCTGTTGTTCTGGAAGGGGGATACCGAACCAGACATGGGGGAACCTTCCTCACGAAGCGTACCATTCAGCATTGCTAGCTCTCGCAGCTGTTGTTTCTTGTAGAAATCTTGAGATTCATCCTATTTTTCAAAATAAAAGGGAAGACAATTATTTTCAAGTTACCACTCAACATAATAACAAGCAAAACAAGTTCGCACTTACCACAGGCTTGAGCAAATCTTCTAGTATCTCTCGGGCTTGCATTAGGCGAGCATCAACTATTTCAACTGGTAATTCAGCCTCAACTAGGATATGAAGAGGTTCATTTAGATGTTCATACCCAGGTTTTCCTCTCATTATTTCCTCCTTACCAATTTTAAAAAAAAAAAAAAAACAACATTACTACATTTATATCCATATAAAGAGACGGAGAATTTCACATTCTCCCAATAAAGAAATTCAATATCATAATATATACACTCCTTTAGAACTAAATCAAGACATAATTCATTGAAGTTTATCCATCCATCTTTGGAGCTGCAACAATGTGTAGCAGCTACATGTTTCATGGGTTTCACTTTCAGACTTGCTTAATGAGCAAGTAACTACTAAGAAAGATACAAAGAGAATGATAGTTACCCTAGTTGGATCCTTAATACTGCCCCTCCCTCTTATCAGGACACGGCACTCTGTATTTGCCTCCACACGCTTGAGAGAGTTTCCCCTAGGACCAAGGAGGCGGCCAACAAAATTATACTGCAACATTAACTTATTTTAGATGCTGAAAAAAGAATAATTCCTAAAAGCAGTTTTAGGACAGGTGTTCATTCATACATTAGGATAGCTGTCTACAGGAATATCCACTCTGATCGTTCTCTTAACAATAAGACCAGAAGAGCTACCTTGAGAACCCACCCAGTTTTGTGCCGAAGAGGGCCGTACTAAACATGACATCTGCACCATAATATAATGGGTTTTGTTAAAAAAAAGCCAAAGCAACTGATAAGTGAAAATATCAATGGAAAACCCATTCTTTTGACAAGCACCAGGGATTCCTCAAGGACATTTCAGACAAGTACCTTGAACAGATCAAAAGAACAATTCTACCAAAAATAGTCCACAAAAGTGTAAAACAGAAACCTATGGACTACCAAGCCTAAAAGCAGTAACACGCAATTTCACAGATGAACCTGGCCCCTACTAACACAATCAACCATCAATTCTTCTGATCAGATGAGACTATCTAGGCAGCTTCTATGTAACAATGGGAAAGCTTGTATTTCCACATTAAAAAAAGCAGGTAACTGAAATCAAGGAAACAACTTTAGGCAATTAAAATGACTGTTTAGTTATTGAAGTCAGCAGCAAAGTACACAGTTCAGTTGAATGGAAATACTGTGATCCCCTGCATATCAAAATTTATCTTGGCAATGATAAAGGCCAGAGAAACAATGAGTTATATAAGTAGGAGCAACAGCCTGAATCAATTTCTAAGCTAACACTAATTTGGAGGACTTCTTCATGTTAGCTTCAGACTGCCTGCCTAAGAGAAACGACATTGCAAGCTACAAGTCAAACAAAGGTTTGATTAGCAGGAAATGTAGTAAAACATTAAGTCAGCAATACCTCTAAAAGCAGTAAAATTAGATGGTAAAGAGTTATGTTAATGGTTAGTATCCATACTTCTGATTGAAAACGTGAAGTCCATCCGTTCATATCAGCTCCTCCATTTGAAAATATTCCTCCAGAAGCCAGGGGGCTAGCTTGTTCAAGCCCACTTTGACCTAAAACTGATGCATTCCCCAACAGCGTAGTTACACGCAAAATTTCTGCTCCAAAAATGTCATTTTCAAGAATAAGATGTACCAGTTAGTTGTTAAGAAATCAGTTAGCAGTCACCACAAAATGGAGAGACTACACGGAATGTTAATTTAGTCAGTTAAATATCAACACTTCCTTCATAAAATAAGCTACTCTTCCAGTAGAAAGCAATCTGGAACAAAATAAAAAGAGGTAGTGAAATTCTATTTTGGGTTTATATATAAATCAATAAGGAACATTCTTATATTAATTAAAAAGAATTATTTGACTAACTTGCAAAACCATGGAGAAACCAGATCAACTGTTAGAATCTGAAATCATACAAGTGAATGGAGAAAAGAAAAGCACCAGAAGCACAGAAAGAAAGACTACTTAATTGCAAGCAATGCCACCAAATTTTAGCACAGTTATATGACAATTTTCTACAACAAACAGATGAAAGAGAAAACAAACAACCCCCACGTCTGACTAGAAGTTGGCACCTAAGACCTCTCACAACAAACCTAAAAGAACTAAATCTTACAGGCAAGTCCGCCAAGATTTCTCAACCTCAGGATCCATGATACATTGATGTTACAATGGACTATTAAAGCAGTTATTTCAGTAACTTTTTAGAAATCTAATATCCTATTGCATTTGGAAGGCTAAAACCTTACCATCCTCACACATCACTGATTTTCTTTAAACCCAGCATGGGCTGCTTCCCAATATGAATACCAGTAGGATCACTAGCTTTCTCTATGCACTCTTTTCATCATATCCACCTTTCATCACCACTGTTACTGTGGTTCAGAAACCTCCTTTCTGCCTCCTCTTTGTTTCTAATCTCCTCTTTTCTCTTAAGAGTACAGCACTAGAAGTGTCTTCTTTCTTCTTTATAATTGGCTTCCGTTACTTCCTAAGATGTCTTATTATCCACTTGTGACATAGAGGAGCTCGCAAGGTTCATGTAACACATCTTATTGGCCAATTAAGAACCATAGTTTCTGTTATATCATTATCGTTCTACCCAGAAAATTTTGAAAGTTTAAGCACATTTCCTGTCGGGGACTATCTATCAGAAGAAGGCAGTCAGCCTCAATCATGATTCCACCAAGTCCTAGTAATTTCCAGTTCTATCTACGCAAGGCATGATTTCGTTCACAAGGTTTTGTGAATGTATTAGCTCTAGCTATGAAGATTTTGACAGGAGACCAGTGACAAAGTGTCAGTGGCTTGATCCCTGACTAGCAAATTTTATCAGTTACTTGTTAAGTTAGTATTTGGCACTTAACATTGAACTTCAATTGTTATTTTAAAGACAACAAAGAGGAAAGGAGATATTCTTCTGCATGATCCTTTGGAAAGAAGATTGCTATGTTAAGTAACTCACCCTGGTTCAACAATCTATAGGTATTAGGGAGCACAGGCATAAATGGACTAAGCTTCTGACGCTCTGCCAATAACTCTGAGAGATATCTGCAAACAGGAAAATGAAGACCGTCAGCCAATCGTTGATTAACGCATATTAACAAAAGAATCATCTCCGGCTACTATCAATAGCTGCAGAAACAGTCATTAATGATAATTACAAGCAATCCACAGTTATTTAGCTTCAATCTAATACCACTACATCCAGATTACAACTTAAACCTGAAAAAACACACTCCACACAAGGAAAGCATCAAACCACTAGAATTCACCAACTTGTAAATCTGAAGAGATCTGTTAATACTACGATGGCATCATCAGAAAGACAGAACAAAAAGCATAACCAGATAAAAAAAAACGAATGGATCGAGCACTAGATCTTGGAAATTCAAGCAGAAGCCAACTAAGAGAACAAATTTAACACCAAACTAAATACTTTATAAGAAAAAGAGGAAGATCAGAGCCAATATCACTACAGTCACTACAAGGAACAAAAAGATAACAGAAATCGTCGAGTATAATTGAAAACGAAGGACGAGTAGAATAAAACAGCGAAGATCTCAAGGTATTAGATTAAAATTAACGTAAGAGACGAAAAAGAGAAAAAAAAAAAAAAAAAAAGAGCATACTTCTCCTGATCGTGGAGGGCAGCAGAGGAAGCGGCTGCGGCAGCGACGGAGCGGAGGCCGGAGAGGTGGGGAGAGTGAGGAGCGGAAGGCGAGGGAGAGTAGGCCATGTACCTGCCTCCTCCACCGTCCGATGTAGTCATGAGTAGAAGACGAAGGTGCCTTCGGGTAGCGGTGATGGTGGTGGTTGTGTGTGTATATTTTTCTCCTCTTTTGTGGTTTTTTTTAGGTATGCAACAGAAAATTAATATATATATATGATGTGTAAATTTCTAAATTTCTTAATTAATTAATTAATTATTTTCTGTATAACATTTTAATAAAAAGAAGTTTGTGTGCGATATATATGGTAAAGAATTAGACGGCAGAAGTGAATATTTTTCTCTCATTTAGTACTAGACACTCGGACTCTCTTATTTTAATAGATTTAGATAAGATAATCAAAAAGTTCAAGAGTTAAAAGAGATATTTGAACTTGAGTACGGGATACGGAGATGGCTCAAAGACAAATTGATGTCTAATGCTACAAAAAAGTATGGAGAATTCAGTGATTGTCAAGCTTATTGGACATACTATAGGGTTTTAGAGAGGATTTGTCTTCTTTGGAAGCCAATAGGAGATGTTCAACTAACTGATAAAGAAACAAGACTATAACAGAATCTTGACGGAAAGTTTATGGCTAGTTTATCAAGAGTAAGGACTTCACAACTAACTTCATCCTTCACATGTTATTTGGGTATGGTTGCATGGATTACCTTATAGGTATTATACAATTAACTTAATGACGGTAATTGCGGTTCTAAGGCATGTAGTTAAAATAGATTATAACACTATGACTAATAAAAGTGTAACACTCCTAACTCAGACCGACAATAATCCCAATCAAAAGGTACTATATTTGATGCCTAGAGGCATCTCCACTAATCTTATAGTTAAACTATGAATACTTTTTGTTTAAGGCAATTCTAGTAAATCTATGTGAACTTCTTTTACTTTAAAATGGACATAAAGTATTAATACATCTATTAAGGGTATAGATACTCGATAGCATGTGGGTACCAGTACCACGATGTAGTGGGTCTTAATAAAAACTCTTTTAAGTCTCTTTTAGGGTAAGGAAACTATTTAGAACCTTAACTGGCACTTAAACAAGTTTCCCAAGACTTCTAAACTCAAAAGAAACTCACTATCAAACCATCAATAATATAAACTATTCAATCCAAAACAACTAAAAAACATATTGTTTAGCTAAGGTTTTATGACCATTTAACATATCAAGACACTCACAATCTAAACAGCATTTTGGTGTATAAACTATCTTTATAACCATGCAATAATGCCCTCATGCCAACCATAACACAAGCAACAATATAAAGCCTAAGCCTACTTACAATATGACATTCATAAGACTTCAAAACCTTAATATGTAACACCCCTCGCCCGACCTGATTGTCGGGTCCAAGCTACGGAATGCTACATTCGTTGCCAGAGCAACTACAGTCAATCAGGCACTTACAAACATTTATACATGCAATCAAGTGTTAATCAAACTCAAATTATGATAAATAATTATTTTCGGGTCTTATACGAGCTTACAAAAGCTCTTTTACCAACCTGAGCACGAAACATGACCAGACTGTAAAGTTTTAAAAGTTCAAAGCTAATGTCATGACGTCACCTCTTCCACGGCGTGACGTCGCCAAATAGTATGTTACGTCATGACCTCAAGCCACCCTACGTTGCGACATCACTTATTGTTGGCCAACGTTGTGACAAGAAAGGTTGGTCATCGAAATGTGGCCCCTGTTTTTGGAAAATATGAACCATTTGATACCTATTACATAACCTCCAACCAAACTTTTCAATATATACACCAAATACCATTTACACTTGGTTAAAAAACATACCAAAACATGTATGTTTAACCTAAAACAATGTCAATAAAACATTCAAATATAAAGCCATTCAATGGCATCATATGTATATAGTGAAAAACAAGAAATATTCAATCCAACTACCTATTCAATTTACCATTTCTTTTATATGCAGTCCTTGGCATACCTAGATGACATATCCAAATTTATTAAGGTCGTCAATTAAACAACATCAACCATAGCTAAACCTTACACATTTGTTACATACCATTTAACATACAATTCAACACTTGCCACAAACATCAAAAGTATCATATGAACAAGAAAGTGACCATTTCCTTAACACCTTAACTCTATATACATGCCACAATCTCAAAGCTAAATTAAACATATTACCGTTAAAACTAATTTAGATGCTTCAATTGAACCACGAATGCAAAAGAATGAACTAGTATATCACCTCTCTTCCACTTATTCATCTAACCCTTAAAGCTCCAACTTACATTCACCTTCTCTTATAATTTAAATCATCCTTGAATAGGCAATGAAATCTAATAAGGCATGATCAATATTCTTATTCAAAATAATAATTTAATCATAAGAATTGAGAAGGAGTGACTTACAACAATGCAATGAGGTTTCTTCCCAAGTCTTTTACAATTGAAAGCACGAGTGAAAGTTAGCCAAAATACTCCTTTATCTCTCTCAATTAATCAATAGTGGAAATTCATACATTCCCACTCAAAAGACAACAGTCGAGATCTCTTCTTACCATTAAATCTATAATCCAATAGCCCATAGTTTATCTTTAAATCTAATTTCAATTTTGATCACAATTCCTCCAATGTTAAAAGCTACTACAATGTTTCTTTCTCTCTCCCACATACATTGGTTTGAAAATTAAAAAAATAATACCTCGCGCTCCACACAAATTAGGGAAAATATCTAGAAATTTCCTCTACCAACTTAGATCCAACGATGATGGAGTGAGTTTATCCTAATGACGTGATTATCAACGGTTAAAAAAAACTCATCCACTAACCTTTAATTAGTAATGGAAAAAATTACCATATAAAACCTTAATTAATCACACATTTAGCCCCTTTCCTTATCAAATGATAATATTTTTTTTATTTTTCAATAATTTATATTAAACACCCCACACCTTACCTAATCACCGGGTTTGGAGCATCTATGATCATTTACATTCATTTTATATTATTTGATGATTAAATTCAACTAAAACATGCATTTAACACAATATACAATCATTTACGGATCTAATATGAACTTACAAAAGCTCAAATACTAACCCGAGGCCAAATAAGGATAAAATTATAAAGAATTCAAAATAGATGGTTGACGAAGCGACCTCGAGAATTCCTCCTCGTGACGTGACAAATTGACTTGGCCTTGCCTCGGCGACGGGGTTCCTCATCGTGCCATGGCCTAGAGCCCAACCCTCGTCGCAACGACATACGTTGGATAAAAACTTGCATCTTTTCAAACCTATACTAAACAATTCAATTCATAATCAGGCCTGATAGACAACATGCTCACATCAATTTAAGCACTCTAATATTGCATTCAACATTTTACCAATACCTAAATGTTATAAACTAATTACCTATTGCATATCATACAAAATCATGTGCAATTTTAACTATTTCATCAAGATCACTAGCATTATAGCAAAACATACCAAATTTGAAACCATTTACAATTCATGTTCCATTAGCCATATTCAAATACCAATTTTTTTAAGCCAAAGTGCATATACACATAGTTATAAACCAAAATTGACTCAACCTAGGTACATGTTATACTTAAATCAAAACGGGATATACAAATGTTGTTGAGTCAGGGATCGTCCTCTAGATGTTGGAATCTACTGCATGATTGCTCGAAAATCTACTAAACCTACTCACAGGGAAAACAAAATCGTACATTGTGCAAATATGCTTAATCATAAATCTATGATTCACAACCAAATACATAGTCACTCATGTTTTTCATTTTATTCAATTTAGTCCCTGTACTCGGGATACATATATTTCTCGATATTTAACATCGAACCAGAATCTAACTTCACATTCTTTCATTAAGGACCCTATACTTCCTATTTGTAACATAATTTCATTAAGGACCCTATACTTCCTATCTATAACATAATTTCACAATAAATTTCAATTTATTCAATTTAGTCCCTAATGTTACAAAGTTGTCTAACAAGCTTAATTAGCTTTACAATTTAGTTCTTATCGTGATCTAAGTTTATTAACTACCAAATTCAAGCCTAATTCATCAAATTCTCTATAATAGCAATTTGCTAAAAACTTAACAATTGAACAAATTGATAAATGGGGTAGTTAAATCAAGTTCCCATGATAAAAAAATCTATAGAAATCAAAGAAAAATAGATTAGAGACTTCCTTGAAATAATGTTTGAATGTTTAACTAGGTTGAAGGTTTTCTTTATTTTTTTCTCTAATGGTGGATAGTGGTGGCTTGGAGAAGATGGTGAATTTCTTTCATCTCTCCACTATCAACTTATATTTATAGTTAGATTAAGAAAGGATTAAGATAATAAATCATGTTTATGTTTTAATTAACCTTATTTAATATAATTATAATTATAATTATATTAAGTTAATGACTATCATCATCACCATCCACTATCTATTTAAAATTGGTTAATTAACCATTTTGATCGTTTAGATAATTGTTACTAGGTCCCCTAAGTATTTTCTAAATTAAAACTCAATAATGATTGAATTTTTACAATTTAGTCTTTAAGCTTTAATTAACTATTTTTTCGTTAAATTACTTAATCTTAGTTCAATATATTTTCATAATAATTTCATAAATGTTTATATTTTATCCCTACAGACTCGTTTAATGGAAATGTGGTTCCAAAATCGTATTTTTCAACACCACTGAAAATCAGGTCACTATAAAAGTAATTATCTCAAATAGAAACCGGTAGAAAACACAATTCCTAGAAAAATAGAATTTATTCTTAGAAAATAAATTCTCACTACTTTATGGTAGAATAAAAATGTTTGAAACTTATGTGTTAAAACTTATGTGAATAACTCTACCAGTGTCATCTATTTATAGTGAGAGATAGGAGAATCTTGATTGAATAAGTATAACATAAACAATATTAATTTAATTTAAAACAGTATTCTAATCCAACTAGAGAGGGGGTGACACACCCTATAAAAAAACACTAGGGTTGCCGCCCCTCATATATAATATGAGGGGAATTGAGTCTCTCATGTATTGGGCCCAACTATATATGCTTTTTGGACTTTTTGACCTGGCATTTTATAATTTAATCCAACCTAATATTTATGTTTCATTCTCAAAATAAATATTAATTAATTAATTAAAATAAATTAATTTCCCAATTTAATAATTTTCTCACTCCAATTCTAATTCCGTTAAAGAATGACAACTTTACCGTAAAAGAATCTATGAGGAATTATATAATTTCCATACTCAATGGATTCAAAACGACTAATTAATTTAATTACCATAAAAGTATATGAGTTATGCATACATAGTCTGTCATCCACTAAAGATTAAGGTATGCCACACTATGAAAGTCAAAAGTAAGTAAATCCATAAATGGATCTAAGATCTATTCTACTTGGGTCATGCCTGATGTATTGTTAATTCAATCAGTCACATTTATATCTCTATCTTCTAGGAGTTACCCACTCCAATGCTCAAGACAAAGTATCTCCCCAATTGGACTTGATATGCAACATATTAGTCTTTCAATCATTAGCACATTTTCAAATAGACTAAGGATTAGTTTATGTTCATCTACTAATACAAATTGTCTTTCTATATTATGATCCGATTATATAATATCGCTTAGTATTAGTTAAATGTTAGATAATCAATAAGTCAATATTTGCTTCAATTTTCATTTAATCATTGCATATTTACCTTAGTTTTGCCATAACATTTCATTTAATCATATTGTCATAGCATTAACCTAATTTTATTAAAATAACTTGACCAACTTTGTGCCTCAATCCGATTCTCGTGGGAACGATACTCACTCATCACTTTAAGGGCTTATATAAAGCTTTATTAAATGTATGAAATTTTTTATTTCCTATGGGAAAACATGTTTCATTTTTAAATATTTAAAAATATATTTATAAATAAAAATAAAAATACGAAAGAACATTTAATAGTTTTTTAGAGAATTAATGCATTAAATTTTTACTAATAAATTTTTTCAATAATAAAAAGTGAAATTATTTGATAATGGAGTTTTTAAAATTGGTTGTGAAATACATAGTGAATTTACCAAATGTTGGTCCTAATAAAAATACATTTGATAAATTTGAAGGAATGTAAATTAATCAAACAATTTTAGTAATTTTCACATATTTTTATTTTAAAAATGTTAACCAAAATTACAAAAAATCATTTCCACGGAATTCATTCTTGGTTTGTTTTAAGTAAACCTACACTGACACAAGAAGGGTAGAACTAAGGAAGAGAATGGAGGAGAAAATTGCTTTCAAGAATCTACATAGCAGAGAGTATCAAGGTCACAAAAAGAAAGTAAGGGTTTTTTCTTTTGGATTCTTTTTCCTGTTTCTCTTTCTCTCCTAATTGAAGAATATTTTGATCTCTTCTCTCAAAGGTGCATTCGGTAGCCTGGAATTGCACCGGCACCAAGCTTGCTTCCGGTTCCGTCGATCAAACCGCTCGAGTTTGGCATATTGAGCCTCACGGTCATGTAAGCTGTCACCCCTCTTTTTTTAATTTTCTTCGTTTTTCATTGTTTCTTTCTCTTCTGGGTATTTTGAATGTTGCTTTTTTATTACAGCTCTAATAATGAATTGAGATTTGATTCGAGATGCGTCTTCGTGCACTCGTTCTCATGGGCATCCTTTTGCTTAGGCTTTTAGGATACTCAAAATAGATCTTATTTTTGGATATAAAAAATCTTGTTTCTGAGGTTGCTCTGATTGCATTAGTATATTGATGAGAAATTTTGATGGAAAATACTAAAGATATCAACGATTGGACTATGATTTTTAAATGGAAAAAGTAAGAAGATAAATTCCCAAAATTCATTCAAGTAAAAGTAACTGCTTTTAGGATACACATACAGTAATACAAGCAGTTTTTAGATACCTTGATAGCTGGCGTCTTAGTCTTTTACATCCGTTTTTATTGTATCTTCTCCAAAAGCATGTTTCCCTTTGCACAATTTATCTGAAATTGATTTGGTTTGTGTCTTGAATGTTGGAAATTTAATAAATTCCCTGTTGTTAAGAGTGATTTTCTCTAATGTCTGGTGCAGGGAAAGGCTAAAGATATCGAATTGAAAGGACACACTGATAGTGTGGATCAACTATGTTGGGAACCTAAACATGCTGATCTCATAGCAACTGCATCTGGTGATAAGACTGTTCGTCTATGGGATGCTCGAAGTAAGTTAATACTGTTTTATGTTATTGTTAGAAGATCGAAGAGAAACTACTATAGCTTGTACAGCCATGATTATTATGTTGAATGCCATGAAAGCTGCTTATAGGAGGTTAACTAAATAAATTGTTATGATGGCACTGAGTTGCTTAACCATCATATTGTTATTTACCTTCGCCTACATCGGGTTTTGCAGGCGGAAAGTGCTCCCAGCAAGCAGAACTTAGTGGGGAGAATATAAACATCACGTATAAACCAGATGGGACGCACATAGCTGTTGGTAATAGGGTATGCTCTATTGTCTTATGTCACTTTGTGCACTTCAACACATCTCTGACTTGGAATCTTTTACATGCATTTGTTTTTGAGTAGCAATAGAACATTTTTTTTGGCATTGTTCCATCACGATAATAAAAATTAGTTTATCATTGATGCAATGTTCTATTTCTCTCAAGGACGATGAATTAACAATACTGGATGTTCGAAAATTTAAGCCAATTCACAGACGCAAGTTCAGTTATGAGGTATTGTTCAGTTCATACTAATTTGCTCTCCTCTCCTTTGTCATTTGATCAACTTTGAAGATGTTAATTTTGGAAAACACATTCATACTTGCATTTGAGGCCTAGTTTCCAAGGTTTAGTTTATACATAAAACACAAACTTGAGTATATAAAGTACCAAGCACATTTAAGTGTGCAATGTATTCATTTAATACATAATTGTCATTACAAATTGGAACTAATGGCTATTATAAAGTACCAACATTTTTACCCTTTTCTCAGTTAACTCTTTGGAAGTAATGACTAATCATGGGATGCTAGAAATTGTTACTTAAGCTGTATGATTAAACAGATGAATAAAATTTCTTTCTCCAGGTAAATGAAATTGCTTGGAACATGACAGGAGATATGTTCTTTTTGACGACTGGAAATGGTTAGAACAATTTCTTTGTTAGCAATTATGCTTCTCTCTTTGATTCAAAAATGGTTTATTATTGGTAAAAGTATCATGGAGGTGCCTGTACTAGAAGTCAGATTGCATTTTGGCCCCTATACTTGAAAGATGAGCAAATTAGTCCTTGTACCTTAGATCAAAGAGCAAACTGGTCCTTTTGTTAAAAAATTCATCTATTTTTACTGCTAAAAACTGGTCCTTGTACATCAGATGAGGTACACGTGGCATGCCTCATGTAACTATCTAATTACTTTGTTAGCCACGTCGACTTTCAACAGTGCAAAGGGATGAAATTTTGAACAGGAAGGATCGATTTGCTCTTTGATCTAACATATAGGGACTATTTTGCCCTTTTTTGAGTAGTGGGGGCAAAATGTAATTTGACTCCTAGTATAGAGACCTTGATGGTACTTTTACCTTTATTATTACTCCTTAGTTTATAGGATGTTTATGTTCTATATGTTAAATGTTCTTCTCAGGTACTGTTGAAGTACTTGCTTACCCATTACTTAGACCAGTTGACACCCTCATGGCACATACAGCTGGTTGCTACTGTATTGCAATTGATCCAACCGGAAGGTTTGGTCTAACTCTGTCTTGATATTATTGGTTTACCAGCCTTATATCTATATGCATCTATCATGTAATGTATGTATTTAATCTTTATATGTTTTTCATACATCCAAAGGTTATTTTTTGTTTCTTGAATGCGAGGTAACCATCAATGAAGTTTCTTTTTCCATTAGATGATAAAATCCATTACTCTTCTATGGTAGATACTTTGCTGTTGGAAGTGCTGATTCCTTAGTCAGCCTTTGGGATATATCGGAGATGCTTTGTGTGCAAACATTTACTAAGCTTGAGTAAGTTTCACCTGAATACGTACTTTTTATTAACTTTTGTCATATTTCTCATGGGCATGAAATGACCATTTGCGTTCCGTGCAGGTGGCCTGTCCGGACAATAAGCTTCAATTATACAGGAGATTATATTGCCTCTGCCAGTGAAGATCTATTTATTGATATAGTATGTATTGGTTGAACTTCCTTATCTGTAAAACGGTTAATAAAAAAATTATCGTATTCATGTTTCTGCTGTTGTCTGAAACAGTCCAATGTTCATACGGGACGAACCGTGCATCAAATTCCTTGTCGAGCTGCCATGAATAGTGTGGAATGGAATCCAAAATACAATTTACTTGCTTATGCCGGAGATGACAAGAACAAATATTCAGCCGATGAAGGTGTGTTTCGGATATTCGGCTTCGAAAGCAGTTAGTTAATGAGGTAATTCTTTTAGTTCTAGTTGACTATTTATTGTTTTCTCTGCAAAACCAACTGTTCTTATGTATCCATGGATTTCTAATACTTGAATAAGGTTTTTTTTTTAATCCAATAAACCAATTTGAATTTCCTTCTTGCTGTCTATCTTCTAGCACATTGTGTGTGTGTGGCACATTGCTATTTGCTAATGATCAATTCCAACAAGTAATTTGAAATGAATTTATCAAATCTCTGTCAGTTCCACCTTGAACTTGTTCAATCTGAGTTAATTTGAATCCAAATATGAAGAGCAATTTCGATATTTTAATCCAAAAGGTAAAAAATCTTTCATGTCCCTTTCGATTTCGAAATTGAGCAAATTGGTATTTAAAAAAAAATTAGAGCAATTTATAATCCTTGATCATTTCGAAAATAAGGATAAATCACCAAGTATATGATTTTTTGATTAGTATAATAATAAATTTAGCCTTTAAAATTTTCATATTCTGTCAATTTGGTCTTAATAAATTTGTTACTGCCTCATGTATCTCCAATTTTCCAAGGAGGGAGTAATTCAAAATTGGGCGAAACTGGGGAATTGCTTTTACCAATCCAGAGATCCAGAGTGATGGGAACTCAAGTCCACTTAGAAATCGAACCCAAATAGATGAGTGTACTACAAATTTTAACTTAAGGAGTGGGGATGGGCATACAAGTTGATTTAAGAAATAATAAAAGAATGAAAGAATTTTATTATTTGAGTTTAATAGAAAGAACTTGTTGTACAACTAAAATTGAGCACACAAGTGGTGTCGCCATTGAAGATCTCAGAAAAGCAAAGCATCTCTTAGATAGTACAATACGAGATCTCAGGTCGCCTCCGTATGACCGGCAGACGACGGCTTCTTTTATCTGTTGGTGATGTAAAAGGTTTATCGGACCAAGATGCTTCATCCCCAATCAAATACCTCCATTAGCATCCTCCATCCAATCATCTATATAACAAATCAATCAGAAGCCAATGATAAATAAAAAAGTTTAAACAAATTTTATATCTTACCTTATCAGAATCCACAGAGCATGAACTTGCAGAATGGGAAAACCAAAGCCGAGATACAAACAATAACAATAGTAACCAGATACTGAGAACACCATGTTAATGGCTTCCATTTAATTTCAACACTGGAACTCTTCATCCTCTTCCCAATATGAGGCTCTTTTGATAAATCAAAGCTTTCACCTTTCATCCTCAATTCTTGAATACACCTAGTAAGAGCTCGGTTATCATTTCGTTCCCTCTGCAATTGCTTCCCTACTTTCCAATACCTACAAAGCTTAACCTGAACCAAAAACACAAACACAAGTGAAGTCGAAAGTGAAACAATGGATGGTATCCACCATTTCTTACAAGTATGGTGTTGTCTAACACCAACGGATGATGTAAACAAGACGTTGAAGAATAAGCCATGGAAGACAAGGAAGAAACAAGAGAGTTGGAAGATTTGTGTTTTGATGGAATCTAGTCTTGATGCTTTAACTGCAATTTTACGATTGAAAAGATCTTCTTCTCTTTGCCATAATTTGAGAAGTAAAAGATGGCCTGGACTTTGAGAGATTTCCATCAATGGATGGTTTTGGATTGCAGTAATTGTGGTTAAAGCAGATGAGAGCTTGTGTTGATGTTCTTCATCTACTGGGATTTCTACAATGTGGGTATTTGCCATTTCAGCCATCACTCAAACAACAACAACAATAATAATAAATTAAAAAAATAAGAAACAAAAATTTATAAAATGCTGATAAAACAGAGAGAGATTGGCAGATGAGATGAGATGAGAGTGGGAATTGTTGTGGGAAATGAGGAGAGTTTCTGATATTTAAACGCATGGCATTGGGTAACGGTAATATTTTGGTATCCCCCAACGTTCGGATTCTCTTCTTCTGTTTAGGCTGTACTTGAAACAAAAGCCCAATTTTATAAGAGAGAGCAAGGGCCAATATCTTAAGTGAAACAGCTGAAATATTTTCTTTTGGGCCACTTCTAGGTTCTTTTTTATTTTTTATCAATAATTATTCTGAGGGGCGTAGCTAAGGGACTGGCACGGCCCGACTTTTCTTTAAAATTTTAAATTAGTAAAGTTAAAATTTTACTTTAGTTTTCCTAAAAATAATAAAATTTTAATTTAATTCTTTAAAAATTATAAAGATATAGACTATTTAATTTCGGCTTTCGTAAAAGAATTTTCTAACTTCACCCTTAATTGTTGTAGAACTCTTTCTTTCAAGTCAAGGTATTTTGGATTTTTAATAATACTTAATTAAAATTTTATTTTTCTATTAATTAAATTCAATTTTAAATATAATTATCCTTTTAAGTAAATTATTTTTTTACCTATAAATGGCATAAATTCTAGTTGTTCTAAAACTAAAACTAAAACTTTTTCTTTTTCTTTTTCAAAGTGAATTAGAATCTAACTCCTAGAGGGTTAAATCTAAGCTGTTTTAAGTTTTTAAATTTAATTTTAGAATTCTAGAATTTTGTATTTAATCTACTTAACTTTTGACCTTACAACTTAAACTAGGATAGATTAAGGGTTGCTCGATAAACTATCTTTTCGACCTCATAAACCTAAATTACTTTTTAAGGTCGTCAATCTTAGAGTTTGATTGCACTTAACCCAATCCAACTTATTTCGAGCTTGGAACGTACGTTAACCTTAGTTATTACTAATTATTATTTAATGATTTTTTGTTACTATTAGTATCGTGCTTTGATATTTTGAATTTGGTAATTTTATTTTGGATATTGATATGTCTACAACGTAACATACTATTTTGGCCTCATCGTGACAACAAAATTTCTTGTCGCGTCATGATCTAACATACTGTTTTGGTAAAAATGAACCAAATGATACATGTTTCAATACTTCCAACCAACCTATTCAATGTACTCAATAAATCACCGATTTGACTTGAATCTATCCATAATAAAGGCATACCAAAACAATCAATTAACCATTACCATTCAAACCATTCAATATAAGTTCAGTTTAGCATAAAACATACCAATTCAACTCATTCATTTGTACACCATCCATCCAACCAACTAGCCATTCAATATCATCATCTTATCTATGTTAATCCATGTTCAAACATGCTATTTTAATCATTAAACATCACTCAAACACATTCATCAAAACAAACCATTTCAACTAGGCTTTAACATTGCCAAAATCTAGGTTTCAAGCTATGTCCAACATTTAAAGTAAACCTATTCAAAACACCTATGTGCATGCCACAATTTAGGACTTAAAACAATCGAAAAGCTACAGATTCAAAAATTAAATAGTGCGAGCTTCAAGGCGATCCACTTGACGCGTTCTGCAAAATGGAAAACTACAAAGAAAGGGAAAAACAATGGGGTAAACATATTAAATGCTTAGTAAGTTCATAGGCATTTAAACCAAACTTACCTTAGCTTTCTATTACGTACATAAAACTACTAATATGCTGATAGAGTTGGGCTAGTTATGACAATCCACAACATCAAACAAGGTGAGTTTAGTATATAATCAAATTCACATGGCAACAATTAACATGTATCAACCTAATTCACTTTACAATCAACATTTCAATACCATACTCATATTCAATTCACATCCATCCTTTTGAACATTAATCGCTTATTATTCATTTCAATAATTCCATTTTACAATCACCAATTAGCTAGATGAACTCTAGTAAACAACCTCGAATACACAGGTAACTACACCACACCAGGTTGCTCGTCTGAGTAGTAACTACACCACACCAAGGCTTTTGTAGAGATATTCAATACTTAATGATCTGCAACAAAGGTTGGATCTTGATATAATCTGTAATGATCTCTGTACAATTACATATCTCATACAAGCGCGCATATAACCTTATTGGCATGTCAATTGTATCCTAACATTTACTAAGGGTCTGTTTGATTGAAGGGATTGATTTTCCGGAAAATCATTTCCAACTTTTCCAGCGTTTGATTGGCGGAAAACATTTTCCATTTGGAAAATGAACTCCAAAACAAGGGAAAATGAGTTACATTTTAGGGAAAATGTCATACCCTTTCAATTTCCGTAAGACATTTTCCGTGCTCTCCTCTCTATCGCCTCCTTCATTCCTTCCTTCATTTCCGGTAGAAAATTGCTTCTGTTTATCGATTTTTCAGTAACTTGTTTTTTTAATTATTCAATACTTATTTTTTAACACAATTACAAATAATTTATTTGATATTAATTTTTTCAATTTATAACGATTAATATTGTAGCTTAATAATTGAGTATTGTTATAAATAAATCATTACAATATATGTAAAAAAAATTAAAATATAAAAATTTATTAATACATATCAATATATGTAAAAACAATTTTTTCGAAAAATATTTCCAGAAAATCTGCCAAACAGCCGAAAATATTTTACACAGATTCAATCAAACACCAGAAAATATTTTCCAGTAAATCATTTTACAGAAAAGTAAAACATTTTCCCGAAATCATTTTACGGAAAATATTTTACTGGCAATCAAACAGACCCTAAGTTCACCCAAGCATCAAAATCACATATAATCAATATTTTACAATTTAGTTCATTTCTCACCTTATATACTATTTGCCACAATTCAACCCACAATCAAACATACAAACACAATACAAGTATATAAAAATTTAAACATATTAATACCATATGAACTTACCTGGAAAAATAAGCAATTAAGTTGGAACTTCAAAGAATATTCGTCAATTTTGGCTTTTCCCCGATTATCTCCGATTTGATTCAATTTTTTATCTAAACAATTATTTTTAAACAATTTATCAATACCAAATATTTTATATCATCCTATGATATGTATGAATCAGTTTAATTTCATTTTTTGAATGCCCTTAAAATTTTACATTTTATTCAATTTATCCCCTAAAACCGAAATAGCCATAACTTTCAATTTTGAGTTTCAGTTTAAAAACCAATCTCAATCACATCCTTTTACGACCCTCTACTTTCTATTATTATAGAAATTTCAAATCAATTATACAATTGATGCACTTTAGTCCTCTTTAACAAAATTAACAATTAAACCTTACAATCAAGTCCTTTTTCACATACAAGCTAAAAATCTATCAGTTTAACACCAATTTCTTCAAGAAATCAACTATGGAAACTTTTAAAAACTTTACAAATTGGTACATGGACTAGCTAAATCAAGCTCCTATAACCTCAAAAACATAAAAAAATACAAGAAAATGACTTAAAAAATTTACCTAATTAAGGAATGAATGTACAAAGCTTCACAAGGTTTCTTATTCACGTTTTCTTCTTTGGTTTCGGTGGATGAATGGAGAAGATGAGTCTTCTCTTTCATTCCACTAAAATTTTACTTTTATACCTAATTAATCATGTTTAATTTTAATTAACTTTAATTATTACCTTAATAATCACACGTTAATGTTATAATCCACCAACATATATTAAAATTGGTTTAATTATCATTTTATACTTTTGGCTAATTTCAATTTAGATCCCTAAACCTTTGGCCAATTAAAAACATATAGTATAAGCTTTTACAATTTAGTCATTATACCTTAATTAACCATCAATTCAGCAAAATTACTAGACCAAATTTTAATATATTTCTATACTATCCTTGTAAATATTAATTACGGCCTCATATTACGAAAATAGAATTTTAAAATTGCCATTTTTGACACCACTAAAATTGGGTTGTTAAAAAAATAGTTAAATAACTTCCAATGTTTTATTTATTTTTCTTATTGTTAGAGTTGTGTGACCCAAATTTTAAGAGATTGCTTGCAAGTCAAGTTAAACAAAATATATTTTCTTTCCAGAAGATTTAGTATTTATTAGTATAATATATTTAACATTTATTAGCATAATTTATTTGACTTACTAATTTAGCCTATAAATAGGTTCTTTTACAACCTTAGAAAATACACCCATTAGAGATTAGAACTCATAACACATTTAGAGAATTTTGTGTTTACGTTTTGAGGGTTCTTTATTTTCGGGTTTTCGGGATTTAGTTTTTATCTCCATCTTTTGTACTCTTCGTTCTTTTGCCATTATAGTAAAATTATCTTTGCCCGTGGTTTTTTATCCTCTTTATAGGGGTTTTTTCACGTTAAATTTGTGTGTTCAATTTCTCAATTTATTCCGCTATTTTTTTTACTTGTTGCTTAATTGGGTCGATCCTAACAAGTGGTATCAAAACTAGTTCAATTTTCATAGATTAGTCTGTTCAGAGATGATAACAATAAGGTTTGAAATTGAGAAGTTCGATGGTGAGACAAATTTTAATCTGTGGCAAATTCGGATGATGGTAATTTTAGTTCAAACCGGCTTGAAAAAGGTTGTTACCGAGAAAAAGCCTAAAAATCTAAATCAAACAGAATGGGAAGAGCTTGATGAAAATGCCTTATCTACAATCCAGTTGTGTCTTCCGAATATGGTATTGAGGGAGGTATTGATGGAGAATACCTCATCTGCCTTATGAAAAAGGTTAGAAACTTTTTATGCGACTAAATCTCTGGCTAACCGTTTATTGTTGAAACAACGTCTATTTACATTTCGTATGAACGATGGTGAGCTTCTTAGGGATCACATTAGTCAATTCATTACTATTTTAAATTATTTAAAAAATGTTAAGGTTCATATTGACAATGAAGATCAGGCTATGCTATTATTATGCTATTTACCCCATTCATACAAGTCTTTCAAGGAAACCCTGATTTATGGCAGAGACAAACTCTCGTTCGAAGATGTGAAGGGTCATTTGTTGAGTAGAGACAAACTCGACAATAAGTTTGGTTTGGATAGCAAGGCAGATAGGCAAGCTTCTGTTTTGGTAGCATCAAAGAAGCGAGACAAACAGTGTCGCTATTGTAAAAAGTTAGGTCATGTCAAAGCAGATTGTTATAAACTACGAAATAAAAGAGTTGCTGAGAGTAACGATGAAGATGTAACTGGTGCTAATTTGGTCGATGAAAGTGGTGATGATTTCTTGTTAGTGTCAACGAGTAATAACTCCAAGCTCACATCCGAGTGGATATTAAATCTAGGATGTTCTTTTCATATGTGTCCCAATAGAGAATGGTTATCCACATACAGTTCGGTTGAAGGTGGAGTTGTGCGCATGAGAAAGGATTCATCTAGTAACGTAATTGGTATTGGTACTGTTAAAATTAAGTACACGATGGGACGATTAGGACACTCTTAGATGTCAGGTATGTACCTAATTTACAAAATAATCTCATCTCCTTGAGTATTTTAGACTTGAAATGATGCAGAATCAACATCGATTCAAGCGACATTAAAGCATCTCGTGGAGCTCTCATTTTGTTAAAAGGTAAAAGAACCGGCAGTCTTTATATTCTAGAAGGTTCTACAGTGACAGGTGAAATCGGACGTCCCTCGTCCGTTACAGAGTCGAAGTCAACTTGTTTGGAACGGAGGCAACTTGGTCATGGGAGGGAAAAAGGTATGATCGTTTTGTTAAAGAGAGGTTCTCTTTTGGATGCAGGTTTTAAAAAGTTATGGCACTGTGTTCGTGAAAATCAGACCCGAGTTAGTTTTGATTTGGCAGTGCACAAGTCAAAGGCTAGAAGTCTTCCAGCTTCTAAGCACATATTTGACTCAATTAATTCCCTGCATAGTTCAAGATAGGCCCGTGGCAAGCTTTGGCAAAGATGGAATTGTAAGAATTCGTGTCAAGGTGAAGATTGTTAGAGTTGTGTGACCCAAATTCTAAGAGATTGCTTGCAAGTCAAGTTAAACAAAATATATTTTCTTTCTAGAAGATTTAGTATTTATTAGTATAATACATTTAACATTTATTAGCATAGTTTATTTGACTTACTAATTTAACTTATAAATAGGTTCTTTTGTGTATCTACTCCTTTATGTTGATGACATGTTGATAACAATAAAAGATAAAGGAGAGATAAGAAAGGTCAAAGCCCAACTAAGTGAAGAATTTGAGATGAAATATTTGGGACCAGCAAAGAAGATACTTGGTATGGAGATTCTCAGAGATAGAGAAGCAAGTAAATTGTACCTAAGTCAAAAGGGGTACATCGAGAAAGTTCTTTGCAGGTTCAATATGCAGAGTACTAAGCCTGTTAGTACTCATTTAGCAGCCTATTTCAGACTTTCATCAGTTTTGTCTCCACAATCAGATGATGAGATTGAGTACATGTCTCATGTTTCATACTTTAGTGCAGTGGATCTCTCATGTATGCTATGGTTTGTTCACGTCCAGATTTATCATATGCAATTAGTGCAGTTAGCAGATACATGGCGAATCCCGATAAAGAACATTTGAAAGCAGTTTAGTGGATTTTAAGATACTTACGAGGTACTACTAATGTTTGCTTACAGTTTGGAAGAACTAGAGATGGAGTCATTGGGTATGTTGGTGCTGATTTTGCTGAAGACCTTGATAGAAGAAGATCTCTCATAGGTTATGGCTTTACAATCGAAGGTTGTGTAATCAGTTGGAAAACAACTTTGCAAACTACAGTTGCTTTGTCTACCACTGAAGCTGAGTACATGGCGATTACTAAGACTTGTAAAGAAGCTATTTGGTTTAAGGGACTAAATTTAAGAAACACTTTTTCTTTTTACTTATATTAATAATTTCTATGTAATTTTACAATTTATCCCATATTTTCCTTTATTGCCTCCATTCTTTTTTCCCTCTTCAATTGGATTAGACCTTTAGTGAGTAGTTGTTTCACCAAACCCTAGCAAAAATTAGTACACCATTTATCGTTTGGAATTAGAAAACAACAAAACAGTGTGTGTGGAGTCAGCGTAAGAGCTAAGTAAGCAAACCAAAAGCATGCTATTACTCCACCTCTCTTTTTTTCTTCTTTGGTTAAATTCTTTGGTGAATTCCTATACTTTTATGTTTAGTACCAAATTAGTCCCCTCTAAACAATTCAATCTTGATAACATTATAAAAAAGAAATAAGGTTGATCGTTGAAAATTTACAAGCTACCATGTTTTAAAGTATTATGTATAATAGTCAACAACTTTATAATCTGAGTCTAATCATGTTTGGATCAGGGGTGAAGCCAGAACAAATTTTTAGGGGGCCGAATGAAATTTTAATTTCTTATAGTTTATATCTTTATAATTTTAAAAGGATTAAATTGAATTTTTATAATTTTAGGGTGGTCAAAGTGTAATTTTTACTTTTACTAATTTAAAATTTTTAAAAGATTAAAGGGTCTAAATAGTAATCTTCCATTTTAGGGGGTCGACCCCCCCGCCATCCCCCTAGATTCGCCTCTAGTTTGGATTAGAGGTGATATTTAGGTAAAACTTTCTCAACAATATCATAAAAAATTGTTGAATTTTGTATATCTTTTTACTCAATTCAAAATTTGAATAAAATAATTCTTAACTTGATTTTATAACAAAAAAGTAATTTAATCTATACTATATATTAAATATAATGTAAATCAACTCAATTAAGAAATTATTTAGAAAAATAAAATTACCTTTTTTATTAACTCGTTTATTCTATTTTTTTATTTTTAAAAACTATTTTTAGAAAACTGTTAATACAATTATTTATTTTAAAATATTTTTTAAAATTATAAAAATGATGTAAAGTAAAATTATTCAATGGACTAATGGATGCCACGTCCACTAAACGAACTTGAGTTGGGAAATAGACAGACAAAAGGTCCCTCCCTCTATTTCCCCAATCACATGCACAATGATTGTGACATGTAAAAGTAGAAATTACAATAAAATAGTCAAAATAAGTAATTAATAGCGGATTAAACTTATTCACAGGTGGTTGTACATCTTGAGTTGGATTATTTGAACCCAAACTTAGAATCAGTTCAATTTATGTTTTGACTCGATCCGAACACCCATCCATAAGTACCTCTATTTAAATAGGTATGTTTATTATAGGGACTTACATCAAATTATTCTTTCCATTATCACAATAATTAATTTAGTTTATATACTATTAAAAAGAGTTAAATAAGGTCTACTATGTACAAAAAATGTCATTCAATGTTTATCAGAGTTGATATTTTTAAGTTTTTATGGTTCTATAAATGATATCTTTTGTTTGGAATTAATTTGCAATTGAAAAAATAATTTTCAATTTTAGACTTATTTGATTCTTTTTAATAGTATAGAGACTAAATTAATCTATTTAATAATAAAGAGACTAAATTGATACAGTATCTATAATACAAGAATCTCTCAGATACTTTAACCCAACTTCTTGACTCAGTGATAATAAATTACCAACATTTTCACTTTTAAATTAGAAATTAAATTAAATTAAATATTTTTAACCATTATTTAAATTAAAATTAAGTTAAATTAAGTAAAACTAAATCAAATCAGATTAGATTAAGGAAGCATTATAATATATCATGAAATAATTCTCTAAAAATAAGAAAAAAAATGTTGTGAGAGAAAAGAAATAGGAAATTGAAAATGGAGCGAAAGAAAGACCGGCTAATATGGAATATGGAATATGTTATATGTATGAACATTTTATTTTAAGTGTTTGAAATTCTAGATTAATTTTTATATTAGGTAACGACTTATTGCTAATGGTTGGGTGATACAAGTTGAGATAATGTTGATTTGAAGTTCTATTATTGGGATTGGTCTGATATTATTTTGGTTGGGTATTGCCTTCTTGTTCTCTTTCATTTAATAATTAGCTAAGGAAATAAAATAAATGTTTTGAGAAATATTGTTATTTGCATGAGCACATTTGAGAATAACTTTCTTTAGGAACAACTTTTTGGGAATAACCTTGGAAGGTTGGTAAGATTCTTGAGTTATTCTACTTTTGGGATGTTCTGGAGAGAACGGCTTGGAGGCTTAGATACGGAAATTGTCAAAAATTTCTTCTTAACCTTTCTTTGAGAATGCAAGTGCTTTCTTCTTATTTTTTTAATGAAGGATTGTCACACTTTTTGATCTTGCTCTTTTCTTTCTCAACCCCTTATTGGTAAATGGGAGGATAATGCGCTTCAACACACTTGAACCCATATCTTCTTACATTAGCAACAATGCCCAAACCAATTGAGCTAAGATGCAATCGGCCAAATAGAAAACGTTTTAAATGTACTTAAGTAAATAATAAAATGATAATATAAATAATTTTGATAATTGTAACATCTAAATAAATTAATAAAAATAATTAATATATAGTAATGTTTAAAATATAATTTATAGTACAATTAAATGTATAATAATGTCGATGGAGTCTTAGTTCGATTAGCATGAGCATATTATCAATGCAGGAAAATGTGGATTTGAATGCATTGAAGCGCATTATTCTCCTATTTATGGGCTAAGGAGGGGCTATAAATAGTTCTAGGCTTCATACCAAAAAGAGCAGATATGATAATTGAGTCTATTATTGAAATGATATTAAATTAGATTAAATCAAAATTAAATTAAACATTATGATTGCCAACAAATCTGAGGTATAGAAGAACGACACATTGCATTTTTTAAAAGAGAATGCAAGTTCAAAGCTTGAAAACAATATTGTTGGGAAGATAGCTACAAATTCTAAACATGAACTGTAAAATAAACATGAAAAATAAAAAAAAATTATTGGCTCTAATTATTTAATTGCTATATTTAATTTAGCAAAGGCTAGAGTAAAATTGTGCTTGAACTTGAAATAAAATCAAGCTATTCAAGTTCGATTCAATTAAATTCATTTATAAAATTTATATACAATATTAAAAGTAAAATCAAAGTTTCAAAAATTGGATAGGTAGTTGAATTAGTCAAATCATCGGTTCGTCGGTCTAATTAGTCCGTCCGATTCAATTAAATAAATCATTAAAAACAAAAACTTTCAGCTCGAACAGTTTAACTGCGCAACGCAATAAGTTTTTAACCATATTCAATTACTGGTTACTGAGTCAATCAATTTAATGTCTTTCTTTGGATTGATATTTCAAATGATTCTCAATCCAACCGGTCCGAATGTTTTCGAATGACCATGGGTAAAATAGTGATTTGATATTAAATATTAGAAATAAATAATATAAATAATATTATTTTCCAAGTTGGAATCAGATAATTTATATACAAACATAAAATATCTTATTTGCACCCTAGGCTTGGGTAGAGGCAGCAGCCTAATAAATTTGATGTAAAACAGTACACAATTTGACGGCCCAATTAAAAAAAATCTGTGCGTCTACACAACACAACACAAAACAAAAGAAAAGCTGAAAGTCAGAAATGGAAGAACATTAAAACATATAAAACAATCTATCAGCATCATCCTCGTCTTCCTCTTCATTCGTCAGCCCCTCCCTTCCCCCTCCCCAAGAAATCAAATCAATTTCTTTTTAATCAAGAAAAAAAACTGAAATAAAAACACAAACCAACCCCCTTCTCCCCTTCAACTCTTCTACATAAGATTACTCTTTCAAGCTTTTCCATATTCATTTCTACTCTGTTTTTCATTTTAATTTCATTTCTCTTTCCCCATTTCTTTCTTTTCTTTTTGTTTGGATCAGAATTTATAGTTTCCTAAAGCTAAACAAAAACCCAGAAAAAAAATTATATAAATATATAGCTTTAGTCTTGGTTTTCAGACTTAGGAGGATTTAGATATGCATCTCTACAATGCATGGTTGCCCCCACCTGTTGCCGAAGAGACCAAGAAGGAGAGAGAATCTTTTTCTCGGGTGGTTTCTTCTCTCAAGGACCTTTATCGAGCCGATGACCCGGATTCCGTTTTCTCCACTCTCAAATGGATCTCTGTCATCGACCTGTAACCCTCTAATTTCTCTCTCTCTCTCTCTCTCTCTCTACTTGTTTTTTTTTTCAGTTTTGATTTTGCTATTGGTTGAATTTCTGTTAAATAATGGCTCTTAGAATATCTTTTTTTTCCCCTGAGATTTTAACTACCCAATATATAGATAGTTAAGTTAATTTTTTTTGGGTTTTTGACTGATCATTGAGTTTTTATCGACGTTAAGAGTAAGGATTGCAGTTATGCGGGCATTCAATCTTAGATTTTTTTTAGTTGATACCTTCAATGTAGAGTTTTTGGTATTGAGAGTTGGAGAGGGAGGGTGTTACTATATCTATGGGTCCTGAACCAACCATGACCTCTATTTTAGTCTGTCTCATAATCCTTTACCCTGATTTAGAAGCCTTATAATCACATATGCAGTTGGAACCATGTCGAATGCTTCCAAGATGGCTGGCATTGCACATGGAAAACCTGAAATCAATTATAGACTGAGCTCTTCCCTTTTCCAGTCAATTTTCTTTCAAGTGCATCCTAAATTAGAATAGAGTTTAGATATAGGTGGTTGACTGTGTATGGCTCATACTATGAGTGCTGAATTTGCTTTATGCTACTTTGACGTATTCCCTTGCATGCCTGACCTGTCAGCATTAGAGATTTTGATATTCACTTCATAAGATGACATTGGGCAGCATAGACACCAATGCTTGAGCATCTATGCAATCAATAAAGCCTTGACTAAGTTGCTTTCACAAGTGAAGTGACACCTCTATATCATTGTAAATAAATGAAGCATATAAAAGAATACATAGGATTTAGATACTTTTAAATATTTTTATTTGATATACTTTCACGCATGCAATTGCAAGACATGCTCATTCCTACAGGTAGGTGACTGTTTTTTCTTCCAGTTATTATATTTCTTTTCAACTATTTTTTTCTCTTCCATCTGTACACCAACTTAGCAGGTGTGCAAAAATTTAGTCTTGATAGTGCTATTTATTTTTAAGAAGTGTTCAGGCATTACTTTTAGGGATATCTTAATGCTATAAGGAGATGTTCATAGCTATTACAGGGAAAATATTTTCATGTTTAGTCTTGGTTGGACCATCCTATTTTTTCTGTACATAATTCATGAAGTACTTTCCTCCAATTAAAAAATTCTTACAGGAGGCATCTGTGGCATTTTTGGAGCATTTAAGTATATGTGAATATTTTAGTTATAATGCTTACACACACCTTGATTATCTGTCGATAGTTGTTTAAGACTTTAAGTATAGTTTCTTGAGTACTTGGTCGTATGTCCTGTCTGTTTTTAGTGTCACATTCATGGTTATAGTCTTGGCAACAGTCAGATTGGCACATATAGACAGTCTACTCCTGGTTTTTGGTTGTAAATCTAATCTTTGTTTTTTCATGTGTTAAATGATGCCTCTATGATTATTATTCTTGTTTACCATAGATTTCAGTACTATGATTGTGAGTTTATGCAAGTTACGACTTTTTCATTTTATGAAGAGAGTATAACTTGCATGGATTTTATTTTGACCGACTAGATCTTTTCATAAATGTTTGTTTTGTTTTTATCTCTTGTTTGTTGCACGGTCATGCTTGTTCTCATGCTTGTTCTCTTTGTTAGTCCATGATAAGTCATAACCTGTCATGAATGCATCTGAATCACTTTCAGCAAATTAGGTGTAAGTGTACTATGTAATGTGCACCATACCTTGAGAGTAAAAGATGATTACAGGGCTTCGGATCTGACTTATTAGATATTGCTTTGCAGTTTTATAAAGGCCAAAAGTGATATATCTTTGGAAGACGTAGTTTCAGTTGTTCAGATTGGCTTAGAATTATTCCACAAATCACAGAGCAAGCTTTATGTGCAGGTAATACATTGGATATTAGAAAGAATAATCTTTTTATTTGTTCTTTTATCATTCGTTTTCATTTTCTAATTGATTGTTCTTTGTAACATATTAGGTTAGATGGGGAAATATCTTAGTCAGATTGCTTAATAAGTATCGAAAGAAATTGTCCTTGAAAGTTCAGTGGCATCCTTTGTATGATACTCTTATTCACACGCATTTCACAAGGTTAGTTATTCGACGTGTGCTTATAATGCATGGCAGTTGTATTTTTGAAGCCATATTATTGGTAGATGATTGGGTTAATAAAACTTTTCCCCCTCTACTCTTTTTGGTTCATGGTATGATTTGGACTGAAGTCCTTAACTATCGGTGATGGGCATGCCTTTAGGGTTCTCAATTTAAATGGGCATGCCTTTAGGGTTCTCAATTTAAACTTTTATTATGATGTGAAGTCTTAAACTTAAGTCTCTAAGAGGAAAGGATTTTATAAGCATGTTTTCGTAAATCATATCTATGTAAATTTCAGCTCTATAATGTATCCTTTCTTGACCTCTTAATGTCCCTTCTATATGCTGCTTGTCCTTTGATTATGTATATTTTTCAGGAATACAGGTCCAGAGGGATGGAGATTGAGACAGCGGCATTTTGAGATGGTCACTTCCCTTGTTCGATCGTGCCGGCGGTTCTTTCCAGCTGGTTCTGCATCTGAAATTTGGTCAGAGTTTAGGCAAGTGCTCTGTGGTTTTCTCAATCAATTTTAGATACATTTTGATTCTCTATCAACTTGTACAATTTTCTGTTTTCTAAATTGATGTCAAACTGTCTCAAGGAAATTAGTTGCTGTTCCATCTGATTCAGACATGCATAAATTCTTCCGTTTTACTGTTTGTTGGAATGAAAATGAAGTTAGTAACCATGTTTGTTTTTTGGTTAATGGAGTTCTATTTTCTTAGAAACAAAAAATTGAAATCCTTTATAATACTATTTTGATGCTAGTAGTTGGCTAGCCAATAAGAAATCAAAGTGGTCATTGAGGTCTTTGTATAGGGACCTTATTGATCTCTTCCTTTCATAATCATGGTTCTCACAAAAACTCTAGGTTTGGTAATTATCGCTAAGATATTTTAAATGCTCCATTAAATATCCAATTCTTTTTTTTAATGTATTCTCAGATCTCTTTTGGAAAATCCATGGCACAATGCTACCTTTGAAGGAGCTGGATTTCTGAGACTGTTCCTTCCTACAAATGCAGACAATCAAGATTTCTTCTCAGAGTAAGGATAACATATATTTGGGAACTGTCATGGTGTTATTTTCACCTGGGTGCCTTGAGAAAGCTAATTTCTAATCTTGTGGTTTGGCAGTACTTGGATTAGAGAGTGTATGGAACTCTGGGACTCAATCCCAAATTGTCAATTCTGGAACAGTCAATGGACTGCTATTGTGGCTCGTGTAGTGAAGAATTGCAAATTTATCAACTGGGAATGTTTCTTACCTACACTATTTACTAGATTTTTGAACATGTTTGAGGTGAGTGTATATGTCAAGTGTCATTGATCCTTATTATTGTTGGTTTGAAAGAAGTAATCCTTCTTATTCAAATAGTTGAATTTGCTTAAACTCCTAAATACAAGCGACCTTGCTGAAGAGTGAGTGATATATAAATTCATTCTTCAGGAGCTATTTAACAGAGAAAATGTTTAATACTCAGCTTAGCTTTCTATAATAAAGGCTTCTATATGCTTTTCCTTGCTTATGCTGGTACTCTTTTGCCCCTTTTTTCTCTCAAATATTCTTTCCTGCTCTTTTTTTTTGTTCTGTTGCATTTTATCGCATGTTTCAGTTTCAATCAGCTTTGTTGTTATTCTTTCGTCTCTTCCTTTCCTCAATTCTTCTTTCCCTCTAGCTTTTTGGTTCTCTTCGAGTTGGTTGTATGTTTTAGTTTCAATCAGCCTTGTTGTTATGCTTAATTTTTATACGTTAAATTTGTCATTCCCTCTCTGGTCATTTCAGGTTCCTGTGGCAAGTGGAAGTGGATCTTATCCTTTTTCTGTGGACGTACCCAGAAACACAAGGTTCTTGTTCTCCAATAAGACAGTCACTCCTGCAAAGGCCATTGCAAAATCAGTTGTAAGATGAAAAATCCATGGCCTGTGTATTCAGGAATTTCAAATTGATGCTCATTTATCGTTCCTTGTATAATTTTTTATACTCAATTTTGAAAATAATATTACAGGTGTATCTATTAAAGCCTAGTAGTGTGGCCCAAGAGCACTTTGAGAAATTGGTCAACCTCTTGGAACAGTTAGTTTACCAACATTTTAAAATGCTTTAGTTCTGCTTTTAAGTTATATATTCTACTCAATTGGTTCTATTTATTGCTTCTCATTTTTTTTTTATTTGTTTTCTTTGCAGATATTACCATCCCTCTAATGGTGGTAGGTGGACATATTCATTGGAGCGGTTTTTGCTATATTTGGTGATTACATTCCAAAAGCGCTTACAGCATGAGCAGCAGTAAGAATCTTCTGACAACATTTTGTATGTATTTTGTATTTGGAATGTGTTCCACTTATATGCTGCGATTCCAGGAACACAGATAATGATATTCAGGCTGAGCTTTACTTAGGAAAACTAGAAAGGACTGCATTTGTTAATGTGCTGCTGAGGCTAATTGATCGTGGTCAGTATAGCAAAAACGAACATCTTTCTGAGACTGTTGCTACAGCAACATCGATCTTATCCTATGTGGAGCCCTCTCTGGTCCTTCCATTTTTGGCTTCTCGATTCCATATGGCCTTGGAGACGGTTAGTAATGTTATATGCATTTTTTGTATGATAGTGTCGTTAAAAGATTTTGTTGGTTCATTTATTGTTTGATATGTTTTAATCTTAGTAGTACACTGGTCTGACTAATATGACTCAGTTCTCGTTCCTTGTAAGTGTATGCTTCTTTCCTTGAGTTGACTTCATTTTGCCAACTTTGTGTTTACCAGCTGACTGCCACGCACCAGTTGAAAACTGCTGTGATGTCAGTAGCATTTGCTGGACGTTCTCTTTTTTTCACATCCCTATCAAGTAGTTCAGTTAAGTCAGCTGATCTTGAAGGTGGTGGTGATACGTTCATTGCTCTTCTCATGATTTCATTATCGAATGCGCTACTTGGTATGGATGCCAATGATCCTCCTAAAACCTTGGCAACTATGCAATTAATAGGCTCCATCTTTTCCAATGTAAGCTTCAAGCCCCTAATTCTTGCAACAAATGGGCTCATGTTTAATCTCTTTCTATTACTTTTTTTTTTATTCTTTTAGTGCTTTTCCCTCTAATCCACTTATAATTTCAGATGGCTATGCTGGATGATAATATGGATGAGCTCTCATTCATGCCCATGATTCGCTTTTCTGAATGGCTAGATGAATTTTTTTGCCGCCTATTTTCGTTGCTTCTACATCTGGAACCTAGCAGTGTTCTGTAAGTTACAGTGCTATTTGGTCACTATGTTCAATTCAATTATTTTTGGAATAATTTTTTTTTTCTGTTTTTGCAGGAATGAAGGCCTTCATTCGTCAGCAACATCAGGAACTTTTCTAGTTGAAGATAGTCCTTACTATTATTGCATGCTTGAAATCTTACTTGGAAGACTTTCAAAACAACTATATAACCAGGTTCCTTCTTTTTGTTTCAAATCATAAGGTCATGAATTTTGCCTTTTTTGGAATTTATTCCTGTTAACTTTTCCTTATAATTGGAACAGGCTCTTAAAAAAATCTCCAAGTTTGTTAGGACAAATATTCTTCCCGGGGCAATTGCAGAGGTTGGACTGCTTTGTTGTGCATGTGTTCATTCAAATCCAGAAGAGGCAGTTGTTCACCTTGTAGAACCAATTTTATCATCTGTTTTGTCCTCTTTGAATGAGACACCTGTTACAGGATTTGGAGGAAGAGGAACTCTGGATCCCTCTGCTTCAACGAAGGTGTTTTTTTTCCCAAGTGTTCTTGATAGTTTTGTTGCTATTCCATATTTTTATAGTGGAAGTTGATAAATATATTTTCCTTTGTAGGCTAAACCCACCCTTTCTCCAGCTCTTGAAACAGCAATTGATTATCAATTGAAAATATTATCGGTCGCCATCAGTTATGGAGGCTCAGCATTTCTCCGTTATAAGGATCAATTCAAGGAAGTGATTGTTTCTGCATTTGACTCCCCATCTTGGAAGGTTAACCCCCCTCTTTGAATAAGATGTTTTATGAACATGTTTTGTTTAGTTTTGCCACTCAGTTTTTATTTTAGGTTGTTTTTATGACTGACTTGTTTCTAAAATCAGGTAAATGGGGCTGGTGATCATCTTCTTCGCTCTCTGCTGGGAAGCCTGGTCCTTTATTATCCTATGGATCAGTACAAGTATTTAAAATTTTTATTTGCTCAAATAATTATGAATTTTCTTTTTAGTTTTTCAATTGCCTTGGAACAAAATAAAGGAGATTCTGGCTTTTAGGTGCACCTTCAATCACCCTGCTGCCGCTGCATTAGAGGAATGGATCAGTGCAAAAGATTATTCTGATGGAGCACTGAAGGGCCCTAGGTGGCATGTTCCGAGTGATGAAGAAGTTCAATTTGCTAATGAACTTTTGATTCTTCATTTTCAATCGGCTTTAGATGATCTTTTAAGAATATGCCAAACTAAGATCCACTTGGATTCAGGTAAACATAATCTTGTCGATTAGTATAGAAGACTGATATGTAAAATATTCAGGAAAATCTGTCTGGATAAGGGTGCTTATGTTTTTCATTTTTCATTTTTGGGGATGTTCATAAAGTATTGATTTTCTTAAATTCATGGGTTAATTCATATGGTAGAAAATATGATAATATATTTTTTTTGACATTTTCATGCAATTTTTCACAGGCAATGAGAAAGAGCACTTGAAAGTGACTCTTTTACGGATTGACTCTTGCTTGCAAGGTGTATTATCATGCTTGCCTGATTTCAGCCCACCTTCCAGGAACGGCACGATCCAGGACTCCTGTAATCCTTTTCTAATAGCTGGAGCTACAGGTGCAAGGGTTGGAAGCACTCAACTGCGAGAAAAGGCTGCTGAGGTTATACACACAGCGAGCAAGTAATAGTCTAATTGCTTTGCATCTGAGCATTACAATCTAAGAGCATTACAATCTAAGCAGCTATAGTTTCTGAATCTTCTTCTTTGCTGTGTGGACAGATACTTATTAGAGGAAAAGTCAGATGACAGCATTTTATTGATTCTCATTATACGTATCATGGATGCTCTTGGAAACTACGGTAATGGACAGTATTCATGGATGAAATGAATGTCAAAACTTATTGGCAATGCTAATAGTAATTAATAATTTGCTTCAATTGTTTTTCCCGTTCTGACCTGCATCTTCTTTCTCATAAATTTATATTCCAACCTGTTTCATATAGGAAGTTTGGAATATGATGAGTGGTCAAATCATAGGCAGGCTTGGAAGTTGGAATCTGCTGCCATCATAGAACCTCCAATAAATTTTATCGTGTCTTCACATTCTAAAGGAAAGAGAAGGTACTGTGTTCTATGTTGATGTTCCTTTTGACAATTGTACAATACTATAATGTTAAAGAGGGTCATGTCATCTAAATTCTGAAGTGATTTGTGCATTACAGGCCTAGGTGGGCCATCATTGACAAGGCAGATACGCACAGCACTTGGAGATCATCGCAATCGTCTTATCATCTGTTTCGTACAAGTGGAAATTTCTCTCCACCAGACCATGTAATTCTGTTGATGGATGATCTTTTAAATCTTTCTTTGCATAACTATGAAAGCGTTCGCATGTAAGTCTTCTCATTTTAATCATTCTGTCATGTCATTTGAGGACCACTCACCTAGCATTTAACTTGAATCTTTTAAAATGTACAAGTATTATCAAGGGATGCAGACAAGCACTTAACAAAAACTCAATCTATACAATTATTTGAACATGTTCTAAGATAAATAGTCTAGTACATTTGAACTTCACATGTGACAACTGTTATCATTTTATTGGTGTATATATATCAATAAACTATTATAATTTTATTGGTATATTGAAATTATACAGCTGAAGGCAATTTCACTTCTGCACATTTTAAGCTGTTAGGTGAGTAGATCTATGTCAACATATTTTTGGTCTTACCTGGCAATCACTCCTGCTTGTTTGTTAGGCTTGCTGGAAAATCTCTGTTGAAGATAATGAAGAGGTGGCCATCTTTGATTTCGAAGTGTGTGCTCTCTCTGTGTGAGAATTTGAGGAAACCTAATTCACCTGAACCTGCCGTCCTTGGTTCTTGTGCTGTGCTTTCTACACAGACAGTTCTCAAGCATTTGACAATGGTAATCATTCAGCATAAAGTGGTCTTAGTTATATTCTAAATACTGCTTTGCTTATAACCACTCTATTATTTCAGGATCCAAAAGCATTCTCCTCATTTCTCCTTGCTGTTCTATTAAGGTGACCTTGATTTCTTTGCCGGATGTACTTTAAACTGTACTTGAAGTTACATTAAAATGTCATTGGCTTTATACCTTTTTCCACGATTTTCAGCTCCCATCATGAATCACTGAAAGCCCAGAAAGCAATCAATGAGGTATAGTTTGTCCTGTTGTCATGTTCTGGAGTTCACCTGTCAAATATCTTGCTTATAGTTTCTCTATTCTTCCAGCTTTTTGTCAAATACAATATCCACTTTGCGGGTGTTTCTAAAAGCATATTTAAGACAATGGACAATCATATGGATACCCCAGATTTTGCAGATTTGGTGTCTCAGATTGGTTCAATGAGTTTTGATTCTACAGGTTTGCATTGGCGGTAAGGATAACTGTTTGCCCAATTGATATGCTGTTATTTCTTATTAATTGTGGACATTTATGAAGGCTGCAATGCTTTTAAACTTTTATTATAAATTGCATGTGTGCATTATTTCATTTTACACTTCAGCATTATTTTCCTACCATACCTTGAAATAATGTGATATCAGACTAAGGCTCTTCTTTTGTTCTTTTTGGTGTTTAAATCTTTTGTTCCAGGTATAATCTGATGGCTAATAGAGTTTTGCTATTGTTGGCTATGGTGTGTCGCAGTGACCCACACATTTCACCAAAAATCATTTCTGAAACTGCCGGTGAGTGTTTTTCTTGGTCACAATGGAGTTTGTCTTAACTGCCAGTCAGTATTTGTCCCAATAATTTATCAGGAAATTTTCAAAAGTTTTTATCATCTTTTTTGCCTGCTCAGGTCACTTCCTAAAGAACTTGAAAAGTCAACTTCCTCAGACTAGAATACTTGCAATATCGGCTCTTAATACGCTATTAAAAGATTCACCTCATAAGATATCAGCTGATCAACTGGTTTTCTCTACGAATTCACAAGAAAGTGCTAAATCTGTCATTGAAGGAGCATTACATGAGATATTTCAGGAAGAGGGATTCTTTAATGAGACCTTAAATAGTTTGTCTCATGTCCATATAACTGATACGGATAGCGCATCTTCCAGGGGAAATCATGGAAATTCTTCTTTTCAGAGCTTGGCTGACAAATCAATCACCCGTTTTTATTTCGACTTTCAGCGTCATGGCCACGTACTCCTAGTTGGATCTCTTTATTAGGAAGTGATACATTTTACTCAAACTTTGCCCGTATATTTAAGCGGTTAATACAAGAATGTGGGATGCCAGTTTTATTGGCTTTGAAAAGTACATTGGAGGAGTTTGTAAATTCCAAAGAGAGGTCTAAGCAGTGTGTTGCTGCTGAAGCATTTGCTGGAGTGTTACATTCTGATGTCAATGGTCTTTTAGAGGAATGGGATAGCTGGATGATGGTCCAGTTGCAGCACATTATTCTTGCTCAATCCGTTGAATCCATTCCTGAGTGGGCAGCTTGTATACGTTACGCAGTTACTGGGAAAGGAAAGCATGGAACACGAGTACCCCTTCTGAGACAACAGATTTTGAATTGCTTGGTGACACCTTTACCTCCAGCTGTAACTACTACAGTAGTTGCAAAGCGGTATGCTTTTATTTCTGCTGCACTTATAGAACTATCCCCACAAAAAATGCCTGTGCCTGAGATACAGCTGCACAGTAAACTTCTGGATGAGTTGCTGGGTAATATGTGCCACTCTTCAGCCCAAGTAAGCTTGCCTCTCATCTACATATGTCAATTTCACTTTAAAATTATTGTGGGTAATATTGTCCGCAGATCTGCTGTGAGTTGTTGTATGGACAACCTTAAAAATCTGGATATGAATGTGGATATTATCATGAAGTTTTTCTTTTAATAAATCTCTTAAAATTTTGTGTTCGGCAGGTAAGGGAAGCTATTGGGGTTGCCCTATCTGTGTTGTGCTCTAACATTCGGCTTTATGTGTCATCTTCACAAGATCATTCAAATGAAAGGGGAAAGGGTGAAATTAATAACCAACTTAAGCAGGAAAACTGGGTTCAACTACTAACAGAAAGAGCATCCGAAGTTGTTGTGAACATTCAGAATTCCACCCTGTCTGATGTTTTAGATAACTCAACAGATATAAATATCAGAAATGCTCATCAGAATGGTGATTCACAGGATAATGTCAAATGGATGGAAACTGTAATAATTTATTTTATCTCTTCCTTTTTATTTTTATTTTCTTGAAACTCTTAACTTAATATTCTTTGCTTTTTTGTATCTCTGTTTGATCACTTTTCCTTTGTAACATGAGCAGTTATTTCATTTTATCATCTCAACCTTGAAGTCTGGAAGATCTTCATATTTGCTTGACGTTATTGTGGGGCTTCTTTACCCTGTAATTTCCTTGCAGGTATGTAAAAGAGATTCTTTTAGTTATTTGCTTTAGATTCTTTTTAATGGGATATTTTCTATCACCTAACCACAATTTGAGTGGGTTATATCCAACTTAATGTGCTATCTTTTTCTTTCCAAAAAATTATAATCAAAATTAATTTTTTCCAGGCCAAAAAAATTATTTGATTATAATGTTTCCGAAAATGGAGAAAGAAAAAAAAGCCCACTATTAATACTGAAAGTTATCATTATGTTAAGGTGGATTCTGGAAGTAATCATTTCTCGTTCAGTTGAAAAATATTTTCATAGCATTTACAGTATGGTTTACTGTCTCTTCTCTTTTTTTCTACTACTTTCTAGATTCTGTTTCTATGTTACTTGGACTTGGGTGAGTGTCAGATACATATCTGTATCCGACACAGGTATGGTTAGTTTTTCATATCCCCACATATATTCTTTCCAATGAGTTACCTATTGCAGATAGCAGCCTCTGATATGTAAACTGTGGTAATTTTCATTTAATAGTAATTAAACACTGTAAAGGTTGTGCATCTTGGACTTAGGGTGCAAATACCTTGGTTTATGATTTTAATATACTCTCAATCTTGATTGGCTTATTGATTTGTAGTTTGTAGTTGGTTGTATATATGCAACTGGCATTTAATTTGTGTCCACCATCTCAATTGAATTGTTTACTTCTAGCATATTTTGATTTTTTGTTCTACTTCAGCCTCCTCTCCCATGCACAGATTTGTTTTACTTGCCGCAGCACGTTTTTAATGATTACTGTTCACTAGGACTCAGCTAATCTCTAGGCCTGTGTCTATGTTTTCTTCATTTATTATACCTCTGCTCTCAGAATTCTTGGAGCATAGAGCTGCCTCATTTGAACTCTTTATCTTTAAGGCTTTTTGGATAGCTGACTTGCTAGGGTTTAAAATTTTTGGCCATCCCAACTTTTATATCTAAAATATTTTGGCCTTTTGAAGGAAACATCAAACAAGGATTTGTCAACATTAGCGAAGGCAGCATTCGAATTGTTAAAATGGAGAATCATTTTAGAACCCCATCTCCAGAAGGCTGTTTCTGTTATTCTTTCTTCTGCAAATGATCCCAACTGGCGAACTAGATCAGCAACTCTAACATATCTGCGAACTTTTATGTTCAGGTATGTTCCTTCTTTAAGGGGTTGTTAATTTCCTATTTTAGCAAAGCTAGTGGCGGGAGTCAGTTCCATCATGTAGGTTGATAAAAATGCTTTATAATTTAAGTCATGTGCTTTATGACAGGCATACTTTCATTCTCTCCAAAGGAGACAAACAAAAAATCTGGAAAACAGTGGAAAGGGTCCTTCAAGACAGCCAAGTGGAGGTTTTTTTCTGTCTAAATCTTATATAGAACAGTTGATATTCGACTTTATCATGTGGGACGTTTTTATTGATAAAGTGAGGGAACTATAGAAGTTACAAGTTGAGTTCTGGTCTCTGAATTAAGTACAAAATAACAGAATTTGAACTCTTGTGCTTTCACAATTATTATTTTACAAGGAATGACCTGGTTTAATCTGTCTTTTGCCCCAATTTGAGGATTAAGGTCCTTGGGCGGGAGATATGATATTATTACTTACGGCTATAATGCTACATTTTCTCAGGTAAGAGAGCATGCTGCAGCAGTGTTAGCTGGCCTAATGAAGGGTGGGGATGAAGATTTAGCTAGAGATTTCCGTGAAAGAGCTTACATAGAGGCAAATACCATTCAACGAAGTAGAAAGACAAGGTATTTTTAAGCTAATTATTGGTTTAATTGAAGCTAATTCTTTTACATGCTAAAAAAATTCAGTTGTTTAATGAAAATCAAAAGCAGGAAAAGCATCAATAAAAGCCCACATTTTTTGTGTTGATGGGTTTAGAGATGATTGCAAAGTTTTATCCTCAAGCGTTAGAGGATAATTAATTCTAATGTAAATAATGCCATGTTGATAATTTTAGTTTCTATAATGAATTTCAGTTGGACATTTGTCTGAAGAAAAACTATCAGCATATAAATTATCAGATGCTTCCCCTACAATGCTTTATAAGAATACTACTCTGCATAAATCATTAAAACCTGAGCTTTGAAGTTACTTGCTGAATTTATAAGATTTATGTAATGAGTGGATTTTGGACATATATTTGGTCATCACCCCTGTGTACACTTTCATTGAAGTTATTGTCCTCTTTGGGCATCCACAAGCTCCTCAAGACTTAGTCACCAATTATGTGCTTCCTTTGGTTCAACCCAAGGACCACTCTTTCAAGGGAGTCCTTTTGCCCAAAAGAGTACTGATTGAGTTACTAGCACAATTGACTTCTTGAAGGACTCATGTATGCAAAAGGACTCAAAAGGAATGGTCCTTAGTTCATACTGAGGGAGGCGCACTGGTAGGTGACTATGCGTTTGAGGGGGTTGTGGGTGCCCAATGAAGATAATTCCTTTGATGTAGGCATACACGTGGGTGATGACTGAATTTCTGTACACATGGTGATGTAGGATTATGCATCAGTGATGACGGAAGGAAGATGTCTTAAATTCACTCATTTAGAATTTTTTTGTGCGACTGCCAGAAAAATTATATGCTACCATCCGGATCAGAAAATTTGTATAAGGATCTTAATAATAAGGAAATGGCTTATTTACACATAAAGTACATGCATTCACATTCACCTGTGTACTAGGTCCTGGTTTCAGTTTGCTGTTAATATCTATACAGGTCTAATCATAAACTTATTCATGCAGGAATAGAAATTCTGGACACTCTGTGGCATCTGTACATGGAGTGGTACTTGCTTTGGCAGCTTCTGTGTTATCAGTCCCATATGATATGCCCAGGTTGGTCTATGTTAAACATGATACATAGTTCAAATGGTAATATTAATTCAGGAATTAAATGTAGATCACTCGGTATTTTACATGGATCAAAATCTAAGTGTATTTCTAAATCCTAATGACTGCCCTAGGGGAAATTTTGAATCTTAGCATCCTAAGAAATATCAGTTGGGTGATGCAAAGTACTTTTTTAGTTTTAGTGATTTTCATTTGATTGCCTACTATTTGTAGAATACATCAGTTTACAAGAACCATATTAATTGTATAGGAAGTATTGTTAAGGTACTCATCAAAACAACATTTATGTTATTTAAAGAAGGTTGGTTTCTCTTAAGTTGGCCTAAAATAATGGACAGTGTTTGTGTATTTTGATAATATAATTTTTACTGGGAAGTAATAGTATCTCAGAAGCATCCATGTACTCTCTTATAATACTTCTCTCCAAAGCTTGTTAGCCAATTAATTGGATTGTTGCTAGAAAAGGGAAAAATGTTTTTGTTTTTTAACTTACGATGTAACTAATGAAGAATATTTAATGAAGAAAATATTGGAGAAACGAAATCTCAGTAAAATTTTTCTATGGCTGATAAACTAATCTTTCTTGCATACTTACAACACTGCGTAAACCTTCTGAAGTTAAATTATTGGGCATCTAGTTTGGTCAATATATTAATTAAGGTATGTAGACCTTGACATGCATATTAAATTTTTATTATGCCTTGTTGAGTCTCTATGATATGGAATTATGTATCAAAAGTGGACCCTAGGGAACTTGTGACTCAAGGAAATTGAGATTGTTTCAGGCTTAGTTTTCAGACAACAGTTGTAGCCATCTAATTATCGGGACCTAATGGAATGCTAAAAGCCAGTGAAACATCCCTCCTCCCACTGTCAGTTATTTTGCCATGTTATTGATGTACAAGTTCTCTTTTGGCAGTTGGTTACCTGATCATGTTACGTTATTGGCACGCTTCAGTGGGGAGCCATCACCTGTTAAATCAACAGTGACAAAAGCAGTTGCAGAGTTTCGGCGTACTCATGCTGATACATGGAATGTTCAAAAGGATTCATTTACCGAAGAACAACTTGAGGTATATCTGCATAGAACTATGAATGATCATGGATTTTCGATTAAGCTGAAAGATATGATGCATAGCTTTTGTTCACTAATTTTCTATTTTATGCTTTCAGGTCCTAGCAGATACATCATCTTCGTCATCATATTTTGCTTGATCTAGATTTGCTTTCCTTTACCAAGAGAGAGAAGATTTAGCAGAAATACAATGATTGAGAATAGTAGTGACAAGTTTTATGATTTACTTATAAGTATCGTCATAGTTGAACTATAGCATGATTTTTATTTACATTGCCAAATATAACCTTTTATATCCCCCCCCCCCCAAAAAAAAAGAAGTTTATTGTTGGCCATGTAATAGAAATTCTTGCCTACATTATTATTCTTTGTTGTTAAAGGCTTCTCTATAAATAGGGTTGATAAGATCATCAGATGGTATATCCCATAACACACAATCTGTATTGAATATGCTTGTTGCATTCTTAATTTCTTTCCCACCTTGAAATTCTTCACCATTTTCATCCTTTAATTTCTCATGTGACCTAACTTGTTCCCCTGCGGTACATGTGCTTCCCGTACACATACTCTGGCTCCATGGTGAGCCGGAACCGCCCCCTTCATTGGCAAAAGATGATGGGCCATAATGATGATATCCTGTCACAGATGTAGGGAAAACACCACAACCCCCTTCAAAATTAGCCGATGTTGCTCTTGTACTAGTAGACTCCCATGGTTTATTCAAGGGAAGCATGTCTGGTTCTTGTATAGCCCTTGATAAATTCAGTTTGATCTTCTCAACTGTATCATCTTTCTCATCTTGTTTGCTGTAAGGAACTGTGGTATTATTCCCTTGTCCCGGATTTGATTGTTGAAGCTGGAAATCGATACGTTTCTTAGTTAGCAGGTGGAGCATTTCATCCTTGAAACACCCTAGTGCCGCTTCAGCTAAATGAGCCACCTGCGGTGGTGCCAATGTAGTGGCTATCTCAGCCATGAGGTGAGAGAAAGGCTTGTGTGTCACAGGATCGATACCCATGCCTGAAAGCTTCTTCTTCAGCTTGGTGTTCCAATGATTTTTAACATCATTGTCTGTCCGACCAGGTAACTGTGCTGCAATCAAGGACCAGCTGCAATGTGGTACAAATTTAGACAAAGTTAATAGCTAATCCCAAAACATGAGCTAATAAAACAACAAAAGAAGCTTGAAATAGGGTGGCATTTTATCTAGTCTTGTCTAAGGAAGCCATTGTTTAGCGATTTGTTACCGGTTGCCAACAACAGAATGGAGCTTCACAATAGTTTGCTCCTCAGCATTGGAGAACTGGCCATGTTTAAGGTCCGGCCGAAGGTAATTAGTCCATCGCAATCGGCAGCTTTTCCCACATCTTTGGAGACCTAGCAAAATCATCCCCAACCCAATTTCTTTTACTTTTAAAACAACAAAAAATAACACAATTGCATTGCAATCCAATGGCATTGGATATTAGGGTGATAAGAACAAAACACAGACCAGCATTCTTGGGGATGAGACGCCAATTGCGGGTGCCATGTTGGGCAATGTAAGAAGAGAGCTTGTTGTCTTCCTCGGGTGTCCACTGTCCTCTTTTAACATTGTCTTTCTCACAACATGGAATCCGACCCATTTTTTTTTATTACACTTTTATTCCATGACAAATTAAATGCTAAAAATAAGGTTAAAAGACTCGGCAACAAATGGGAAAAATTAAAAGGAAAAGAAAAAGCAAATGGCTGAGTGCTTCTTGTGCTACAGCTAGCTATAGCTTAAAAAACTTTGATGAGGTCGAAATAAAGAAAAAAAGGGGCGGGGGGAAGTGAGAAATGTTTGGGGGTGTACATTTTATTTGTTAAGGTATATTATTTATATACAAAGGGGGAAAGATATTGCATATATGCATGAAAAGACATCCATCAAATGTGCATGAGTTTATTAAAGAATTCAACGCTGTTGAGTGTGTGAAGGATTGGCCGGTAGCTCACCCTCAAGACGCCCGGTCAACTCTTCTCTTCTTTGACATTCTTTCAGATTTCATCATACATTACTTACAGCCCTTCCAATGTTTCAACTTCCACGTGTGGCCTTGTCTTAAATCACCCCACGTACTATTTTTTGGGTGAAAGTAGCGCGGTGACTCATATATTAAGAGTTAAATTGTATTGTCTTTTTATTCATAAAATGTGCAAATTAGTCAATGTACATTCAATTAAAGAAAAAATTGTTCATTTCATCCATTTTTACTATTAAAAATTAATGTGACTGACGGAATAACCACATATGACGTGCTACGTATACCTAATGCTGATATATAGGGATCAATTTTTAACGGTAAAAAAAAGGGTAAACTATCAAAATAGTCATTTTTGTTTGCCTCAAGTTAAATTTTAGCCACTTATGTTTGAAATGTTACATTTTAGTCACGTTATCGTTTTGTTACGAAATACTTTTCCATTAAGATTTATTACAGTTAAAATGGGTTTTAAATGCCAATATGGATGTCCAGCCAAGTAAATTAATTGATTTTTTAATTACATAAATTTAACTAATTGAAATTTCTAAATTAATTAAAGGAAAATGTTAATTTCGCTTCCCAAAATAATCAAAATCAATGCATCAGATTAATCATTGAACGGGAAAAAAAGAACCCTTGGTCTCCTTTTTCTTTTAATTTTCATTTCCATTTTGACTGAAAAAATCATCCATATTTATAATCATCTTTGTTGAATTGAAATAATAGAAATCAAATTAAGTGCTCCATCAATTGGTTGGATTTTTTTTATTCAAAATGAAAGAACAAAAGATCGATTCAATGAGGTTTTTTTGTTCTTTCATTTTGAACAAAAGAACAAAAGTGACTATTTTGGTAATTTGCCTTGGTAAAAATGATAAAATTTTTAATAGGACTATTTTGCTCTTTGAATTTGTACAGGGATTAATTTGTCAATTTTTGAGTAGAAAAGAAAAAATACAATCTACTATGAGTATAAAAATTTTCATGATACTTTTACTGCATTCTTGTTATGGATAATAAATTCGTAGTTGAATATTTAATTCGTAAAATCGGAACAGGTTGGGATCATAAATATGTGTATCCTGCTACTGCTATAGTTGCATAACTGCCAACATCAACAGACAAAACAAGTTACTTTTCTTAGCACTTTTCTTCATTTAATCTCGGACAAATGAAAGACACATATTGTGCACATTCAAATTAATTAAACATTCCTATTCTATGCTCTTCATGCCAGATTTTTACCCACATCCTACCTAATATTAACCCAAGTTATGGCTACTTTTTCTACAATAAAAACTAAAACTTGGATCTTTGATGAATCTAAAGCCTGCCCGTTGGCTCTAAGTTGTATAGCCTATCCATCGACCAGCAAGAAATTGCTGCTCAAAACTCTTTCACAAACAATATAAAGTAAATAAATAGAACTGTAAATTGCACCCATCAAATTGATTTTGGGTTAATTTAATTTGGATATGTTCAATTTAGTTTTTGAAATTTGTGAATTATTTTGGGTCGTGGGTCAATCGGTGAACTTTTTATTTGGATTTGACACTTGAATACAGGTCATTTCAAGTTACTTGTTAGGATAATTTCGAGTTTAGGTCATTATCAAGTTTAGGTTGGGCCGGTTCGAGTTATTAATTTTTAATGGTCAAACTGAATCAAGTAAGATTTAGATTTAGATTAACCGAGTTGGGTTAAAATTGACAAATCTATTTATAGTCCTTCATCTTAATCTACGAGAATCAAGAGATACAAAAATTTTGGTGGGAGTGTTGTATTCTAAGATGTAGGGAAACTAAGCTGAAGTAGAAGAGTTAGAAAATGAAGAATAACCCTTGAACAAGACCAAATCAAGAAAGGACAAAATAGGAGAAATAAAAATGAAAAGAGAATGAGCTAGTGCTGTAATTTCTTGAAGTTCATCAGATGTTACATAGCCTCAATGGATTATTTATGCACTGAATTGAAAGTAAGCTGCTAATCATTAACTGCCAATTGACACTGACAACCAATTAGCTACTTAATTGATTAGTTCTCCCTCATATTAATGCCTCCCCTTAGCCACAACTTTATCCTCAAGGCTAGAACTTGGGAACTTCTGTTGTACATGTATAAGTACACCCAGGTCGCATCTTCAGGGAAGGAGTTGGTGTACTGCACCAATATCTGTATAGTAGGTTTGTTCCCTCTCTTAACCCTCATTCAAGCCAATACAGATGTTGGTTCCATCCCAGCGGCTGCATTTGGTATTGATTGTTGGGACCCTGACTATTGATGATCTACTATCTTTCTTTTTAGCTGGGACACAGAATACATGGAGGAGTTGGGATTCAGCAGGCAGTTCTAGCTTGTAGGTTACATTTCCTATCCTGTCAACCACTTTGTAGGGACCAAAATACCTAGGGGACAACTTTTTAAATTGCCTATCAACTGAAAAATTCTACCTTTAAGGTTGCAGACTTGAGTAGTTCTAATCCCCAACCTGAAATTGCAGTCCACTCTATGTTAATCAGCCTACAATTTCATCCTTTGTTGTTCCTGGAGTAAGTGATGTATGAGTAGTAGCATCAATTCCTCTCTAGCTAATGGCTGGTTACCAACTTGCTCCACTTGTGAGCTATTTGGTATGTAAGGGGTGTGTACTGGTGGAGAGCATCATACAAAGCTTCCAAAAATCCATATGATTGGCATGTGATAATTTGAGTTGTACCATCACTATGCCAGGATAGCCACCAATTTGACCGCTTATCTGAAGATGGTATGTAGTTGATAACTGCAAGCTAACTCCTTGTAAGTTAAACAACTCTTGCCAAAATTTGCTAATAAATATTGGATTCTTATTGCTCATAATAGTCATTGGCTCCCCCATGTGATTTGAATACATTGCCAAAATAGACCTGAGCCACATCCTTGGCTATATAGGGATGTTTCAACCTTATAAAGCGGGCATACTCGGTTAATCTGTCGACCACCACGAATATAACATTTCTGCCAAAAGAGAGATGGCCCTTCTATGAAATCCATACTAAAACTAGACCAAGTTGCTTCAGGAATTGGTAGAGGCTGAAGTAATCTTTAGAGGTGTTGTGGTTTCACACTTATACCTTCGAAAATTATCACACTCCCTAATAAATTTATTCACCTTGTAACATCCCTAAAACCCTCTTGATCGTAAACCATTTAATTTAGGGAGAATAAGTGTTAGATTCTTCGTGGTAAATAAAATATGAATTATTAATTAGTGTTAGAATAGAAGATAGTTGGATATTGGAGAGAATTGAAAACACTAGTCTGTTGAGAAAACTAAATCCGGGGTATTGGCTAAATCGTAAGAGTGTGAAAATTTCCGGGGAAAAATTGTGAAAATTAAAAGTATAAAAGGATTAAATTGAATTAGAGGGAATCGTAGAGGGACTAGAAGTGGAATTTTATCAAAAGTGAATAGTGACAATAAGAAGAATTGTAGACATTATTGAAGGGCAAAATGGTCATTTCTCAAATAAGATATTTAATTGAAAAATCAAGGAGTGTTGGGAAAATAAGGACTACTGGATCAAATTGAAAAGTAAGAGGAAATCTTGGCCATTGGATTTACAATTTAGTCTTTTTTTTTCATATAATTCCAGTAATTCACCCCAAATCCTTGAGAATTTCTATAACCACCCAAAGGAAATGTGAATTATGTATTCATATTAATCTTATTTATATTTAACTGAATTATGTTATGAAATAAATATATAGTATGAGATTCTAATTAAAAATATTAGTGATGGAAAGAAATTTTTGAGTAATGAAGTATTAAAATTTTGAATAAGAGACTGATATGAACTGTATTATGAGAAGTGGTAATGTGAATGGATTTATATGTTAAAAGAAGTGTAAGTTTAAAGCATTATATTTAATAATAATCAAAATTTTAGTGTTATGTATAATCTAATGATCTTGTATTTGAATAATTGATAAGTGAAATAAGTGTTAAATGTTGGTACTGAGTGTTAATAAGTAAAATTTTCATTGAAATAATTCTGGACATCAAAACTAGTTCAACTTTGAAAATTCACTAAAAATTGTAGAAGTTTAGTTAGAGTTTGAACTAAACATGAAATTAAAGCCTATTGAGTCTAGTTTTGTATAAAAGAAACGGCGTAAGTAATGGAACTGTAGATTATGAGATAAACAAATTTAAGTGAGGGAATGTCAAATTGATTTTGGGTTCCCTAATTCTGACTTTAAAATATCATTAAAAATTGTACAAAAATAGTAAGGAGATAAACTTTATATGTATACAAAGGTTAATGAGTTATTTTTAAGAGAAACAAATGAAAACATTATATGAATTTTTTACTAAACTGTATTAATTGGTTTACATATAAATTCTGATAAAATTTTTTATATTAGTGATGGATGTTTAGTTTCGGTAATTTCAAATGAAACTTGATTATCAATTTCGATAAATGAGATATGAATTAAAATGTGACTGTTGCACAGTGAACTTCTTTGTTATGAAAGTTTAGTAATAAAAGTTGCGTGAATTAAAGTGAAAGATAATACAATAGGTCATATAATAGTTGACGTTTTAGTGAAAAGTACATTGTGGACATGATATTAATAAATTAAGATATAAATATAAGTGAATTTGTAAAGATAAGATTGACGCGAAAATGTAACATTCTTTGGTATTAAGATTTAGTGTCTAGGGATTTAGGGTATACAATTTAGGGTTTTAGAATATTATAAAAAAAAACCTTACTCAATTTAATATTAAGATTTTAGAGTCTAGTGTTTTGGATTTACATAATATTATTGTAATTTAGTGTTTAAAATTTAAGATTTTAGAATTTTGTAAAATATATTAAATTAGTTTTACTAAATATCTTAAAGCTTAAAAAGAAAAAATGGAAGAGGGGGAGGGGTATTGTCTATGAGTCCTTTTGGGAAGGACAGACTGAGAGGGTAGTGCAGCTCTTTTCTCTTCTACCCACATTATATAAGCATCAGGAAACTTGAAGACACTACATATGAATAACTTGACATATTTGTAAATTTAGCTATATTTTGAGAAAAAAAAAATCCAATGTCAAGCTTGAAGTTCATGAAATACATTGTGTCAAGAAAACATAATATGTAGTCTTTCCTTTACAGTCTTTTACCCAAATTTTGCACTAATAAGTCCCTCAATCGACCCTATCAATCCCACAATACTGACAAGCAAGCAGAAAAAGCTGAAACTCCTAAGAACAACCCATTTTCTGGTCCAGGGTTGGATTTTCTTCTGCACAAAGTACATCTCCACAGGAAAATATATAGCCAAAGGCCAAAAATTCAATGCCCCCAACACTCCTAAAACCTGGTTGAAGTATGGGAAGATCATTGCAATCACAGTTGTGGATGCAACATAGGCTGTTCTAAAGCATATCTTCAGAGGATTCATTTGAAATGAAGGCAGCAATGGGAGTTTGATAGTGTAGAAGTTATTCACAAACCCGCTGCTTGGGAACTTGTTGGTAAACCATCTTTCCACAAATGCAAACACTGGCTGACTAAATATCTGAACACCAAAAAGAATAGGATGGTCAAACATGATCGATTGTAAGCACTAAAGCTTTAACATCTACGAACTTCTAATTCATTTATTTTCTTGCAATATTCTACATCAGTTTTGTATACATATTTGGACAGGAGTATAAATAGACTTATCAATATAGGTAGAGGTAAAAGTATCATGAAAGCCCCTGTACTAGGAGTCAAATTACATTTTGTCCCCTCTACTCAAAAAATGAGCAAATTAGTCCCTATACGTTAGATTAAAGAGCAAATTGGTTCTTTTTGTTATAAACTTTATCCATTTGTACTGTTAAAAGCTGGCGTGGTTGATGAAATAACCAGACATTAACACGTGGTGTGCCAAGTATACCTCATGCTAACAAACATAGACAAATTTTTAGAAGTGAAAATGGATGAAATTTTTAATAGAGAAACTAGTTTGCTCTTTGATCTAACGTATAGAGACTAATTTACTTATTTTCTAAGTAGAAGGAGCAAAATGCAATCTGACTCCTAGTACAAAAACCTCCATGATACTTTTACCTATAGGTAGATTGGATTGATGGGGTCCATTCAGGTTTTTAAAATTTGGGGTCATTTCTCATTTCAGTTAGGTCATTACAGTTTCATATCATTTTGTGTTTTGTAGCTTCGAGTTAGGATAATTTTGGATTACTTGCTCAAGTCATTTAATGTTATATCATTTCAGGTTTCAGTTGTTTTACGTTCAATTCAGTTGTTTCACGTTCAAGCTTGGACCGTTTCGGGTTTAAGTTCATATTGTTGACTTTTGATGATCAAATCGGGTTTGGTTGGGTTTGGTTTGGGTTAATGAACTCATGTTTTGTGTTCATATCAGAATTGACAGACTAGGTATAGGGATATTATCGTTCAAAGACTCCAAATATATAAAATCTTAAAAACAAACCCATATTGGATTCACAGCTAAGGTCGAGTGACATACCTGATATCCACCCACCAGATGAAGAACAATGCAAGCGTTAGCAAAGTCAATAAGCCAATAAGGCTCATAAAATCCAAATCCCGTCAAGAGATTTCCTGGCGTATTGTTGCCAAAGGCAGCATATCCAAAGCAACCACAACAGAGGTAGAAAAATGTTGTTACAAAGATTGCAATCATTGAAGCTGTTTTCATGGTCTTGTTCTCTGGTGGAGGTGACTTCAAGGTATCCTGTATTCAATCAATTTTATAAATTTTAGATGGCTTCAAAATCCCAGGTTCACATGAGATTTCAGCTCAATTTGTTTTAAGAAGGAAATGAAACCATACCTGTATTTCAAGAAGGATAATTGAATATGGATAAGCAAATGCAATGTCTCCAAGTGCCTGAAATACTAACCATAGTTTATCAGCAACACTATCAGCAGGCACTCCTGTTATACTCCCTTGAATCCTCCCATTTTCTGCAATCATGGGGGAAAGAAAACAGTGTCTTCAAGCCAATCCACTCATACTATAGTTATCTTTTTGTTCTCAGAATTCAGATAAACCTTATAAAAACTAAATATGACACCAGGTTATAGTTTCTTCTTGTTGTGTTGGATAGTAAACCGGTCAATTAGGCAGGTCGGGTTAGTTATAGAACTTTCAATCATTTTGGGTTTTTTCCGAGTTGAGTCATTGCGGGTTTGATACTCGAGTTGAAGTTATTTTAAGTAACTTGTTCGGATGATTTTAAGTTTAGGTCCTTCTAAGTATGGATTACTTGTTTAGGAATGTGAAATTTAAATTGTTGATGATAAGAAGTTTGAATAAGTAAACACAAACGAAGAAAATTAGAAAGCAAGTTTCCCAGGTAATCATACCTATCACTTGTGCAAATCCAAGCCCAAACCCTATGAAAGAGTAAGTAAAGGACATGATTGCAGCAACAACTGAAAGCCACTCCATGTTATGGAAATCTGGTATCTGTGACATCACTACTTGAACACCTCCAAATAGCAACATATATGTAGTATCTCCATATGAACATGCTGCTTTATGCCCTTCTCTATGGTAACAGTTTGATTTCTGAATTGCTCTGTTTTAGGGAAAAAAAACCCAAATAAAGAATCAAACTCAATTAAAAAAAAAAAACTTAAAAGACTTTCATGAAAAAGATATAGGAATCAAATTACATTTTACCCTCTTATCTAAAAAATGAACAAATCCCTATACATTAATCAAAGAGTGAATTGATAATAGGGTTGTGATCGCTTTACTTAATAGTGGTTGCGCATGGTGAATTTTTGTTTATTTTGCACAATTTATTGTAAATTTTTTAAGATAAAATATTATAATTACAATCATAAAATCTATTTTCTAATAATTTTTAAAATATTTTATGATATTTTAATTGATTTAATATTAATATTTTAATTATTAAATACACAGTTCTAAAAAATATTATATATGTAAAAATAAATATGTTTACTATCATTTCATTTTTTTTTCCTTTGACTATCTTCGTCGTCTTCTCTACTCTCCATCTTCTGGTTAAGTTTTCTCTGTCTAACAGCAATGTTCTCTCTATCTTCTTCTTTTATTTATTTATTTTTTTCCGTTTTTTAACTCTATGAATTAGCCTGAAAACGGGAATGGCGGGCTGTTATTGCCGATATTCACCGCTTATTGCGGCCGCTATGGTTGTGATTTAAATTCACAACCGTTTTTCCGATAGCGGTGGCGGCCGCTATACCGCTATATCGGCGCTATTTGAATGCCTTAGTAAGCAACAAAATGGTAAACTAAAGGGTTCATCAAGTACCTCATACTGGTTGAAGTAGTAATTACATAAGCAATATCAGTCCCATACAAGCTCAGGTTCTGAAGCAAAGCACACATCCATGTCCGCTTTCTGCCTGAACTATCACTCAACCAAATTAGGCTTCATAGTAGGCTAAGTTGTAAAAGGACATTGAAACCAGACAGGGATTTTAGCGACAAGTTTAGTTTAAAAACTACCAAGATACATCCGAACAGCGTCCATGTAAGACTTGTTTCGTGTTCCATCGTTGGTCCGATAACAATCGGAAAGAAGGAAAGCCGAAAGATAGGTGATAATAGCAAAGATAAGCAAGGCAATAGGTCCTGCTAACCATCCTAGCTGTGAAGTACTCCAAGCCAAGGACAATACTCCAGAGCCTATAACAGCAGTAATTATGTGTGCAACACAACTCCACAAGGTCCCTGATTGAGTTCCCACACATACACACCGTAAAGTTAAAGCTCCGTTGGACCAAAACCGAATAACACAAAACTAATTAAAAGCGTTCTAGTCCTGAAATCTCCATTACCCGTTCTTGCGGGATGTCCATCATCGTCACAGGAACCATTATCTAGTTCAAGGGAGTGTTGAACCGCCATTGTAGGCCAGTACTTGGAAGCAAGCGATGGATTTCAGTAAGAAAACTTATGAGCTGTGCACACAAAATAAAGGGTCTAAGGCTAAATTCAAATACAACACCAAATATCACCCTTAGCCCTTAAAGTAACATGCTTCTTTCAGATATCATAACATAAAGTTGTATGGCTCTTGAATCACACTAAAAGAATGATCATCTCTAAATCCAAAAGATGAGGGGAGCACTAGCAAGATGATCGTTCAAAGACAAACAAAAGGTCTATTTCTAGTTTTTTTTTTTTCCAGACAGCTTAATATAGTTAGAGATGCCAACAACGACAAGTTGGCAAACTGCTAGAAGATATTGTAAGAAACATGGAATGGGAAACTTGTAATTTATACATTTGCCTACTCATTCATACGTGCATGCATCTTTCTTTTCATCATATGATAACAAAAAGAGGATACTTGAAAAACCTTTATTGCTTGTGCTCCCTCTGGTAATCTTTAATCACTCCTCAGATCCCAGTCTATCTAGAAAGAACCACTAAATCATCGGACCTTACTCAAACACAGAGAAATTGTGGGGAGAGATTTAAGAATAAGGGGTGAAAGAGTGTGTGTCTATATAGTAAACTATATTATATATATACACACACACACTAACCAACCAGTAGTATAGTTAGAGAAACTAAAAATGCTGGAAGTGGTGAAGTTGACCTTGTAGTACCAATACTATACATCTATAGAATGCAACTGGTGCAGCTTTAGTAGAGAATATTCGTTCTTTGTGGTCTAAATCAAGGTATTTTTCCAAAGGAAAATTTTCAAAAGAGAGACTAAGGAGCCGTTCATCCTTTAACCATCTCTGTCCTCTCCCACACATACACACATACATATAGATATGGATAGATAGATACATATAATTGCAGTAATTAATGGGTTGTCATTAGAATCTTAGGATAGGGAACTAGTGGTTGGTAAGGGATTGGTTGGCTAGTCTTATTAAAATGAAATAAGGACCAGCTTAGTTTGCATAAAAAATTTAGGTACAACTCTTTATTGACAATCACTTTATCAAACCACCCTTTCACTTTTCTTTTCCTTCTAGTATAATAAAAAAGCTTTCATTTAAGTTGAAATTAATATCGTGAAGTCTAATTTGAATAGAGTACTCCATGATTCTTAAACTATGCCTAAGCCTAAGGCTATGGCTATAGCTAGTTGTTGCTTGTTTTAGACGACAACACCAAGGAAAATGAGAGACAAGGTGAAGATCCATTCCACCCCATGCGGATGACGCTTGCAATAATGTTATCTCTTTGTTTCTATTTGAAATGTTTCAAAAAACAAGCAACACATGTGCCAAAAACCATTAATTTAGGAGTAACACTATCGCTCCCACCCATATTCCGATAAAAGTAATATGAAGTATCTTATACTAAAAGTTATAATATATTTTTACTTCTATTAAAAGATAGATAATTAATTTTTTTTATGTTAGATTAAAGAATAATCTGATTTTTCTATTAAAAATTCTATTCATCTCTACTATAAAAAATTGATATATGTACAAGTCTTGCAACTTGTAATCTCTTTGATTATTGGTGTGTGTTTGACTATATCTCAAGCACTCGAGTTTACTAGTATTCAAGTTGGGCTGGAATACACTCTATGTGATGGGAGTTGGACAAATGAAAGAGGTAAAAGCATTTGGAAAAGATGAAGCAAATCTTGTCACGCAACAAAGTTTGACAATCCAAAAGACTTCAGCTTTTCGAGAAGACCAGAAAACAGGAACATTAATAACATTTTGTTGTTTTTTGTTTCTCTGATGTGGTCAACTACTTATCAAAAACCACATTCAATTTTAAGTACGGCAACTTCACATGTAAACCCATCAATTTTGACTCGAATTCAATACATGTATATATCATAAATTCAAGTCGATTTGACAATCAATATTAGAAGTCGAAGAAGAAAGTTATTTGGATTTTAGGTTGTAGATCTGTAATGTTCAAAGTTGGTTAATTAAAAAAAACTAAACTGTAAAAAAGAAGGAGAAATAGAGCTTTCGATTGGTTTAGGTGGTGTGAGTAGAGAAGATCGTATAACAATAACTTTAACAGCCTAATAACTTAAATGAAAACTTGTGAGTAATTCGATGACTAATTTATAACTTTTTTACTAATAATTTAATGACATCAAGATTTAACAAGTATATATATGCAAGAGCTAAAAGAGGAAGGGGAATGGAGCTTACTTGATGCTGCTGGCAGAGGTGATGACATAGGCAAGATTATTCCCATACAAGCTCTCCTGTGCTATTACTCCACTCACTTTGTGCTGCTTCTCTCCTGCAATGCATACACAGAAACAACTATATTTCCAGCGTAGTAAAAACTCTGAACCTATATATTGCCATTTTAGAGTGAAAAACACATTCATTTATTTTAATATTAAAAAAAAGGAGAATATTTCTTTGAATAAAAAAGACAAACACCTTACAGACATAAGTCAGGCCGAAGACTGTCAATTAGCATTATATAAAATATATTAGATGAGTAAAAGCAATGAACATTAAACCAAGATGCAATCTTGACTTATATGGTAAGTAATATAATATATAGTACTTTTTATTTTAGTAATTTTCAGTCCATAAATCAAGGGGCTGTCAATGCCTACATATGTGGTAGATTCCCTATCTAATTATCTATAACATTATATACATATAAAAAATTATTCTTATCCCAGTCCATTTTTAATTATTTAATAATATTTCAATAATTTTTTTCATATCATTCATACATAATTTTGATAATTTTTTTATCCTTAACCCTGGATCTAAGTTTAAGTTTGAGGTTCGGGATTTAAAGTTTCAAAATTTAGGATAAAAAAATTACTAAAATTATATATCAATAACATGAAAAAATTTACTAAAATATTATTAAATAATTAGAAATAGATCGTGGATGATGTGGTGGGAAGAGTCCATATATAAAATAATTTCTCATATATATATATATACACACACACACATACATACATACATATATTAAATTATGCATATAAATTGAATTTAAATTTTATTATTAATCTCTATACTTTATGAAAATTATGGGTTTAAACTTTATATTTTAATTTAATCATTTTTAGTTCATATACTTTTCATATTTTAAAATTTCAGTCCTCAACAAATGATAATTATTAATTTATCTATGTTTTGTTATTTCTAAAATATGATACGATAAACAAATTATTACATGTGTAATACCATGTTACTTTGTTATTTTCATATACTACTCACTAAAAATCCACTTAGATTGACCCATATTTGAAATAGATCCAACTTAAAATGACTTGAACAAGTATTTCAACCCACGAAACTCAAAATATTTTGAACTTGATTCTAAAATAGTTCAAACCTGAAATAATCTAGACATAAAGTAAACAAAACATAAAATGATTTATTAAAAAAAAACTCAAAATGACTCAACTTGAGAAATGCAAGCTTCAAACTCAAATGAAACAAATCCAAAATAGTCCAAACTTAAATTAATCGAAAATAGGCTCAAAAACCCAAATAAAAAATAATATAATTCAAAATCATTCGAAAAATTTAAAACCTGATTGAACCGATTCAATACCAATCCAACCCAACATGCATATAATAAAGGTAGAATCATGATGAAGCAAAATAAGAATTTTGAAGGGTTACCCAAATAGAAACGAACAGCATCCATGTAAGATTTGACTCGGTTGGGGCCATATTCAGGGTGAGGAAACATGTAGCAGTCACATAGAAGGTAAGTTGAAACAATGGTGACACCTGCAAATGCTAGCATACAGATTGGGCCTGCAATCCATCCCAGCTGAGCAATGCTCCACGCAAGTGATAATACTCCTGCCCCTATCACTCCCGTTATTATGTGTGCTACTGCTGTCCACAGTGTCCCTTCACATTCCCATTTCAATTTCTATTAAAATTTTACACCCAAAATCGTTAATTTACTGTTTTTACCAAAGCAAGTAAAGATTAGGCAGATTTTATGCTAAATATGTGTTCCCTCAAAGCCTAAATTACCATTCAGGTTTTCTTTTGTACGGAAGATTGGATAATGTTTCACATAATACATGCATGCATGCATTTACATCAACATGAACAAGCATGTGTACAATAACGATGTCAAATGATAATAAAAAAAATCATGGGGTCTTTATATTCGAGATCAGATTATATTTGTCTTTTCTATTCAAAAAATAAATAAACTAGTCTCTGTATGCTAAATTAATGAGCAAATTGATCCTTTCTAATTAAAAATTTCATCCATTTGTACTATTAAAAACTAGCGTAGCTGATGAATAGTCAGATAGTAACACATGGCATGCCACGTGTGCCTCATGTTAACGTACAATGATTAGTTTTTAACAATAGAAATTGATAAAATTTTTAATAGAATGATCAGTTTGCTCTTTGATCTAACGTACAGAGACTAATTTACCTATTTTTTTAGTAAAAAATACAAAACGCAATCCAACTCATAGTATAGAAACCTCTATGATACTTTTATCGACAAATAATTCAAACATATTACAATTGACATTTAATCATTTAAAATTAAATGATTCAAATAACTTTATAAGTCAAATTTCTTTGATTTGAACTCAAACAAACCCCGAACTCAAAATAATGTAATAAGTACCAAAAAGAATTACTCAAATTCAAAGTTATCGGAATATAAAATTATACAAAAATGAAAAACTAAGCTTTAAACATCCAAATCAACCCAACTCAGGGATAAAAACAAGTTGAACTGTCTTTGCGTCATAATGTTTGTAATTAAGGATGTGGAAGCTTAAAGCTGATGTCACTATCAATGATTACTAATAGTCTTTGCAAATTTGGAGATTAGTCCTTATATTTTAATTTCTAAAAATTTAGTCTGTTTATTTGTTAGATTCTAACAGTTAATGCTGTTAAATTTATTGGTGTAATATTTTAAAATAAAAAAAAACTCACTTGATAAGCATATGACTAAGAAAATGACGTGTAATAAACTTAAATTTAACAAAAAATTCCAACAATATTAACTGTTGGACCTAAATTTTAAAATTTAAAAAGTAAAGGGACTAAATTTTTAAAAATAAAAATATATAGACTAAATTTTAAATTTCTTTCTTATAACAGTCAAAACCATGAAATATATATCACACTTTCAAACCGCATCTACCATTCAAAAGCAATATCTGCTCATTCAACTCATCATGCTTTTTCTTGCCACCTTTCATTCATAGTTAGGTTTCAAAATAGGGCTAAGCCCAGAAATTATAAATTTTGGGTAAAATGTAATTTTATTATTCTATTAATTTGTAACTTTTCAACTTTAGAGGGATTAAACTTCAAATTTTATCTTTCTGGGACAAAAGCAGAGATAAAATTATAAATTTTTGGGGTTAAAATTAAATTAAATTATGAAGGGTTTCAGATGAGCCAAAAATACAATTTTTTTTTTTGGAAGAGACTAAAAAGCAATTTTCCATGAGGCTAAAGGGTGGCCAAGCTCTCTATTTACCCTTGCCTACCCCTAGCATCACCGCTACCATAAAGTCACCTTGAAATACAATCATACATACATACATATAGGGGAAATCAAATATATATATATAGTTTCATCATTGAATTGACTTATATCTTTATAGTTTTCAAAAGGATTAAATCAAAATTTTAACATTTTTTGTAGGAGGCAAATAACTTAAGTTTTATGAATTGTGAGAGGTCTAAAGCTGCAATTTTCCATTTAGAGGCCTACCCACCACTCCCTACGCCCCCTGCATTCATACATAGCTAGCAATTCAAGTAGCAGAACATTAGAGGCTAATTGATATGTTTACCATCTATCTTCTTGCAATATTTAGGTAGGAAAGTAATGAACGATCCACAGAGTCGAACCAGTTAATAGAACATAAAAAAGTTCATCACTTAAAAGAATATATATATATATAAATACCAGTTCTTTTAACAAGCACTGCTGATACATCAGTTGAGGAAGAAGAAGTGGGCAGCAATGGAGATTGATTGTCTTCTGCAACTTCATGACCCATATCTGATGCCTTTTATATATATATATATATATATTCAACAAACACGATTGTTTTTTCAAATCCACAGCAAGAAGCTTAATGAAAAGAAATGCAGGGGATAGTTGTTTTTATATCCATGTGAGCTTAGAAGGTTTGGTGGGGTTATATGAATTTCAGTTAACTATATTTATCAGCTGTAGTTAGTCAATTTCTTGATTCAATTCAACAACAATTACCTTTTTAATTAAATTATTTAATTTAATATTTTTAATTACTAGACTTTTTAATATTATTAAATTCTTTACAGTAGTTTATTTCTTAGGCTATAAATTTAGTAATTTTATAATTTAACTATTAAATTTGTTCTCAGGTATGAATAAGGCTTAGAGCATGAGATAATTGGTATTTATTTATCTAAGATTAAAAGATAATTTCTTTTTATAAAAATAAATTCAAAGATGGATTGATCTCACTAATTAAACTGGTAAATCGGATAATTGAGTTGTAGCTCGATCGACATCAAAGGATTGAAATGAGCTGAAGCATGTTATCCTCCTATTTAAGGAGGGATTAATGTTAAAAGAAAAAGAGTAAACCCGATAAAAAGAAATTAAAAATATATACATTAATTGAGTTAAAATAGTTAGTATTTCTTTACCATGTCTCATTATCTCAAAATTAAATGTTATTTTTTTATTATAATTTTTTTATATTATATATTAACCTCTCATCCTTTCAAATAAAAAAATTAATTTGATAAAAAAATATTTACATACATATATTTTTAATTATTAGACTTGATATTATTCAACTTCTTTAAATAATTTATTTCCTATTAGCATAACTATCAACTTGCTGTCTTTGTTAGTCCTAAGATTGTATATGTTGGAATAAACCTGAATTATGCAACGAGCAAGAACGAAAAATGAGAAATTGGACACAAATATTTACATGGAAAAACCCTTCAAAGAGGAGAAAAGAACCACGAGTAAAGAAAACTTCACTAAAACGATAAAAACTGAAGAGGAGTACAAGATGGAAAAACAAACAAACCCGAACCCAAAAAAATACAAAGTCTTCCTGAAATTCCCACAACACTCTCTCTTAATTATGTTGTTGAACAAAAAACTCTAGGGCTGCTAAAAGCCCTATTTAAGAAGTCTGATTTAAGTTGAGTACACGTCGCCACGTCATGACGTGGCATATTACCTCGTCGGGACATCATTCTTCGCGTCGTCAAGACGAGGCGATTCTTATTGTCGAGATGTCATTGTCGTGCCGCTGGCTCTTCCTCATCCCGACGTCAACCCTGTTTTGTTTGAAATGCGAGGCACACTCCACAAATCTCCACCTTGACTCCTATTTTCGAAACACCTTCTCTGTCGTGCCCTGTTATGGGCCTAACTTGATCTTTGTCGGATACTTACCAAGTCTAAGCAATGCTTGAACTTGGAAATTGGGAGGCTTTTTGTCATCATATCGGCTGGATTGTTTTCTGTGTCGATTTGAGAATTTGAACATCTCCTTGAGCGATCACCTCTTGAAAAAAGTGGTATCGAATATCTATGTGCTTTGTTCTTTCGTGATGCATCTAATATTTAGTGAGATGTATGAAACTTTGACTATTGCAATATACAATAGTCTTGTTGTTTTTATCAACCAACCCCCCAAATAGACCTCTCAACCAAATGACCTCTTTCATAGCCTCTATGATGGTCATATATTCCGCCTCTATAATTGATAATATCACAGTGGCCTGTAAGGTGTCTTTTCAGCTAATAGTGCAATTGCTAAAAGCGAACAAATAACCAATGAGAGATCTTCTTTTTTCTAAGTCTCCCTCATAATTAGAGTCTACATAGTCGACTAGATCATTTGAACATCTTTCGAATTCCAAACAAGTATTGGATATCCCCCTCAAATATCTAAGAATCGACTTAACAGTTTGTCAATGTAATTACTCTGGTTTGGCCATTTATCTACTTACTACACTAACTGCATGTGAAATATTAAGATGAGTGCAAAACATTGCATACATTAGACTTCTGACTGCACTAGAATAAGGAATCGAGGATATGTACCTTTCTTTATCTTCGATTTGTGGTGATTCTGAAGCCGAAAGTCTGAAGTGTGCAGCTAAAGGAATACTAACTGGTTTAGAATCTTGCATACCAAACCACTCGATAATTCTTTCGATGTATTTCTGTTTTGACAAAAATAGTTTCCCAGAGTGTCTATCTCTCAAAATTTTCATCCCTAAAATTTTCTTAGCTACAGCAAGATACTTCATCTCGAATTTAGAGTTAAGCATAGTTTTAAGTCGGTTTATTTCTGATGGAGGATGACTGCAATTAATATATCATCAACATAAAGGAAAAAATAAATAAATGATCTATCATCTAATCGTTGTAGATACACATAATTGTCGTACTTACTCCAAACGAAACCAATACTTAACATGAAAGAATTGAACTTCTTGTACCATTGCCGAGGAGACTGCTTTAGGCCATACAAAGATTTTTGTAGAATGTATACATGATCTTCCTTGCCTTCGATCCTAAATCCTTCAGGTTGCTGTATGTAAATGTCTTTCTAAGTCGCAATGAAAGAATGCAGTTTTCACATCTAACCGCTCTAATTCGAGATTGTGTAATGCAACAAGAGCTAACAGCGTCCGAATGGACATATGCTTCACAACAGAAGAGTACACATCATGTAAATCAACTCCCTCCACTTGATTGTAGCCCTTTTCGACCAACCTCGCCTTATATTTCATGTCACCTTGACCCAATCCTTTATTCTTTTTGAACACCCACTTGCAACCAACTATTTTCTTTTCGATGGGTGGTTTAACAAATTGTCAAGTCTCGTTCTTATTAAGAGATTCCATCTCCTCTTCCATAGCAACGAGCCACTTGTTAGAATCAGAAGTCTGAACTACCTCTGAATAATTCAAAGGATCAGCTGAATCAATGCTCTTCGCAACACTTAGAGCATATGCCACTAGATTTCCTTCACAATATTTTTGTGGTAGTTTGATCTCCTGGCTTTTTTTGTCTCAGGCTAACTTATAATCTTAAAGTTGAGATGTAGGGGTCTCTGATTGGGATGGGGTAGCTTCAGAAACCTTCTGTTGCATCAAAATGACGTCAGTTTCATGATTTGTACGTGTCATCGTGACATGACGATTCTCCTCGTTGGGACGTCACCCCTGTTCGTCATGATATTGCGACATCGTGCTTCATGATGCCATGATGTCACCTTACTGATTCTTGGAAAAAGTAATGGATGCTACTAACATTAATCTAAATTCTGGTAGAAATCAACGAAAGGGGAACATTTCGATATGGGAAAGAAAATAATTAATAGCACAAAGAAGGAAATAGGGTGTAAGAATAAGAGAGAAAAAGAGGAAAAAGAAGAGAAAAACTAATTCTATTAGAACTTGCAAAGGTGTAATGAAAGAGGGCTGAATGCAATTAAGATTAGATTATATACTAGGGTTTTTAAACCCTAGGGGCGATAATGGCAATTTACCCAAAGCCTTGTCGAAATTTGGAAAAATGAATAATAGGGGTGCGGCTCGAAACTAGGCTCTCTAAAAAGGATAACTAACACTTAACCATCAAGCTTAAGACTCATTTCTTGTTTAATCATTTCAATTAACCCTATTTATTTCGGGATGTGACAAGGCGAGCACGACAAAATCGAGTTGAGAGATTTTCAGAGTGTCCCCAAAGATTCTAAAAGTCCAAAGAAAGGATTGGATCCTTGTAAAACTGCATAAAATATTCCATAAGCTCTAGACCTCTTTATCTATGTATAGTATTTAACAAGCTAGTTGGCTTGCCTATATAAGGAAAGACTCCCCTCCCTCATTTGTACAAGCTAGTGCTAGCTTTGAGAGTTAATAAGAATACTTCTACATGCTAGTTTTGACAATTAAGAAGAATACTTTCACATTCTCCCAATATTCTCTTGTGCTATCTAAGTTCCCTTTTCATTTATTGTCAAGGTTAAAGGTGCCAAAGCCTCCCTCAAGCAAGGATCGAAGTCTAATTGTCAAGGTTGAGGAGTCAAACCCTCTTCTGAGCGAGAAGCGAAGGCTAACCTAAGATCGAAATCTAAGGCAAAGTCTTGGCCCATAATACATCGCACGAGTAAAAGAACTAGTATACATATATTTGAAAGTCGTGCTTTAATATATATAAACCATGATTATTTAAAAAATTTATTTTAAAATTTTAATTATATCTTTATAACGTGTTTCAATATATATAGATCATTATTAAATAAATATTTAAAAATAAAATTTTAAATTTTAAATATGGAATAATATATATATCAAAATATTAAATATATTTTGAAGTTAAATATTTTGAAAAGTTATTTTAGTCGATTACTTGTACTCATCTTATAGTTGACCCTTATATAATATATATATAACAGTGTCAACTTTTCAAGCTTGAGCTAAAAGACATGATTTAATCCGATTTAATTTAAAAAATTCAAAAACTCAAATTCAAAAAAAAAAAATTCAATACATTTACCACTCAACATATTTTTATAATTGTAACATTTATACTTATTATAAAACACTTGACCGTGTTAGTGTTGAGTTGGTGTTATACGTTAACCAAGTATCAACTCAATTGAGAAAAGATGAGAATACCGTTGCAAAGTAAATTGTATCAATACTTATTATAAAGATAAGTACTTGATTAAGTTAGTATCACAAACTGAACACGAGCTCAATTGATAAAAGATGAAAATAGCCTAACTTTAAAAATATATATATTTTATCAAATTATATAGATAAATATATGTACCAAATGAAATCCACACCACCAAAACTTGTACTTAAATTTGTTTTACAAACATTAATCTAATTGTTCAATCAAAATACTGAACCCTACCATTAATAACATGCTATGCTAAGAATCCATGAGGGGTAAATATAAATAACAGAATGTTTTTTTTTATATGTTTCATTTATAGCAATTATATTTGAATTTATTTATCTAAATTTACTCCCAAATATGTGTTCTTCACGTTATCACCAAACCTGTAATCATATCCACACAATAATTTGTGAATCTTGATTAGTCACAAAAATCAAAAGTATTAATAATACATAGTTTTAATCCTAAATAAAAAGATTGAGCACTTAAATTTAGCTCTGGAAAAAAAAATGGAATATCTCTGCCTGTCAACAGTTCTATTTACACCATGTGGGACAAACTTGTTTCAAATCACCACGGGTTCTTGCTTCTTGCCTCTTGCATCTTTCAAAGGCTCCGAATTCCATGTCTCGATTCAACTGTGTCATTCATCACGTTCCCGGTTGCTTACTTTGATCTGTAACATCAAACCAATTACATTACCAACCATTTACGAGAAAACTGAACCAAATGAGACATTCGAAGAAAGGAACGGATGAACTGACCATCTGTAGGAGGATCTTCATGTACGAAGAAACTCGCAGCGACTATCAGATAGCAAAGTATAAGCATTAGTCCTTTGAAGTAGTTAGACGTCCCTTCCTGCGTTAAAAATAATGGAAAACCAAGTCAACTTCAGTTCTGGATAATAATAACAATTACTTGAACTCAAGGATGAAGTTCTCGATATACAACCAACCTGCAGAAAAAAGGCTACGACTATAACGGTAATGAACAGAGTTGCTGTCTCGAAAAGTTGGAAGTTTAAGTCCATTTCTTGCCCCATCATCCACCCAATAACCACACAAAAAGGTATCTGTAGATTTAAAAAGAATACAAAGTTAGAAGACCAAGGCAAAAAAGAAGCAGCATATTAGTAATACGAATACATAAAACCTAGTTTCAGCTCCGAAGTTCAAGTAAAAATTCTCCAGGTCTTTAACACTGTTTATGCTTTACACATCATCACATGTAATGTAAAAAGAGTGGAGAAATGTGATAAAGTACCATAAAGGCCCTTGTACTAGAAGTTAGATTGCATTTTGCCCCCTCCACTAAAAAAATAAACAAATTAGTCCTTGTATGTTAGATCAAAGAGCAACTAGTTCTTCTGTTAAAAATTTCATTCATTTCTACTATTAAAAACTGGTCATTGTACGTCAGCATGATGCACACGTACGTCAACATGATGCACAAATCGCACGCCATGTGTAACTGTCTAGTTATTCTATCAACCACACTAGTTTTTAACAATAGAAGTGAATGAAAGTTTTAACAAAGAGGACTAGTTTGTTCTTTGATCTAATGTACAGGAACTACTTTGCCCAATTTTAGAGTAAATGGGGAACAATATAATTTGACTCTCAATACAAGGGCATCCATGGTACTTTTACAGGAGAAATGCTAAAAAATTGGCAAAATTAGCCACCTCTAACTAAGAGACACATATTAATTCATTACTTTGTGCCATGGCAATCGAAGAATAAAACCAAAAGTAAAACCGCCCAACATTCGGAAGTATATGACATAATGGAGTAACATCAATAGAAAACGGGTGCATCCAATGCACAAAACCTACCCCAAACATAGAAATCTGAGTTGATGACCCTATGGCCACTCCCAAGGATATGTCCTGCAGATAAATTCATTGATTAACAAAATGTAAAAGAATTTCTGAAATGGAAATCAGAGAATCACTTACGAGCTTATCTTTCATGGCAAACATGATAGCGCTTGCATGCTCAGCAGCATTCCCAATTATAGGGAGCAATATAACACTAATAAAAGCAATCGGCACATCCCACGCATCAGATGCCCCCTAAGAGAAGAACAAAAGGCAAATCAATGTTAAAACCCTACTAAGTGCTAACTAATATCCTTGCTGATAACACGAGACAGTGTGGACCCCTAAAGTAGGTGCCAAATGGACCAAATCTAAGAAAAATCCGTTCTCTCTTTTAGAACCATCCTACCAACCATATTGCTCCTAAACATGACATAAAGAAGATGCATATGATCAAAAACCAAATGTTACCTCAATGGTATCCACCAAATAGTCCGACAGGATAGAGATCCAAACCGTCATGATTAAGAGCCAAATTATTGATTCCCATTTGGAGATCTCTGGAGCTTCATCTTCATCATCATCATTGTTATCTAAGTTCTCCCCATTCTGGTTTACTTCCTGATGTTACACCATTTGCCACAACACTAAGCATTCTACACAAAATACTCGGAAACAAAATAACAAGGCAAGTACCTATTATATTCGAAAGATACTAATAAATAATGGTAACCAACCTCGCCAAGGGGGACATAGAGATCTGTTTGACTTTTCAACTGGAAAACAAGATAGGCGGCATAAGCTAAAAGCATAACACAACTACTAAATCTTGAAAGAGCCAACTCTGATTTCCCAACATGCCGTTCAGTGTGTGTGTAATGGAGGACTGCTGGAAAGAGTAGGCCCATGACTGCCATCAGCAGCAGTCCGGAATTGACAACAGCTGTCGCCTGAATGTAAGTTTACTTCAGTTTAGAGAGATTTGAATACAGGAAAATAGCAGAAATAGAAATCGAACAACATAGTAATACTTTTACCTTGCTAAAGACCTGCTCCTTTCCATGATATACAAGCCCACCACAAAAGAACGCACATCCAAGAACAAGCAGCATGTTTGACAAAATCGAGCCCAACAATGACAACTGAACAACTCGTTTCATTCCACTTTTCAGTGCATAAATTGAAATAATCAGTTCAGTTGCATTCCCAAATGTAGCATTTAGAAGACCACCAACTGTAGGTCCAGTGAAAAAAGCCAACTGCCTAAATTCGATCAAATGAAAAGGTAATGTTAGGAGCCAATATAACAACTGCTAGCATCAAAATACTAAATTTCAATGAAGAACATGAATCCTTACTCGGTAGCATAACCCAAACGCTCAGCCAAAGGTGTTATACCGAGTAAGCTTAGAAAGAAGACCCACCCCTGCAATCCACCTCACCATTTAAACAACTTATGTTGGGAAGAAAACCAAGCAAAAAAAAAGGACATCAAAGCTAAAACTCACATTACTATCAGTCATTTTATGAACCAGGATTGCTAGAGGACCAAAAGGCATGAGCAAGTTAAGCTTATTCGAGAAAACTACGGTCTTTATGCTTTTATAAACACCATTCCTTGTCATTTTATTGCCATTGAAAGGCAAACTACCAGAAACTGAAATATGTTGATTTGGATCAACAGATTGTGTCTTTTGAGCATCCATTTCAGAGGGAAAGAGGCACTCGTCATCGAGATCTTCCATTGTCCTATCATCTAGTGGTCCCATCTGCTACAATTAGCATTAAAATGTTAGGAATGCAAGCTCTAGATACACTTAGCAACTCCAAATGCATATTCATCAACCAAAAGAAGGGTATACATTGAAATAAATATCAATAATAACGTACTTCAAGGTGGGATTGGACTCCGACTTGCACTTTGTAATCCATCTTCACGCATCAAAAGAGTAAAATCATATGCTTGGTTAATTCCTCAAGGTCCTAATTAACATAAAGCAAAATTCAAAATTTGTGCAAGAGGGAAAAAAAATAACATTAGCAAGCATGCTTAAACACACAAAACAATTGCCACAAAGCAATAGAATCCCAAATCAAGATCCCATCTTCCAAGTTTTTACTTTTTACCCCCCTACTATCAATTTCATATTACAAATAAAACCAAACTGAAGATCTTCATTACCAAGCCTAATAAGCATCTAATTGGAACCTACAACATCAAAATAACCCCAGAAAACAGTAAGAGGGTTCAACCCCAGAAAAGAGAACGAGTGCAAAATTTGCATAAAATATCAACGTCGATGCTATAGAAAAACAATCCCAAAACATAAAACAAAAGAAAAAAAAAGGACCAAATATGAATGGATCTGAAAAAAGAACAAACCTTTATTGCAAGTCGATGGAAAACCTGAAATGGGTATGAATCAAAAACCCCAGAAAATTAAATAAAATACTTTTCTTTACCGAAGAAAAAAAAAGAATTTTTTTTCTTTGGTAAGAAATAGAAGAAGGAATAAAAATGCAAAATAGTAAAATTGAGAGCGTTGGTGAGGGTAGGGGTGGGGATCATATATGTAGAATAGTAAGCTCTGATTCTCCGTTTTCTTCGTGTAATTTGAACTGCTTGTCTTTGTCGTCTTTATTGTTATTTTTTTCAACTTTTTTTCATAGATTTGAGGCTTGAAAACTAATCAAAGTTTTATTTTTAATATAGAAAAAAAAATAAAGTATGAAGTGTTTTGAAGGTTGAGATTTTTAGGTAAAAACACCTCTTCAATCCCTTTTAATTTCGATATTAAGTAATTTGGTTCCTCTCAAAAAAATTGAAGCCATTTAATCCTTATAAATTTCAAAAGTGAGCAACTAATGACAATTGTCACAGCGTTGTCAATTGTACATAATTTTGATTGATGTATATTATATATAAATGTTGTTGGTTAAATTTGTTAAATCAAGGCTAAAATAGTAGAATATGTGAATATTGTGGGTTAATGTGTTAAATTAAAACCAAATTGACAAAATATGTAAACTTTGAGGTATACCAATAAAATGTATATACAATTGACTAAAAACATTAATGTTGTGATTGATAACTTTTGAAATTATCAAGGATTAAATTGCTCTGATTTTTCTGAGATAGACCAATTTACTTAATATCAAAATTGAGATGAACTAGAGGCTTCTTTTTACTGCATTTATTTAAGGGATTAATTTCATCAAACATCCCCATTTTTTTCTGATTTTAAAACGACCCCAAACTTCAAAGTCAATCTTCAAAGTATCAATATTTTATCAATGGCGTAATGTGAATCATATTTTTTTTAAATGCGAATCAAATTATAAACACATATATATTTACACTTGAAGAGCTTCAATCTAACATCGAACTATTTTTGAGGATAGAACATGTGCATCTACACATGAAGAGTTTGAATCTAACGTGTGTATCTACGTCTATTGGTGGAATTAACCCAATAGAAATGATTAAATATCATTATATGTTCTGATCATATCTATTTTTTTTATACAATACCTAAACTATCTATAACCCGTAAATAGGAGGATAAAACGTTCCAACTTACGTCCTCCTGCATTAGTAACAATATTCATATCAATTAAGCTATGACTCAATCGGGATTAACGTTGATTATTACTATTAAAATAAAGGAAGAAAAATGATAGATTAAGACAAGAAAGGTGAGAATCCATGTGTTATGCCGGATGATTGGACCTTTCTGTTTTTTATTTATTTTATAATAAGTAGAAGTATTATTTAATTTAATATATTATTATAATAATAAATAAATAAAATAGCGGGAGATCCATAGATTTGCCCACTTTGATTGGCTTTGCTAAGCTTCCTCGAAGTTTCACCAAATTTATTTGATTTCAGAGATTCAGATCCATTGGCTTCGTGGAAGCCACCCTTTTACACATTAATTAATGATTTGTTATTAGGTCTAATTCTGCCTCAAGTCTCTCCATTCTTTAATTTTTTTAAATTTGATCCATCCAAATGTCTGATTTAAAAATTAAAGTTCAATTTCATTAAATTTGAATATTTGTTATCAATTAGAATTTAATTTTTAAATCGGAACTTTGAATATGAGAATGCCACATATTCAAATTTAATGGAGGTTCATTAACAAGGGCGAACCCAAAAAATTCTTTGGGGGCTAAAAATTAAGTTTTAAATTTTGATAAGAGTCAAAATATAATTTCATCGTTGTATTAGTTAATATCTTTATAATTTTTTAAAGGGTTAAATTAAAATCTTGTCATTTTTAGGAGGCCAAAGTGTAATTCCACGGTGTTACTAAGTAGACTTTAATTTTTTCAGTCAAACAAGTAGAGTAAATAAATTCATGAAACTAAATTTGTAAAAGTTTGAAAAGTACAAGGATTGGAGGCATAATTAAACCTTATTATTTAAAGAAAGCTTTGGTCTCCTTTTATGATATTTTAACATTTTCTAAAAAATAATATGTATATATTAGGTAATGGGGCACCCACAAAAGTGGGTGTAAGAAAAAGAAATTGTATTAAAATGTATTTAAAAATAAATGATAGTTTGATCATAAGAGCATCATTGGAGGAGAACCCCTTATTTAAGAAAATTTATATTTCTTTTTAAAAAAAAATAGTAGTTTTCTTCTGTTTTAAAGATTGAGTCTTAACTTGATTGGTATGGTATTATTGTCAATGCAAGATGATATGGGTTCGAGTGCGTTAAAGCGCATTACCCTCCTATTTATGGGTTGGAGAGGGGTTATGGTAGTTCTAGTTATTGTGCAAAAAAATAGTAGATATAGTTAGAATCTATAATTATATTATTTAAAAAAAAAGATAGTAATAGTTTTAGTTGGATTGGTAAGATTTTGTTTGAATATTTTTAATTTTTAATTTGTTTGTGCTGTAATAATTTGATATCATTTTTTTAGAAATCTTTAAAATCGATTGTATTATAACAGTTCAATTCTACTGATTCAACATATGTATTTGTGTTTGTACTTTGATTATACCATTAATATAAACTTAATATATATATAATGGTAATTTTTTTTAGTTTTTTTTAAGTGGTAGTTTTCTTAGGAAATTTTTATATAATTATTTCAAGGAAGTTGTATTTGAATATCTTAGCTAATAAATTTAAATGATGAAATCAACCTTATATTATTTAATAATTTATAAAAATGATTTTTTAGTATTTTTTTAATTTGTGACATTGATTCATGATACTAACTCATTCAGGATTTTATATTAATAACTAGAAATTGCAACACACGTGTATTCATTTGCAAACCATCTATTTAGAACATGGGTATGCATTTAAAAATAATATATAATAAATAATGAAACACAATATTTGAAATTAATAATAACGCATATGTAATTTGTATGAAATTAAAATTAAAAAATAGTTTAAATCGTGAGTAAAATAAATTTTAAATAGGTAAATACATTGGATAGAGAAAGTTTGGAACTAATAATAATAACACGTATGTAATACATATGAAATTAAAATAATAAAATAGTTTAAATTGTGAGTAAAATAAAATTTAAATATGTAAAAATATCATATGAAGAATATTAAATGCACTCTCATTATTTTATCATGGGGTGAAATAATTTGTATAATAAATTGGAATGCATAAAAATATTAAAATAACGTTTTGGTTAAAATGGTAAATAAAATATTTTATAAATGTTGAGGCATGGGTTTAAATCTCAACACTTACAACTTTTAATTATTTTTAAATAGAAAAAGTATAAAAGTATCATCGTAATAATATAATTTATTTAAAATATATAAGATCATTTTAGTAATTTTCTTGACTAAGTTGATGTCGAGTTGATATGTGAACTCGGTTAAACACTTAAATAATAGTACAGATACACTAAGTAGATAATTAAAATTTTTTTTAATTCACTCAATAATAATTATTGTTTTAGTGGTAAAAAATTTGTTTATAAATTTATTTAACGCATTCTCAATCATTGGATATGAAAAGACAAAAACGTCATCAAAATAATAATATTTATTTAATAGAAAGGCTATATTAGGTCTTTTTTTTTTCAACTCAATTGGTATACAAATAAATGATTGAAAGAAATATATTTGAACTTATTAGCAAGTACTTATAGCTTTAATTAATAAAATCTTAATTTTACCTTCTTAGCAAGTATTTATAGCTTTAATTAATAAAATACATTCATGATGCTTGCTTTAGTCCATTTTTGGTTGAGAGAATGTGGTTTTCTCTGCATGGGAATCACCTAAAAATTAATTTATGATTTTTTGAATTATTAATTAATTAATTAATTAAAGTTCGAAAATAGAAATAAATTAATTGATTATAATTAATCTGTTGAATGTAGAAATATTTAATAGGTTTTCTCATAAATTAATTGGTCATAAATTAATTTATGATGTTTATTTTGGGAAATAGAAAACAACTATTGGATTAAATTAAATTATTAAGTACTAGATTAAAAGTTCAAGAAGTACTTATAATTGAACCTGGTACGGAAGAGGCCCAAAAGCCTCTCATGATGATGCATGAGAGGACAAACCCTAATTTATTAAACTAGGGTTGCTACCCCCCTAAACTTGGGATTTAAATTTTCTATTGAAATAGACTTCTACAATTCAACAAGAGTTTCTTTCTACTCTCTATAAATAGATGATACTAGTAGGGCTAAATAGACAACTTTGAGATATTGTTATTCTGCTAAAAAATAGTGATAATTTATTTTCAAAGTATAAATTTAATTTTTCGGAATAACAGTTCTATCGGTTTCTATTAAAGAGAGATTTATTTTTCCACTAAAAGTAAAGTAAATAATTTATGGTTCTGTGTTTGATTCGAATTTGTTCAAGCCCATACTCGAAGTAGTTTGTGGTACAAAAATAGTGGGGAAGGTCGTTCAGTTGAAAGCCAGGAATGACAAGGATCTGTATAGCCGAAAAACACAGGTGCAATTTTGGTAAAGGGTTTATTATTATAAATATCACAAATTGGCTTAATTTTTAAAATTTTAATTTTTCATTATGCAAGAAAACTGTTTTTAAATCGAATTTTTTCCAACAGAGAGTGCTTCTTGGATTATTATGTAATAGTCACGACATTTCTCATGGTGATAATTGTATGTATGGTCCTTAGACTTAAGATCACCATTGTTCCAACATCGTGAGTCGTATGCTTTGACACAGTCAAACGTCTTCTGTAAATGATTGCATTATAAAAACTAATGTTGGGTATGTGACAATCTATATAGTGGGATGTGAGTGATAAAGATAGAATTTGTCCCTCCTACATAATGGGAGCAATATCTCAAGCCTCTTTATCGATTGAGACTAGAAATGCAAGATGATACTCAAATGAGTTGATATGAATTTATTTTAGTTTACTCAAGAAATCAAGAAACAAGATATTGGGCTATATAAGTGTGACTGTTTCATAACTTATGTCCAATCTAAATATCAATGGCAAAGGGATATATTATATGATGACATTATCACAGAAAGGTTATGTCGAATCACGATTTTTTGTAATTTGGGTTGCAGTGATGCATTATTAGGTGTCACTCACTGTTTGTAACATTAAAAATGTTCTAAGATTACTGTCAACACTGTAGGATCCTACAAGGTCACGCCCTATAGTTGAAGCAATCAGAATCTAAAGAATGTTGAAACTATATACGAACTAAATTAATAATAGCAATGTTCTTATGAATAATTTAATTTAACAAAGTTAAATAGTAAACGCGAAATACACACATAGTGGATATAGTAAAAATAATATATGAATCGAATTTTCATTCCCATATGATTATTTCATTACAGTCCTATTTTATTTGAGTAAATTAAACTTACTGTAAAAGCACCCCACAACATCCACCTCTGCATAGGTTGAGGGTTTGCATAAACAAAAGTGCACAGAAACCCTCGATGCCCATTTCCAAGAGTACTCTGTTAATGGACAAACTGTGGATGATGATGGAGAATAGTCCCCTGCACATTCTCTTTCCAAAGAATCCAGACGTCACCTACAAAGCCATTAACCTCAATTCTATGCGAAAATTTAAAACCCAACATCTTAAAAACTGTTGTAGAGTTAAAAAACTTCACCTCGATAATAATGATAAAATATGAAGTGGGAAAGTCGGCAGGCCTTTTGGCTTTTTCTTTCTAGGCATTGTTATAATTGTCCTTGCTTGCTTGTACCAAAAAGGAAGGCCTGCCCTTGCCAATTCCCCTACATATACAGACTAAAGTGGTAGTTGAAAGCAGGCCTCTCCAAATTCATTTATACAAAGTCTAGTCCTCCATCAACAAGGACCATAAGAAAAAAAAAATCTAAAAGGCTGTCTATGCAATAAATGAACAAAACTTGCTCTATACAGTCACACCCTGTAATGCTTCAACATATTCTTGAGCTGCCTGCTGTAGGAAGAAATCATATGTGAGGTCAACAATATTCAACTCATTACAATTGAGTTTTCTTCAAAACAGCTTGGAATATTATGGGAATGCTGAATAAATGCTTCTTGACACACACACACACACACACACACACACACACACACACACACACACACACACACACACACACACACACATATACATATTCATTTTGAAGAGATGATCAGCAAAAAGTATGCCTATTCCTCCTTTACAAGAGCTTTCTGTCAAAGATTGATGTATTGTAGTGTCAATATTTGATAAAAAAAAGAAAAGAAAAAGTCATTTCAATATAAAAAGGTTGTTTTACACCAGGTTCACTATTTAATCCATACACATTTCATTCTTGAAATGAAGTCAGCTCATAGGGAAATTCTCATTCGGAAATGGTTCGAACTGTAGGAAATCATCGACAAACAAGGGCTGAAAACGGAATAAAACTTTCGAATCTCCTTATAGCTCAATGACAATATTCCAGAGGTACTGCTCTTCCTCTGGGACTTTTAGTGCAAAAGTAACCAAACCGGATTCGCCTTCATATTCGAACTCCACTTCCTCCGAATCAACTGTTATCCTTTGCGGTTTAGTTGATGAATATGCTCCAAATGGACCGCAGCCTCGAACTTTCATGATAACAGTTGCAACAGGATTCTCAGTTTCATATTTCAATCCCTTGATAGCCCCTCCTGAATTGAACATCTTGGTTAGGCCTATAGGAGCAAATTTAGACCCACTAGACAATGCCATAACGGGAACAATGGTAAAAACTTCGTATTCCCGGGGCTTTAACGTAATCGACATAAACGCATTTCTTGGGAGATAAGTAACCTCACCTGCAGTTGTCATCAGTGAAGTTCATTACAAGAAATTTTAGCACATATAAGATTGTGAATATAAGAGCTTTTCATAACATATCACCAAGATGTGAATATAAGATACTATCTCCAATCCAACCATCCTCAGCTACTTGAAACAGATACTCAACATCACTAGCTCTTATAATGCTTGTGATAGTACCAGGTTGTTCATCATGGTTAACCATCTTTTTCGTAACCTCACACCAACCAGCTCCTTGGCAATTGAATACCCCGATAACTCCGGTAAAATCATTTAGATTCCATATTTTCAAAAGACTGCAAAACCAAAGTGTGTATAAGTAAATCAAGGTGGAGTTTGACAGCAAGTTAGTCTACATTATATGTAACCTTTTGCCATCTCTGACTGGATCAGAAAATAAGCAATCTCTAGTTGGTCTTCCTGGATATTTCGCCCTCAAAACCGAACTGTCGGGAAGTACAAGCTTCTTCAACAGGTTGAAATCATGTTGTCCAGGTTTGTCGCTGACATATATTGCACATCCTCCTACAGCACGAGCAGCTCCGTGGTATTCAGCCATTGGATGTAAGCTCTAGCATGAGAATTAATGAATTTAGTTTCAATTTAGCTTCCAAAAACATTGAGAATCATAACTTGTTAGATTACATGAAACATGTCCCAATCTGGTTGCATAAACTCCCCAATAAAAATGGTATTATAAGCGACCGATGCAATATGAATCGTATGAGAAGCTTGATCTCTAGGGAAGAAATCATCTGAAGCTCTCATAACAGCTGTGCTCTTTGCACTGCATGAACAAATCGTTGTTAAGTCATGAAAATCCATAAAGGTCCCTGCTATTGTAGAACTGGACTAGATTGCTACCTATATAAAGTATCAGTGTTGTGACTCATACAAGCAATAATTGCATTGTCATGGAAATTGCTAGATATTGAAGCCTCTAATGCCTGATGGTATTTTCTAGTGAGTTTTACTCTTCCACCATGGCCAGCTCCAAGAGTTTCAAGAATGCTTTGAACATCAACTTTAACACCATCAATACCAGCAGATGCCAAATATGAATGAAGATCATTATAGAACTCAAAAGCTTTCTCTGGTTTCACTAAACCAACACCATTGATAGTAATGGACTGCAAAACATCGGAATAATCATTTGACCGAACCCCTGGTGATGAAACAGGATATACTAACTTTGGTTCATAGTGTTCCATTTCAGTAATTCCAGGTTTAACTCCTCCCCAGTATCCTGTTATTGCATGCCATGCATAAACATATTTCAAAGCGTATCTATCTTTCATTTCACTAATAACATAGCCAAGTCCCATTGCTGGATCATCTGCTCTGTGACCTTTGCCATTTTTCTGAAATTTATGATTCTCTTTGATATGTATTAACCTGTTAGCAAAGCTAGAAACAAGAAAAGAGACCAAATAGTTAGAATTTATTGAGAAATGAAGAAAAACCAAATATGGTACTTACTTTGCTGTACAATCAGATCTATATTCGATGCCGGTTGGATCCATACCGACGGTTTGCCATCCATCATCGATGATGACAAACTTAGGAGGAGTTCCACCTTTCTCCAAGCTGCAAAAAAGGAATAGCTAGTTACAACTTATAACCATATGATTTTTATAAAGTGTTGCTTAAAAAGAAGAGTCAAAAACCTCTCTAATCCTTGCTTCAGGCCCTCAGCAGAGACATTAGTATAAAAAGCATCCCATGTACACCAGCCAAACCAGTTCAAAATATCTGGCATCTGAACCATGATGCATTGAAAACAAACAAGAACCATTAACAAAAAGTCTTGGGAGCAGCACACACACACATATATATATGTATATAGTCATGAAAGGTGTAATGTTAGAAAGAAAGAAAGCACCTTCTTTTTCTCTCGGTGAGAAAAGGTTTGCAGATGTTTCTCCACAGTCCTGTGTTTAATTTGTGATACAACGTGATCAATCATCATGTTAAAATTTACATTTGTAGAAGACTGTAAAAACTTACTTCACTGAGTTGGTCAATCTTGTTTCTAAAGCGATACAACTTTTTCTAAAGGGAATTTACATTTGTAGAAGACTGTAAAAACTTACTTCACTGAGTTGGTGATAACATCATAAGGGTCTGATCCAGCTGCTACAAAAACCAAATGACTGCCTTTAAATTGATCAACATCAGGATCTCCTGCAAATTACCAACAATCCTAAAAAGTTTATAAACAGGACCAAATTCGGTGAAGGTACCACAGAGGCCCTAGTACTAGGAATCGGATTGCATTTTGTACCTTTTACTCAAAACTGGGCAAATTAGTCCATGTACGTTAGATCAAAGCCATGTGTATCTCATTTTGACATACAAGACCAGTTTTTAGTAGTAGAAATAGATGAAATTTTTAACAGAAGGACTAGTTTGGCCTTAATCTAATGTACAAGGACTAATTTGCCCACTTTTTGAGTAAAAGGGGGCAAAATGCAGTCTGATTCCTAGTACAAGGGCCTCCATTGTACTTTTACCAACCAAATTCAGATTATGTCAAATCTAAGTTGATGCATTTCTTACCGCTTTCCAAGCAGATCTCAATCTCATTTTGTTCATTCCCTTGAAGAACAGCCCTGAAATCACCTTCAAGTATTGGCAAAAAAACTGCATACACTGCTGAATTATGTTGATCTTCAGCTTTATCTCCATCTTCAATATGAGTTCCATCACTTACTTCAACAACTAAGAATTGGGTTTCAAAGGGGATATCTTTTCCACATGTTCCCATCCATTGAGTCATCCACCAGAAATTATGTCTAAAAACACACATGAACCTCAATTCCCTGCCAATGAGATCCAAAACTCTATCTTATGGTCAAAATCATCTAAAAATTAAATTGAAATATTTGATCACCAACCTAGGAGTTCTAGTCTTATTTCTACACTGCATATATAGGCAGATTCCATGAGTAAGGAACTAAAAAAGAAAAGTAAAGCATTTAAAGAGCTATGAAGATGAACATACTGAAGCTTTCCTATAGGAAAAACTCTTCTGCTTCCCTTATGGTCTGATTTAACTCCAATGAAAGCTCCATTGATCACTGCATCCCCAGGGCCTGATGTTGGTGTTATCACTACATTTTCATGAACATCATGCAACACACAGTTCCCAAACACAGTCAACCTCCCATCACTCAAAGATATCCCAGCCCCAACAGTCATATTTTGCTTCTTATAGCTACAAAGTGCAGAATTCAAGAATAGAAGCCCCCCACTGCTCAATAGTAGTAAGACTCTCAAGTCAACACTCAACAACACAACCCAAAGGAAATAAAAATAAATATACAATGGCCAACGAAAGCACAATTATGAGTTTTATTTTGTCAGGATATAATAATTGCCAAAAAGCAAAGCAAGCATCTCCTTGATTCTACACAGGCATTTACACAAACATCATATAAAAATTTAGAAAACATTAAATATATCCATATTGGTTATATTTACATCGATTGCAGTAATTTTCTTTACTGTTTCTCGTTGCTTCCTTAGCTACTACTACTAGCTATGATGTGGAAGAATGGAGGCCTTAATAAATATAGAGAATATAAGGGAAAAATAAAAGAAAAAAGAAGACAAAAACATAAAATCAATGTTCATGCATATAGACAAAGACAAATGTATAGTGGGCCTTAACTCAAATATAGTAATAATATGGTTTTCAGTTTCCAGCAGCAACCAACTAAAACACAAAAATAAGGATTAGATTACATTTTTACAGCGAAAAGAAGCTGCAGTGTATAACCCTTAGCAGGAAAGGTGCACATATGCATGGCTATGTTACCTTTAGAGGGTCATATTCTCTTACCGATGTCTGTCGGACACCGATATTTGAAGAAAAATAAAGAGTCAGAGTTGCATGGCACCATTCAACGTCCATCCCATACCTCAAGGCTTTTAAGTCCAGGTTATGCATGAGAAAGAAGTGCCATATTTTAATTTCAATTTAGAGAAGTTATTAGGTGTGACCAGGCAGGCATGGATGCAGATGCAACAGCAGAAAATGCCATTATGTGGGAAGTTAAGCCAATCATGGACATTTAAAAATAATTATAATTTAATAAAAATTATGATAATTATATATTTAAAAATAATTAAAAATAATTAGAATTTAAATAGAGTTATTATTTAAATAGAATTCTAAGGGGAAATTAATAGAACAGGCCGGGTTTAAAAATTAATTAGGAAATTAGGTTGTTTTTACTAAATTTAGGGCCGACTTTGGAGGAGGAAACAGAAAACGCATCTTGTTTGACGTGTTTTCGTTAAACAAGAACTTTTCCAACTGTCTAAAAATCTAACAGCTAATTTCCAACTGTTTTTTTTCAAACAACTAAACTTGTTTTTTCTAGTAGGTAGTTTATTTGCTATATACACCCAATTCATTTTCTTTCTTTTGCATTCAAATCCTATTCTCTCAATTATTTTATTCTCAATTTTTTATTTAATTTCTCTCAAATTCTTTGTTGGCACCAATTTTTTTGATAAAACGGGGTCGACTTGGATTTTAAAAAAAATGAAAACGAAAATGGGAGTCGCCACCAATCCTTTTTGATGAGGTGTGATCGGGTCACCTCGTAAAGTGTTTTTTATTAACAATTTAATTTTATTAAAATAACAGTTTTGGTCCACGAAATTCAGAAAAACGGGTTCGGGAGTCAGTTACGTACGAGGAAGGATTAGCACCCTCGTAACACCCGAAATTGGTACCTAGTTGATTAATCAATGTCTTAGTGTCGAAGATTTAAAAACTTTGAAGAGATTTAAAATACGATATTTTATTAAAAATGTTAAAAATTTTCAAGAAAATGACATATTTCACGTTCGTCGAGAAAGAGAATTATATCCAGTAAGTTAGAACACAATGTCTTGAATTCCAGATGCGCGAATGAATGCCAAAAATTTACTTACTTAAGAAAATATTTGGTTATCTCGGATTTTAAAAAAAGGGGATCATGCCTAGTAAGTTAGGACACGATCTTTTCTTAATTTCCGAGATCGTTTAAAACTTGAGGAAAAAAGGATCATGCCCAGTGAGTTAGGACACGATCTCTTCTTAATTCCCAAGATCGGTTAAAACTTGAGTTTGAAAAGATTCGCGTATTTAAATTTATTGCGAAAATCGAAACCCAGTAAGTTAGGGTACGACCTTCTCAAATCTAAACACGAGATTTTACTTGTTTTAAAATCATGATTCATGCATCGAATTAACCTAACTCGAACTGGTAGAAATAAACTCGATGTTAATATGCGTACAAAACAATATTGAATGCGATAAAAAAATAATACGAGCAACAACAATAAAAATGAGATAAATAAAAAGTACAAATCAATAACATACAAGATAGCAAGCATATAAATAAATAAAATTAAAACATTCTTTCAAAACAATAATGAAAATGTAAATAAAGAAATAAATAAAGAAAATGAATAAGGTCATAAAAAGTAAAAGATATATATATATGTATATAAAATTGTAGGATGAAAACATATAAGTATATATGTATTCATGAAAATAAAAATTTATGTATTTGTGAAAATAAAAATGTGTATAGATATATATCTATAGGTGTGTATATAAATTATAGGAATATATATATAAGTATGTATATAAATCAAAGATATGTATTCCTATAATTTATAAATATTTCAAGTTCTTTTTTATAAATATTTCTAAAAATAAATAAAATTTAAAAACTTTTAAATTATTTTCATTATTTTAAATATAAAATATTTTTATATAATTAAAATTAAAATTAATTATATATTAAATAAAATATAGAATTTGATTTGAATTCAAGTAACCACAATTTTTAAACTTACATTTCATAAATCATCCAAATGCCTTGATTCAAGTCGATTTTCGATTTTTTTTCAGCCCTACATAAGCTTAGTTAAGACAATCTAATTTTATTCGGATTCATAGCTTTTTCATACTAATTTTGAGTTTTGAGTTTTTGTACTTATTTAGATAAAATAATTTTATGATTTTTAGACATTATTTGATAAACATTCAAAAATTATATATAAATATTTCAAGAAAAAAATTAACTTTTAAAATAAAAAATCAATATTTCTTATATATTATATTTAAAAATAATTTTTTATATAAAATTTTGAGTTATTTTTACTAAATATTTTGCCCCAATACCAAAATGTTCCTCAACACCCCAGGAAAGGAGCCCACACTGCTACAAATGCATAATGGGCAAAGCCATAACACCATTCTCATAATTCCACCAATGATAATTAAGGGTGAGCTTTTGATCGAACAGAGTCAAATTGAATAAAAAATTCAAGTTAATCAAATTGGCAAGTCTCATTTTATTGTCCTAACTGGATTTGAAAATTTTTCAGATCGAGTTGAATTAATTGAAATTGTTCAAGCTAAATTAAAATTTTAAAGATGTCAAATTAAAATCTTGTTACAATATAACTAATTTCACGTTAGAGCATATAAATTTGAAACTATGTATATTTGAAAACTCTTTCAAAATAAAATAAGATACTTTAGTATGCTAAATTTGAATTGTTAATTTATTTATTTAGGCCCCAAAATTATTATTTTAGATTTTTTTAATTTTAAAAATTATCTTTAGAATTTTTTATATATTTTTTAAAAAATATAACTTTTAAGAGATGATTTCTTTGAAATATTCTAGAATATAAAATAGAAAATAGGATATCATCTAGAAGACTAGATATTGTACATGAACATTGTAGTTAGTAGATATTTAAGAAATTAATGGTAAGGATATTGATATGTGTCAACAATCCAACAGTTATTAAATTCTATAAATAGGGGTAGGAGCTTTCATTTTTTTTTTGTGTGTGTTTCTAATTGTAAGTGTATTGTGCATTACTAAAAATGTTCTTTTCTCTTGTAATGGTAAGTCTTGGCAAGAATATCAAGTTAGTTATGCATCCTAGTCCTATTGAATCTATGGTTTTAATTAATTCATTTAATGAAGCAGGAAAATCAGTTCCATAATCTAATTTCAGTTTTACACATTTCAAAATTATTATTATTTCAAACGTATTAAAATTGCACAAAAATTTTACTAAAAAAATTGCACTCAAATTGCACGAGATTTAGTAAATGATGATACATTGTGTAGAGCAGGAAAAGTCACCCCCTCCTCTGCATTCTTGCTTATAGACGCTCTTGTTCATCTTCTATCCCACAAAAACCCTTAGTTTTTTTTAAAGTCTTTCACCATGAATTTCAACTTCCCATGAAAACCTCCAAAAAGTTCTTTTGATCTTTCTAAACTATGCTCTTTTATTTTACGAAATACTCACCCACCACCATTTCCTCGGAATGTTAACCCACCACCTAAATGTTTAACTCCTGAAAGTAATAAAAATGCGTTAGTCGTCGTTGGAAAGATGATAACCTCGGGTTTGTCTCGTAGTCCTGCTGCTTCACATTAGGTGATTAACGCATTGTGTACATCAAGAAATTTCCCTCTTGTCGTGAGGTATCTTGCAAGGATGGAACTTAAAAATGATCTGGAGACGTACTTAATGGTCATGAAATCTCTTTCGGAGGGGAGAATATTTAACACAGCAATGGCTGTGAGCGCCGACCTCATAAAGAAAGGGCTCCACCGTGAAACCATTTACTACAAGTGCAACAAAGGCACTAAATTACTTGAGCCTCTCCTCACCAAACTTATAAAGAAAAGGATCCACCTAGTTAACTACAATGACAAGGAAGACAAACTTGAGGAAGACAAACCTAAACCTAAACCTAAACCAGACCTTTTCTATACCTTACTTACTATAATGTCTTTACTATATTTGTTTTTGTTTATGTAATGTAATCTCCATTACACTCCTATATAAGTAGTTAGCTATTAAGGTTAAATTAGTTTGTTAGTCAACACTCCTATATAATATGGACACTGCCTTTGCATTAAAGAATGGCTTAATGAATAAAGTCTTCTTAAATATCATTTCTGTTTTCTTTGTTATTTGTTATAAACTTCAACACTGCGCTTAGACTTCTTCCTCCCCTTACAAACAAAAAACGCCAAACACACAATTATCACTAAGGTTCAAAAACTCTAATATATGATATGAAATGAAAAAGAATGAAAATGAGCATTAAGGACAAAAAGGAAAGAAGGCACGTAGCAATGTGAAGAAAGGTGAAGGGAGCAGCAATTGTCTGCTCAACAGGGTTGTGTTGAAGGAAGCAAATCAGTAACATTTTTCTAATTTTTTGCTCAGCATCCTATAGCAACTTCTTTAAACGAACCAACTTAAAATAATAATAATTTCAACTAATCAAGAAATATAAGAAAGAACTTGAAAAATATTTAAATCTTTCACATATCCAATTTTGACACAATTAATTTTTTATTTATCAAATAATTTTTACAATTTTATATTGTAGTTTTTCTTCAAATAATGAATAATCATATATATGATTAGCATCTTGATTTTTTCAGGTAATAAATAAATATATTAACAATTAGCATCCCATAAAATAAGATATCTTATTTTTACTATTTTATTATTTAAATTATTGCATTGTTATAATTATATATAAATTATAATTTTACTTTATTTTTACTTTATTCCTATAATTATATATATAAATCAAAGATATATATATATATAAATCAAAGATATGTATGTAGAATAAAAATAGTTTATTACAATTTACATATATATACATAAAATAGTATTGTATAAAGATATTATTGATTTTTAAAGCATAAAAGTATATATAAGATAAAAATTTCTTAAAGATGAATTATAAAAAAAAATTATTTAAAATATATGGAAAATATTGAATTAGTATAAAACATAAACTAATGCATTAGTTAAAATAATAGTGCTTAACATAATAAAATAAAATAAAATAATATACGTAAAACAGTAAGTATATATATAAACTAACATAATAACAATATTTATAATAATAATAATAATAATAATAATAATAATAATAATAATAATAATAGAAAAAGATTAAAAATATATTTAAACTTAGATAAATGAATAAAACAACAATAATAACAATAATAATACAAGAATAATAGCACACTATAATAACGTAATAGTGAGGAATAAACAAGTAAAACATAATCGAATTAATTAATAAAATAACAAGACAAAAAAAGAACTAATTTTGAAACTAAGGCAAAGATTTGGGGCGAAATCCAAACAAAAAGAAAAAGAAGGACCGATCTGAACACGCGCGTAGCATGGAGGGGTTGAAAGGATAATTTTTCCTTTCTCCCAAAACGACATCGTTCAGATAAGGGCCAAATTGAAAGTGCGATAAATTGTGGGGTGCAATTGAAAACAACCAAAACACATAATTGAAAATCACTAAAAAGCGGAATGACTAAAAGGGTAAATAACCCATATCTAAAAAAACACGCGGATCCTTCCCCTGGGTCGAGTCACTGCGCGGGTCGGATGGCACAAAACGGCGCATTTTAGGCGTCTGGGGGCAATATCAAAACGGTACCGTTTTGGTACCCAATAAAAGCCCTAAAAATTCCAAAAATCTTCATTTTTAACCCCTTCATTAAAAAAAAGAAAGCCTAAAAAAAACTCTCCCCAGCCTCTCAATCCGGCCTTGGTCCGGCCGCCACTCTAGTCACCGGCCATCGTATCGGCCACCGGCCGCCGGTGACGACGCTGCCGCATGCGGTGGCCGAAAAATGCTAAAATTTCTGGCCCGATTCTCTTAAAGCCCTTAAATCTGAATCTACCCCTAAAATCTCCATAATTTTAGGAAAAAGGCCCCAAATCTCAAGAAACCTTTCGATTTCCGGCCACCTATCATCGGAGGTGGCTCCCTCGGCCGTCATCGGCGGCGTAATCTCGAGTACAGGGCAGTTCTTTCCTTTTTTTCTTTTACTTTTACTTATAGAATATATGTATAAAAAATAAACAGAAATAAAAAAGAAAGAGAAATAAAAATGATAAATAAATAGAAACCTTCGAAATGATTTTCGTTCTTCTTTGTATTCTCTTGCGTAAAAAATTACATAGTTATTTTTGTGGCTTTTATAGCCACGATTACATTGCTGTCATTGTTCTTTTGCTTTCGTTTCTACTATTATCTCTATTGCCTTTCCATTTTTGTCTCTCTTTTTGCTCCGTTTGCAGCTTTTGGCAAGGTCAACGAGCATTGGAGGGGTAACCTTGGCCATTTTGATGCAAGGCCGCAGATGTTTGTCATGCTTCGGGCGACGAGTGCGCTGTAAGGGCACGAAGAAGTAGTGCGGCGCACATGGTGCCCTAGGGTTTCTTTTTTTTTTTTTTTTTCTGAAACAGTTTAAGTTTTGGGCCATTTTGGGCTGCTAGGTTTTTTTATTTGGGCCATATTGGGCATATTTGTAATTTGGAATTTATGAACATTTTTGTTATTTTGGGTTTTATTTATGTGCTTGGGCCTGGGCAAAATAGGGCCTGTACATTCTTGTTATCTTAATTTTATATTTCGTAATTTATTTGATTTTATTTGATTTTTATAATTTTAAAAATGTCAATGCCGCTTATTCATTTGGATGATAAATACATTTCCGGTATCCAATTGCAAATGGTAAGAAAATATTATTAAATTTTTTAATTTTAATTAATATAATTAATAAGTTGTTAACATTATTAAATTTATAATTTTTTTTATGTTTATATAATTAAATCAAAGATCGAATTATCCAGGCGTACACACACAATTTAAGTGCAAGGGCACCGCGTGTTATTGAACCCGAGATGTGATGTCTAAATTTTATTCGGGATACTCGAGCTCGAGAATCATGAGTTTAGGGTTAAGCATTTTCTTCCTCACATTTTCAACCCAAACCCTAATAGGGAACCCCGTGACAAAATTTCAAAACTGGGGAATCCCTTGATAATTTTCAAACATCCCATCATAGGAATCCCAGACGGTCATGGGCTCCCACATAATTTTTTTTAAAATTTTTTCCCTAGTTGCCTATATAAAAGGGGGTTTTGCTCCCCCTACTTCATTGGCTCTCTCGCCCACTATTTCTTAGAATTTTTTTTAAATTGTTTTTTTTAGTTGAGTGTTGATATTTTGAGAGGGAAAGTTTGTTTGTGTTGGAGTTTTAGGGAGACATTGTGATAGTTTAAGGTATGTTTGAGTTCATAGTGATGCGGTGGCGCTCAAAGACCCACACATATAATTTGTCGTGAAGGGAGTGCACCATCACCTTAGAAGATGTCACATTGCAACTCAGGCTCCCAATTCACGATGGTTATACGGTCACGGGTTGAAGTATAACTAGGGCTCCTAGTTGACGGTGGTTATACGGTCACGGGTTCAAGTTTCATGTCACCAGAAAAAGGATGCTTTATAAACCCCTTACATAGGTTTGAGATCATAATCATAGAGGAGAAAAAGGGCTCACCAGTATAATTAACTTATTATTTTTCTCCATCAAAGTAGTATTCTTAACATCATTGTCCAAAACTTGTGACAGAGTTGGGGGCAAGAAGGTTTCAAGGGGAGGAGTGATTGTGATGGTGGAGAAAAGCTAAAATACGACTTGGGGTGGTAACAATTGTTGTGATTAAAAAACTCATTAATAACTACAATCGTTGTCATCCTGACTCAAGTTTCAACTTTTTCTCCACCATCGCCTCCCTGAAAGTCTTTTTGTCCCCATCTTTGACACAGGTTTCGAACAATGAGGTTAATGATACTACTTTGATGGAGAAAAAGAATAAGTTGATAATACTGGTGAGCCTATTTTTTCCAATGATTATGATCTCAAACTTATGTATGAGGTTTATAAAGCATCCTTTTTTGGTGGCATGAAACTTGAGCTTGTAACCGCATAACCACCATCAACTGAGGCCTGAGTTATACTTGAACTCGTTACAGCATAATCGCTGTCAATTGGGATCCCCAGTTATACTTTAACCCGTGACCGTATAACCACCGTGAGTTGAGAGCTTGAGTTGCAATGCGACATCTTCTAAGGTGATAGTGCTCTTTCCATACGGCAAATGAAATGTGTGGGTCTCTGAACGCCAACGCATCATCGTGAACTCAAACATACTTTAAAACTATAACAATTTCTCTCTAAAACACAAACACAAATAAATATTTCTCCTAAAATTTCCAACACCTAACACACGAAAAAAAAATTTGGAAGGAAGAAATTGCGTCCTGCTGGAAGCAATTTCTGTTCCTCTCTCCAAATTAAACCTATTTCCCTAAATTTGAGAAATTCTAGCCTACTTTGCTAAATCAGTTTTAAAACTGGCATTTTTAGCTAATTTACCCGAATTATGAGCATATTAATTATTACTTAATTAATATTAGAGTTAATTATGTCAACTAGTTATTATTTTGAATAATATTACTTTGCATTAATTACATAAAGTAAAACTATTTTTTAGGTTGAATATATTAAAAATCATTAATTATTATTTGAAAATTTTCTATTATAATATTTGAATTGATAAGTTAATATATTTTAATTATATTCAATAATTCAAAGAAGAAATATTATTTTACGCATATTATTGCAATTAAAAGTACAATATTTAAAAAAACTAATTAAATATTAAAGGTGTAGAATAACGCATGTGATATTAGAAGTTAGTAATTATAAAAAGGGCGAGTATCTGGTACACTAGTAGTGAATTTTTTTAACTCCGCAAGTAGTGTTATAAATTTGTCACGGGTCTGTTTATATATATATTTACTATATCCTATATACACTTATCATCAACCCAATCCTACTTGTGAAAATTTTAAATTTCACTGGTAATATATCAAATATTTTCTCTTATAAAAATACAGTATAAAGAAGAATAATATACTTCTACACAATAACAGTTTAGTTGGATACAAGTCAACGTCTAAGAGCTTATTTAAATATCAATTACGTTACGTTTGGTTTAGTAGAATAGAATAAAGTAAGAATAAAATAACTATTCCGTAGGAATGAAATAGAAAAGTAATAAATATTAAATTGTATGGTTAGTTGAGTGGAATAAACAAGTAACAATATTGCATTGTTTGGTTAGAGAAATTGATGTCAAAGAATACGATAGAAATACGTACAAACTGATATTAGTATCCTTGAATAAAATTAATATTATTTTGTTTATATTTTTAAATTTTAATATAAATTTAAGTTAATTATATTCAATAATAAATTCTTAAAATACTTTATAAACAATTTTGATAAAATTAATATCTAGAAATATTATAAAAAAATAAAGTTTAAAATATTGATTGTATTTTATTTAAATATAATAATTAATAATTAATATATTTTTATAAAGTTTGTATTATTAAATATCAATATAAAATTAAATTAAATCATATTTCATAGTAAGTTAATACAATCCTCTTTAGATATTTGTTTATTAAATATAAAATAAATTATACATAAAATATACAATAATTTTTACTATCATCTTTCTCTCCTTAGTGTTCCTCCTTCTCTCTCATAATATATATATTAAATATTAATCTCATTATAGGCTCTTATTATATTTGCTCTTTTTGATATAATGTCTAAAACTACCCATAGCCCCTCCCCAACCCTTAAATAGAAGGATAATGCACTTCAACGCACTCGTACCCACGTCCTCCTGCACTGATAACAATATCAATACCAATCGAATTAAGACTCAATCGGTTCTCATAAAATATATTATCTGAGGGTAGTCTATTGAGCTGGCATTTAGTGTTGTTTTGTAATAAGACTCAAATGATGATCCATTGAATAGCCAATTTAATAAACCAAACACACGAATCACTATGACATGTTGAATAAGGATGGAATGGCAAACCAAGCTTAAAGGCTTATTTGGGTGTAAAAGAAAAAGTATGAGAGGTTTTTTCAATAAAATGAAAAAGTTTAAGGACTGATTTGAGTACCAATTAAAGTTTAAGGGATTATTTAGATGAAAAAAAAAGTATAAGGGCTTTTTAAAAGTAAAGTAACAAATTTTAAGGGTTTATTTAATGTATTTTAACAATGATTTGGATCAAGGTAGGTCACAACAAACACTAGTAGGAATAAAGATATCTTACTATCAATATGTTTAGTGTATGACAACAAAATTATAGGTCAAGGCATGAGTAGTTTATCTTATAGAAGGGACTACCTGATAACGAGGTTAGTTGAGAACCATTTGAGTCAATATAAGATAGGACAATCCCGTTACGAGGACACAACGAGGGGTCATTAGAATCAGTGAGAAAGAATGTGATGGGCCTTGCATGAACCATGACTAAAGGGCATAACTTGGGTTTACCCTGATCCAATACGTGAAACAGTCTAAAAAGACAAAATGGGGACATATTAATAATGGTGTCTGTGAGAGAAATAGCTAAGATTGTTCTTAAAAGACACAAAATTGAACCCTGTGGGTGAAATTAAAGCTTAAGCTTACCCTTTGAGTTTGAGTATCAGTGGCTAAACCTGTGTGCTGTCGTTGGTTGGTTCGATATATTATTGTTGGCTTTCAATCAATCCAAGGCCTTGTCTACGGTTCAATCACATGATCTCATAAAGTCGACAACTTGGGAGTGTTCAAAGAATTGAGCTCTTTTCTACTTTTTTTATTTATTAGTGGCTCAACACATGCACATTTCGATTGCACCCCAAACCAACCCATTTTTCTTGGAATTATACATCTACTAAAAAGATTATGTTATATTCTAAATTATTCCAAAATTTTAAATGCTAAATTAATTGGTGTGAAAAAAATTATTTTTATTGTTTTATAGAATTTTATCAGAACCTATTGGAAATGGATATTTATGGTCGAAGATGGTCCTCTTTTAATTTGGGAATAACTCATCATGATCTGTCACTTGGAAAGCGCAATAGTCTGTAAAAGAATGGAAATATATTAAGGTTTCACGTGTGAGCTATGTAAGAGAAGACGCAACACTTATCTCATATTTGATAAGTTAAAAGAGCTCCATACTTTATGCATATATTCATGAAGCTTGACCTCGCGCACAGTTGCTCTTAAAAAGTTTAAAATGTTCGAGGTTGCGATCTGACAAGAATGTGATAGCAAAACTTAAATAAACGAGGTATTTGTAACAAAAATAATAAAATGGAGAAATGAAAATATCTTAAACATGCTTGCGGAGTTTCTTCGCCACTAATATACCAAATACTAACTTTTATTATATTCTCTTGCAAGCATAGCAAAAACAAAATCCCCCAATACATCTAAGATGTTGAAGCAAAACATAAATATTCAAAAAATATTTGTATAATAATTTTAATGGTTTTTTTTATTAAAAAAAGTAATGAAAGGGAGAGCTTCTAGAAGGCCTCTCACGTGCAAAACTACCCCCACAGATATGGGTTCCTTCCAAATACACCCATGGTTTCAGTTGATGGGTTTCGCGACCAAATAGACATTATGGTAAATTGTACAAATGATCACTCAGTTATACTTGTGTTCTTGTTTTAGTCATTTAACTTTAAAAATTTTTAATTTAAGCATTAATGTTTGAATTTAGTCCTGTTTTGGTCACCCGTCGTTAAATTGATAACAAAAAGTCTTTTTCTAACTAGTATAATAACATATTTAGTCCCCAATACTTACATATTACATCAATTTGATCTTCAAACTTCTGAATCAAAGCTTTCAGCTTTTAAAACAGAAAGATTCCACATCTATAAATTTGTAAAACCTAAAAAAATCTTCTTTCAACTAACGAGACTTTTTCAAACCAATTCCTTATACCAATGAGTTTATCTTGAAACTTTATTTCCTTTTCTTTTTTATCCGTTTTCTTCTAAATATAATACTTTATAACCCTTTGGTTGATAAATGTTTGGCTAAAGAAAATTAAAAAACCTTTAAAAACACGTCAGATTTACTATTGTTGTTAACGGTGTGATATTTCCTTTAAGGTACATTGAAATAGTCCTCAAAGTTGGTCCTTAAAATTAGAAATTCAATCCAAAGTTAAAAAATATGGAGTTGAAAAATCTAATTTTTTAATTAATAATTATATAAGAAAAATTTATGAACATTTAATTTTTCATAAGAAAAAAATGTGAAAGAATTAATTTTTCATAAGAACATTTAATTTCCTTCTATTTATATAATTTTATTATATATTATATTTTCAAAATTCATATTTTCTATTATTTTTAATGGCTTTAGTTAATTTCTAAACTAACTTCTTAGAAATATAAACAAAAAGGGTTACCTGTTGTATCGGATAATTTCAACCATAAACAAAACAATTAATAGAAGTGGAATGCCTCTATTTTAAAAGCTGAAAAGCTTTGATTATGAAGTCTGAGGATCAAATTGATAGAATAAGTAAGTATTGAGGACTAAATGTGTTATTATACTAATTAGAAAAAGGCTTTTCGTTACCAATTTAACTGCGGGTGATCAAAACAAGAGCTAATTCAAACATTAGTGTCTAAATTAAAAAAATTTAAAAGACTAAAACAAAAATATAAACATAATTGAATGACTATCTATATAATTTACCCCGATATTATTGTGTGATATCAAGCTGTACACTTTTTACATTTCTATTTTCCGCAGTGCCCTCAAAGCAAAAACTGAGACTCTTTAATTCAAACTTTATTTATGATGCTTTCATTGAACTTTTAGCACTAAAAAATATTTAATAAAATCGAATGAATGTCAATATAAGAGAATGTGGGTTCGAGTACGTTGAAATGCATCATCTTATTATTTATGAGTTAGGAGGGGCTATGGGTAGTCTAGACCCTAAACCCTTAATTTATTTAAAATAGTAAATATAATTTATGATTTTATACGAAAAAGTTATTGTTTTTTTCTATTTATTTGCAAATCTATTTTTTTAGAAATATTTATAAAAGAAATTTTAATATTTTAATATTTAAAAACTCAAAATTTGAAATTAGTATGAAAAAACCGTAATTTTAATATATTTTATTTTAATTATTTTTTATAATTAGATTTAGATTTGTGAAAGTATAGTAAAATTAACTACAAATAACATTAAAAAAATAAAATTAAAAAAAAATGTACTGTTTTATTAGCCTTCTAGAAACCTTAGGCGCGTTCAATTATTGAAGGCTGTCACTAAGTCAGGCTATGGTCCATACTTTATTTATGAATCTTTCATTCAACTTTTAGTACTAAAAAATATTTAATAAAAGCCAATTGAATCTTAGTTCGATTGGTATAGATATTATTGTTAATATAGGAGGATTTAGGTTTGAGTGTGTTGAAGCGCATCATCCTCCTATTTATAGGTTAGGAGGGGTTATGAGTAATCTAGACATTATGTAAAAAAATCAGATATGATTAAAATTTATAATAAAATTATTCAAAAAATATAGAGTTAATTGCACTAGACATTTATTGAATTGGCCTCGAATATTGTTAAAATGGATGTAAAAATCTTGATTTTGATATTTTCAAAAGATTTTATGGATATTTTATCGTTTATTCTCTATTTTTTTAAAATTTTTATAAACATTAAATTTATTTAGATAAAATGAAAAAAGAAGAAGAGAATTTTTTAGCTTTTTCCTCGGCTCGGCTCAGCTCCACGTCAAGCTTGACTAGCTTTAGCCGCGCGCCTGTTGGTTTGAGGAAATCATGCGTCCAAATTCAAGCAAATTATTATTCAATATTTTACTTACATTTTTATCATACAAAAATGTAAATATGAATTAAAATGTTTTATTTCTTTTTCAATATCAAAAATCAAAATCCAAATTTAAACAAATAATTTAATTTTTGGGTTAAAATATGCCATAAGTCTCTATATTTTTCGAAAATTTGGAATCTAGTTCTTACTATTTTATTTTTAGGAATTTAGTCTTTCTATTTTTTAAATTTCAAAATTCAAGTCCAATTATTAACGTTGTTAATTTTTTTTGTTAAATTTGTTTGTGCGACATTTTGAAATAAAAAAAATGTCCACTTAATAACATGTAACTAAAAAAAAACGTTATATTGAACATGAACATAACAAAGAAAAAGCTAATAATGTTAACGGTTGGATCTGAATTTTGAAATGAACCAAATGTCCTTTAAATCTCCGATTTTAACTAAAATGAAAAAATCGAATAACAAAGATTTATTTTCATTTTAGTTAATTTTTTTATTAAATCCGGTTTGGTATATTCATTTTAATTTGATTTTCCATTCAATTTTTTTTTCTAAGATTGATATTATTATACATTCGTCATTATCAAACACTGATTTCCACTTGGATATAAGCATGACCACTAGGATTAATGGCAATCAATTACCCTTACAATTTGAGTGGTGAAGAAGTATGAAAACGATATGTGCATGCTTAATAAGATAAGTATCCAACTTGTAATTTTAGCATTTTTTTTTGTTGTTTTAAGAAAAATGGTTTCGATTGGTATGGGTGTTATTGTCAATGCAGGAGGATGTGGGTTCGAGTGCGTTGAAATGTATTATCCTCCTATTTATGGATTGAGAGGGGAAATGGGTAGTTTTAGGCATTTTATAAAAAAAATATTATTAGAACCTTAATATAATATGGTAAACAAATCTTCCTTAAACCTATTTCGGGAGTATTTATTTGGCAATTACCGAATATATTATTTAAGAAATTTTTTATATTAAATATATTAATAAAATATTGTCAATTCAAGCATGTTGCATTTTCGATTTTGGGAGTGAATGCTTCTATATCTCAAGGCTCTTATCTGGGGCTTCCATATTTGGTTGGTAGAAATAAGAAACAAGTTTTCAGTTTTATAATAGATCATTTGTACAAATACATTTTCAGTTAGAAGAATAGACTTCTGTCTCGACCGGGTAAGGAGGTAGTTCTTAAGACAGATTGCACAAGCTATTCCCGTTTACTATATGAGTGTATTTCTTTTGACGTCAAGTTTATGTGATGACTTACTATAACACCTTACACTTGGTTCGGTCACTTAACCCGAGCTATAAGGTAATACAACTCTTAAACATCGTTTCCATTCTATAAGCCAACATAATAATTTATAAATGCATAAAACAACATTAATACAATTATGATGTGATTTACAATTAAAATCAGACATTAATTACGCATATGAGATCCAAATAAAAAGGCTGAACCAATTGACTCGAAAATTGCTTAAGATTGGTAAAAATAAAAAATAAAGACAAAAATGAACAGTTGAACAAGTTGAATTAATTTAATATGTTTTTCTTAAAATTTTTATGAATTTCTAATTATTTATTTAATTATTGTTGGTCTATAGTCGAACAGATTGAACTAGTCAAATTGGAAACTAATGATTTGAATTGTTCAACCATAGATCCAGTTATTAAAACACCGAATATTATATAATGAGATTGTAGCATATTATCATCTAAATATTTATATAAAATTTTTAATTTTCAAGTGATAATGTGGTGCAATTTTAAAACACCACATCATCAAACTTTTATAATTTTCAAGTTCAGGAACTAAAATAACGAAACAAAGTACGTACTAAAATGAATTTATTTCCCAAGTTTAGGGGCAAAAATGAAATAATATTACCCCAAAACAAAAAGACAAGTAGCGCTGAGCCGGAAAAAATGGCTCGGAAACAAGATATCTTCTAGAAGGCTTATAAGTAAAAAGAAGAAAAAAATCAGAAAATTAAGAGTTAAGACAATACCTGCAATAATGTCGGAATCAAATGGAAGAAACCAGCAGCAGACAAAACAGCCCACACTGTTTTTTTTTTTTTATAAATATATTTTGATATTTATTTTTCAGATTCTCTCTCTTAAATATCGGCACCCACATCTTCTAGCTTTTGACCCTTATAAATACAAGATTCATTCACCTGTGACCTACCTAATTCTTTATGCTCTCATCCCTTCTTTCCCCAATGTATGCAACCCTCCCTTCCCCTTTCCTCCCTAAATCCATCCACGCTTTCTCCCCCAACAAGACTTCATCCTCCCTGAGGACTTCGGCACAAGCGGCGTCTTTCAAGTCGGCCACCGCTACTGAAAGCAATAGCGCGGCGGTGGCTCTGGCGGGGAGTTTGTACGAGATACTGAGGGTGGAGAGAACGGCGTCGTTGAACGAGATCAGGACGGCGTATCGAAGCCTGGCCAAGGTTTACCATCCCGATGCGAACGGATCCTCATCGGACGGCCGCGATTTCATCGAGATTCGTAACGCTTACGCGACATTGTCGGATCCGACGGCCAGAGCCGTGTACGATATGTCGTTGGGGGTACGTGCGAGACGGGTTAGGACTCGGGCGTACCCGATCCGAAGATGGGAAACCGATCAGTGCTGGTAGACCAAAAAAAAAGAAGGAAAATTAGGGATTATTCCCCCTTTTTTGCAATTGATGTTTGGACACAAATGCTTTGTTTCATAGGCGGGAATTGAGTAAATATACATTTTTTTATCCCCAATTATCTTAATGTATTATTATGAAGAAATGACTATTTATGGTTCTTCCAAGTTTTTAATGGAAAAGAAACGAAGAAAAGATGATTTTTTTTAAAATAAAAATAAGTCTATATACTACATTTTATATCTTTTTTTTATATAAAAATATCAAAATCTATAAATTTATAAAAGAAATTTAAATATAATTTTGCCTGAAAGTTAAAAAATCTAAAATTTCAAAAAAAAAATCTAAAAATTGACTAAATATTTTTTAAAAAAATTAAAAAATGCAATAAGCTTTTAAAAATAGGTAACCTCTCAAAATAGTTATTTTTATTTGTCTCAAGTTGTATTTTAATCACTTAATGTTATGTTTTAATCACTTATGTTATCGTTTTGTTACGAAATGGTCACTCTGTTGTTAAGATGTTTTACCTTTCAAACGACAATTCGATGTGGCAGTTAAAATATGTTTTAAATGCCAATGTGGATGTTAATCCAAGTAAATTAATTAATTTTTTAATTAAATAAATTTAATTAATTGAATTTTCTAAATTAATTAAAGGAAAATGTTAATTTGGTTTTCCGAAATAACCAAACCCAGTGCATCAGATTAATCCTTGAATTGAAAAAGAAACCCTTGGTTTCTTTTATTTTTAGTTTTCATTTCCATTCTAACTGAAAAAATCATTCATTTTCATAGTCATCTTTGTTGAATAGAAACAATAGAAATCAAATTGAGTGCTCCATCAATCAATTGGATTTTTTATTCAAAATGAAAGAACAAAAGATCGATTCAATAGAGAGTCTAGGCATGGATTACAGTAAATAATGAATTTTTTGTTCTTTATATAGATTTTAGGTTCAGATATTATATTTTTCTTTTTTTTTTGGCAAAAAAGGTGGTCCATCTTTTCATTTTTTCTGTATATGTGACAAACAAAAAGGACATAGTCAAACCAATAACGTGACTAAAATGATAACGTTTTAATGGCAGATATTATGGTTTAACTGTCACATCAGATTGTCGTTTGGAAGGTAATAGATCTTAACAACAAAATGACCATTTCGTAGCAAAACGATATCGTAAGTGACTAAAATGTAACATTTCAAACATAAGTAATTAAAATGTAACCTGATGCAAATAAAAATGACTATTTTAGTAGTTTACCCTTTAAAAAATAAAAAAAATCATTAGTTACAAAAATAAAAAATAAAAAATCTTATATAATTTTAAAAACAAATGTTAAAAATTCAAGAAGAAATCATAAATAAAAATAGGGTTAAGACAAATGCATGTTTAGCTTTATCTTCTTTTTAAATGCACCATTACACATATTTAAATATGCGATGAAGGTTTTCCAAAATAAAATATGAGATGTAAGGTGGATATGTATTTGTATAAATTCATGTTAGTTTATGATTTGATTAGGATTTTTGTTGACACATTGATACCACAATGAAGGAGTTTAGAGAAGAGAATGATGGATGGTATGGAAGTTGGTTCACCCAGTCAGGGTGGAGAGTTAGAGGCTAAGGAGAATAAATGTGGGAAGAATGTTGAAGATAAGAACTTCAAAAAGTATTGACATAATGTAGGCTTAGTATTTTCAAGAGTCGATCCCCTTTTCATTGTTCTTGGAGGTACTATAGAGCGCGTGGGAAGGATGCCTTTGATGGGATGAGAATGTTTGTGACAAGATAGATCATGTCCTTCATTCTGATTCTGATGGGATAAAGCAGTTAAGCCTACGTGATGTTTGGTGACCAAAGATTCCACGTTCCCAATGAAGATCAGACGATTCGTTGCCCAAATATTCCTTTTAGAAGGATTAGTTCACAGATGACCTCTCAGCTTGTTAATGGTAGGCTTACTGTTTAGACATCTCCTAGGCTTGCCACGTGCCTTATCACGAATAGGGTATAACAATATTCCCTCCCTTTGAGTCAAGAGGAGGGTTATAAAGTGACCTTCCTCGAAAAACTCTGTTATGATAACTTCTCTCCAAGTTGTTTCGAACCGTGGCTTTATTCTATGATGAAACGTTAATTTCCAAAGTTTGGGATTGTCATAAATGTACTTTGAGGGCTATGCTTTTAGGGAGTCGTGATAATGATGAACAACAGTCTTTTGAGACAAGTGGTAAATTTCTATTGGGTGTCACTTGTTCTTCAAAACGATGTGTTTTGGGAGATAGCTCTATATATTCCAGGTTGTAATCTCAAAGTTATTTTTACCTCCTTTTTTGTTTTGAAATTACTATAACTGTTATAGGTGATTTTCTTGTTTCTATTAATTTTTTTCAACGATTTTTGCATTATAACGATTTGTTTACTTCGTTTCACCTTGTGATTGTTCTTATTATTATTATTAGAGCAATTTTTTGTACTTTTGTTGAGAAAATGGCCAATGGAGGTGAACAGTCCGGTAAAAGTCAAAGCAAAGGTGATGAGCTACTGCTACAAAATCCGAAAGGGCATGTGATGAGCCTGTTGTTAGCCTCAATTATTTGTTCTCCATGACCCATTGGGAAATGAAAAATTTGCTACTATGCTGTGGTTTGTTCACCAAAGATCACAAATGTGAGTTTAATATCTTAGAAGGGTTGTATCATCTAAGTAAGGTCTTTAGCCCTGATTCCACCGGTGGAAAACTCGAGTTCTACCTCTCACTATTTCTTCTTAGAGCGAGTTTCACACTTCCCTTCTCAAACTACATTTGAAATGTTTTGTATGACTTCCACGTAGCACCAGGTCAACCGACGAGTCTTTCTTGATGGCTACTTTTGGTTTATTTACTATGGCTTGCAAGAAAGGAATACACCCTTCCGGTCAGTTATTTTGATACTTTATTTTTTGCAAAAGTTGAATGAAGACTGATTTTTGAGGTTATTTTTTGGGACTTGCTTCTACTATCCACGCTTGTAGGATATTCCTAGTGGTTCTCGTTTCAAGATGATGAACCAAGAGGAGTCATTTGTGGTCCCATTTGAAATCACTTTGAGAGGTGTTTTCAAGTACTCTCTTGAGGAGAGGGGTGTTAGCGGGTATACTACCTAAGATATAACAGATGACTTTGATAATGATGAGACTGTGCCCTTAGCTTCTTATGCCTTTCCCATTCATGTGAGATTCATGTTAGTCAGATGTTTTCGAGGAGCAACTCTAAAGCCTATCTATTATATCACCAACCTGTGCTACCTTCTGGACCGTGAGAGGGAGGTGTCACCAAATACCAACCCAATCATTTCTTAGCTTTGAGGTTCAAGCTTGAGTTGCGCATCTTTAAGCCCCATTTGGTAGAAAACTTTTGCCGTTAAAATGTCAATAGAGTTGCTTGTATCAATTAAGATCCTCCTGACCTAAAAGAAATAAATATTAGCTGAGACCATCAAGGGGTCTTCTCATTTTACATCCAAAACTTTTTTCTCATCACACTTTAAGAATCGAAGATTCCTATGGGAAGATTTGGGCTTCTTGGTTATGGAGAAAACTGATAGGATACTTCCCATATGAGTCTTTCACTTAAAGTTCAATGAAACCCATTCTGCATGCTTGCTCCCTACCAGAACGTCAATGATTCCTTTAAATGGCTACTTATCCTATCATTGCCCTGAGATCATGATTGTCCTATTTCTTTGTCCTAAACCTTATTTGACTGATGGGGCTCTTGAGCCAAGAACTACCTGAGATGCTTCTTCGAGATAGTAGTTTCAATGGCATTATTTAAATGCACACATTGTTCGGTTCAATACCCCCGAGCATTGTGGTACTTCTAATGATGATTGGATTTGTTGCAATGCTCACTGAGCGGGAGATGTGGGGCCACTTCCAAGATTCTTTGGTTTTTTACTTGGTCAAGTATCTAGGTTGAAAGGCAGTTAAGCTCATGATAGGTCCTGAAGTGGTTGTATGAAACTCTGGGTTGCAGATCTCGCCTTCCCTTATAATTACAGATGGGTCCTTAACGATACATGGCTTAGATATTGTTCACTCTCTAGCTGTTTCTCTAGTTTAATTGGTTATAAGGTCCATGTCTGCATCTGCCTACCTCTAGATTAGTCCTTAGTTGTTGATAACCTTGAAATATCTTAGGAGGTGATCTTCATAGATAGTTACTCTAGCAGGATGCTAACGCAGAATAATCAACACGTGCCTTTTCAACCTCATCTCTTTTTGAGAATTTATGTACCATTTTATAATGGTGGGAAAGTTTGGTTAGATTATTCACAACGGTAATGTGCCTTAAATGCTTATGAGAGGTCCTAGCTATAAAAGCTTGACTGTCCTACTCATTTGTGACTCCCTTCGTAATCATGGTAGCAACACTAAATCTTTTAACATAATCGCAGAGGGATTCTTTTGCTTCTTAACGAATGGTCATCAAATATGCTAGGGATTACTAGAGGGTCTTATTTGCCAAAAAAAAAGCTCATGAACTATTCAACTAACTGCTCAAAGGAGTGGATTGATCCTTGATGCAACAATAGGTATCACTGTCGAGCTATTTGCGAGAGGGTCCTGGAGAAAACTCTATATTTTACCCAATTGAATGCCTCCAATATGTTCATATGGTTATTATATTGGGCCAAATGGTCTTCTGAATCCCTCAATCTATTATAGAACAACTTTGGAAGCTTGAAGAAGTTGGAGATGTGGTTTTTCAAAACTTCAAGTGCTAGTGGCTCATTGGAGTAATTCTAAACAGATTTGTCTGTTTTCATTCATTTTACTTTTTGCATTAGCTCTACCTTGAAGGTCTTGAGTTGTTCCTCTACAGAGATTTTGCTCCAAGAGTGTTGGGATATAGTCGAGAGGTCAACATTATTTCTTCGAATGTTTTTCAGGTTATTACACTTTCATTCTCTACGGAGGGCAGACTAAGCCTCATCTTCTTGTCGAGCAAGATTGTCTAGCTTGGAAACCTTTGATGTTGCCCTAAGTTCGACAATGAGTTGTTCATTCTGGGCATTCCTTTGGTCAAAGATATGTTATTTTTTCTACTCCTTGAAGCGACGTTCTTGCTAAGAAAATTTCTCTTCCAGATGTTGCAATTTCTGTTAGGTCTATGAATCATGAGGTTGAGGACCTGATGCCTATTGATGGGACCTTTGGTCTAATGGGATGGGAATCGTAGTCGACAGAGGAGATGTGGTTGTGAGGCATGTTACAACTTTTTTTAAGTAGTGGCTATATGGTCAAATGGCTTAGGAGGAGTCACACTAGGCTGTGATTGATATGTTATAGTTGTTGATGGAGTAGCAGTGACTGGAGGAATAACTCCTGTTGGTGCAACTTTCAAAGCCTGTACCAACTATTATAATGTGGGAAGGATGACGCTCGCATACTGTAAATGAAATCCTAGGTAGAGGGAGAAGGAAGGGTTTGTGCAGGATTTAGGTCAATGGAAATACTCGAGACTAGTGGGATGGGAGTGCTTTGTGGAGCAGAGGGGTAACACTTTAAGATTGAGAAGTTATGTCGTCCACGCTCACTGCACAAATTATTGATAGAACAATACAATAAGGAATGAGTTCAAAGAAGAAAGTGGTAGATGCTATGGAAGTCGATTCAACTAGTTAAGGAGAGAACTGGAGGCTAAGGAGAACAAGGGTGGAGAGAATGCTAAAGATAAGAACTTTAAAGAGTATTGGTAAAATCTAAGCTTAGTATTTTCAAGAGTTGATTCCCTCTTCATTGTTCTTGGGGGTATTTATAGGTTGAGGTCCCATGTAACATGGTGTTAATACGTTGAACTTGAGTAGAAAGGATGTCTTTGATGGGACGAGAATGTTTATGATAAGATAAATTCTATCCTTTATTTTGACTTTGATGGAATAAATTGAACCCACGTGATGTTTGGTGACCAAACAATTCCATATTTCTAATGAAAATCAGGCCATCCGTTGTCCAGACAGTCTTTTCAACAGAAATGAGTCAACAAATGATGACAGGCACCTCCTAGACTTAATTATCATTTACCTTTAACCATATTAAAGTGAGCTTAAATGTGATGATATTACAATTCATTAGTTTTAGATTTAATCACATTATATAAGATCATATATATTTTATATTCAAATGATAAAAATGAAAATTTATTTATAATGTTAGTAATCATTTTGAATTTTTTTAAAAATGAAAATGCTAGTTATTATATCATATTAATAAGGATTAATTGGATATATTAATTAATTTTTTTAAAAAAAAGAAAGAATATATATAACTATTTTTATAATAATTCAAATCAAACTAATTGGTCCTTAGAAGCTTCTAAAAGGCAGGGAGTCCAAATCAGTTTGCTTTCAAGTTTCTCCTCAATAAAATGTTTGTCTGTCAAACCCTACGTGCTTAGTAGTTGTATTGAACTGAATTACGGTTTGGTCATATCGGTTTTGCCTTAGATTAATTCAAAATCCTACCTAAATACATAATGCAAACTTTAACCACTGTTCCAAATCGGTCCTCTAAGGATAATCTTGAACTGTAATAATTCACAAATACCAAGCCCAAACGGAATTTTCATGCAAGTTTCCCCCAACAATTAATCATTAACAATCAACCAGAAAATAAGGTCACGTAGGTTCAAAAAGGGCTTTTGATCTATCTAAGTTACTTAAACTCAGAGTTCTAGACATGAATACACCATTGCAATAACCAGAAGGACGGAAGTTGGAGAGCTTAAGTATGTCTTAACCTCTGATTTAATGGTGAGGAAAAATCAAGGGTAGAAATAGTAAAAAGTGGGGAGCAACATATCTTTTACAATAGAGTGAAAAGATGAATGCTAAATGCAATTTAACATAATGGGTTTTCTTTCTTTACCTATAAGACACTTTGCAGTCCCTCAATGTTCACTGATAAACTGTCTACCACAAGGCTCAAGACATAATCTTCACTTAATTTATCATGATTAACAAGTAAGGCTTTGGAGTCACACAACAATGACAAACACTGCACGTTAAAGCAATAATATTATACACCATTGTAATCGCCAGCTCTCAAGATTTGCCAAAGCTAATCATTTTACATAAAAGATACGATGAACTAAGCAATAAGTACCCACACAACTAACCATATAGTGAAAAAAATTTAAGGATCAAGTGCAAGATGTGGATCATCCATTGGGACATTGATAGTATGCCATAAACACATTGCATCAATTTTCACCACTGGTCTCTTATCCAAGACATTCTGATTGTTTTAATTCCCCTAATCTAACTCTCAATACAACCAATAATGCCCTACTTTACATTGTAAACTTACAATTATAATCTATATTATAGAAATTGGAGGGTAAAAGTACCATGAAGGCCCTTGTATTAAGAATTAAATTCCATTTTGCCTCCTTTACTAAAAAAAATGGACAATTAGTCTGTGCACATAAGATCAAAGAATAAACTGATCATTCTATTAAAAATTCCATCTATTTCTATTGTTAAAAACTGATTCCTGTATATCAACATAAGGTACACGTGGCATGTCATGTGTAACTGTCTAGTTATTCCGTTAGCTACCTAAGTTTTTAACAATAGAAATGGATGAAATTTTTAACAGAAAGAACCAGTTTGCTCTTTAATCTAACGTACAGGGATCAATTTGCCCATTTTTTTAATACAGGTGCAAAATGCTATCTAACTCCTAGTATAGGGGTTTCTATGGTACTTTTACCAAAATTAGAGTAATAGTCAAATGTTTAGCTCACATGCGATAATCTGAAATAAAATTGCTAGCAAAGAGAAGAAAGAATGCACGAGTATGTAACACCAATATAAATGACCAATTATGTTTCAACAGCCTTAACAATGAAATTTAATGATAGAACATAATGAACACTCATTTACATATTTGATAGAACAGAATGACGTGAATGTACAAAGAGCAAAATAGAGGGAAAGGATCAACAAAGAGATGTATTATTTATCATATACATGTTAGTTAGAGCTCCTCATGCAGTATTAGGCCTTGAAGTCCATACAACTCACAGCTGCACATTTACTTCAAATCATAGCCCTGAGCTTCTATATGAAAAACCATGAACATGATTGATAATAATCTTTTTTTTTTTTTTAAAGTTATTCAAACAACCGACTAACAAGAATCCCGTGTCTCAATTAAGCACCTTCTAAACCCTACAAAGTAAAACATATCAAATGTATTATAAAAGACCATATTTTTCACTAGCCAAGACAGCTCTTCATTTTGCTTCAACTTGATTATGTTTAAATAGCCTTTAAATTTAATGAGAGAACAAGTGAACAACCATGTTTTAACATATTAATAGAACAGAATATCATGATCTTTTATTGCTAACATGGTATGAATGTTCAAAGAGTTAAACAGAGGGAATGAATCTACAAAGAGGTGTATTACTTATGGTTAAAATATGCCATAAGTCCTTGTAATTTTTGTAAATTTAGAATTTAGTCCCTATACTTTTTAGATTTCAAAATTCAAGTCCAACTATTAACACTGTTAAAATTATTTTGTTAAATTCAAGTTCATTACAACATCATTTTTTTAGTTATATTACTACCAAGTACTTTTTATTCAAAATGTCACAGTAGCAAATTTTACAAAAAAAATTAACAATATTAACAATTAGACTTGAATTTTGAAATATAAAAAGTAGAGGCACTAAATTCCTAGAAATAAAAGTACAAGGACAAAATTTCAAATTTGTGAAGAGTACAAAGACTTATGGCATATTTTAACCATTACTTATCATATCCATGTTAGTGACAGTCTCTCATGTAGGATTAGGCCATGAAGTCCCACACAACTCACAGTTGCACATTTACATCAAATCAAATTCCTAAACTTTTATATGAAATTCCAACCAAGGACACTAAGAACATGACTGAAAACCCTTGGCATCGAATAATTCGAAACGTTATCCAAACAGAACAGCCAAATAGGCAGTTATTCATAAAAAATCCAAGGAACAATCATCTCATTTCTCAATTAAGAAGAAGCTTTAGGAAGCCTACAAAGTAAAGCATATGAAAATTTATTAAAAAAAGTATATTTTTCATTAGTCATGAGAAACAAACATACCTTCATTTTGCTTCAACTTCAGATGGTGTCTTTGCCACTATAGACAAGGCGTGCAATCCACTTTGCAACTCCTCATCCAACAAACTATAAACTAACCTATGCCTTTTAACCAAGCTCTTCCCTTCAAATTCTTTGGACACAATTCTGAGATTAAAATGTGTTTCCCCATCACTGCCCCTCACACCAGCATGTCCAGCATGTTGATAAGAAACATCCTCTACTTCCAACTCAATAGGACTAAGCTCCCTCTCTAGCTTCTCTTTGATCCTCATCCCTCTACTTCCCAATCCACTTGAATTTTCTTCACTACCATTTTGAGAACTAGCTACAACACCTGAATTCTCATCAACTTTTGAATCTAAACTTGTGTTTTCACTGTTATCATTCACAATCTGACCATTACCTGAAGACTCACTACCTTTTTCAGCTTCAATAAGCAGTTCAAGTGCTTTCCTTTGCATCAACTTCAACATGTTCAAAAACCCATTATTCCTTGAAGGTGTCAAGCTCTGTTGCAGCCCAAGGAGCACTGCAAAATCAGGAGAAACCCTCAAAACTTCTTGGACAGGCCTTCCGGACAATCCATTAACAAGCAAAGCAGCAAGCCCTTTAGTTAAAACAGAATCAGAATCAGCTTGGTAAACAACATTCTTATCTTTATCGAGATAAGCCCTGACCCAAACCTGAGAAACACAGCCCTCAACTTTGTTCTCCTTAGTTTTGAACTGTGTATCAAGTGGATTCAAGTTTTTTCCATAAAACATCAGCTGCTCGTACTTGGCTTTGGGTTCTTCAACAGATTGGAAAAGCTTGATTATTTCTTGGAGCTTTGGAGGGAGTTCTTCTATGGGCTGGAGCTGGGTGGAACTCGAGGAAGATGATTGAAGTGGAGGTGGGGATTTAGTAGGGATATTTTGGAAAGAGATGGATGTGTTGTGAAAGAATGAAAACTTAGAGGGCTTAGAAGGGGAAAGGAAGGGCTTTGATAAATGGAAACATATTGGAAATTTGGAATATGAAGCCATTTTTTAATGATTTAAAGCGCAGGCAGATGAGATGAGAGGAATCGAACTACCTTATCAACCAAAGTTTCGCCTTCAACAATCTCTGTTATTACACCACAAGCTAGTTGGAGCCTGAATAAGAAGAATTAATGGTTAATATATATATTTATATATATTCCCTTAATTTAACTTAGCAATTAGGTCAATTTTGGTTTCTGAACTTGGATGATGTGGAATAATCTTAGAATATCACAATCAAAATTTAATGGAATTCAAGTTCAAAGACCAAAATTGACTTAGCTGCCATGTTAAGCGTCAAAATGGACAAAAACAAATGCAGCTACCAAAGTGAACTTAGTTACCAAATTCATGAGACAAAAAATTACATTAAACCAAGAAATTACAGCAAGCTCAAATTATGATTGAAGTAGAAAGTAAAACATTCATAAAAATAAAATAAAAAAATCATCAGTTATAAATCAATCATAAGACCATACCTCTAAGCATGGTTGTACAAGATCAAATCGATAGCTTCAACCGAGAATCGATTTGTCCGATGGTTTAAATATATAAGTTGAATCGAAAAATCCGATTAAAAATAGATAAAATCGGTTTTTTTAATTATTTTGTAATTTTTAACAAAAAGTTGAGATCTTTTATTATGTTTTGGATTATTTCACCCATTGTTGTAAGATCATGATAGTACTCCATGTAGCAAGTAAAACATTCATAAAAAAAACATCATCAGTTATAAAAAGACATTCTTTGGAGTTTGGGTGTCTTAATTTTTTTCTTCAAAAATTTTGGTCTAATGAATTTGAGGTTCTTTTTTTTTGGAATCTCATGCTTATCACAAGAACAAGTAGGTAAAATAATAAGCTTGAAACCTTTCGTTTCTCGAATACAAATAGATATAAATTCAATTTCTAAATTACATTAAAATGGGTAAAATTAGTAAGATATACCCCTTCGTTCTGTCTTGATTCCTTTGAAATGCCATTATATATTCATCAATAGAAATTTATCATTTTATCTAGAACAAGTATATATGATTATTTTCTAAAAATAATTCAAAAGGTAACATATCATGTCTTTTTGGTGTATGATTTTTCTCTCAAACAGTACTAAAACAGTGGTTATATAGATAAATTAGTTTGAGATTATTATGTCCATCATCTAAAAAGAATGCTTATTATAAGAATAATGACTTCACCATTTGCTTTTCTTTCTTTTGTTTTTTAAAACTAATTCATAATTTATTTTAACTTCCATAATTATAATAAAAATTTATCATATTTTGTTAAAATTAATTAGCATAATTCATATATATTGCAGCTTGTTGAAGGATTGGCTCTCTTTCGGGAGAAGTCTTTGAAGCATCATCCACTGAGCAGCTGACCGGACCCTCAAACAATGGAGGTATTGTGCCCGGGTGTCTATGCTCGGTTTTAGACCCGTGTTTTGTCTCCCTACTCCAAGGAAAACCCAAAGGGGTTTACAGAGTTTGACTGCAGCGCCTAATCCACCAAGGAAATGTTTTTAGCATTTTTGGCCTACCACTTAGCATAACACCTCCACTGTTAGAGGGTCCGGTCGACAGCCACCACTTCAAAGACTTCTCTAGCCGATTCCTCTCAAGACACCTCATGTTTTATTTTTTCAACATGCCTCTAAGACACTAATCTGGTAATAAAAAACACTATTAAATCTAAAAGAATAGTGTTAATGGCATCAGTTATGTTAATTTGACTAAATTCATCTCCAAACAACATAATTCAAGGATTAACTAGACACAGCAATAAAACCTTCAATACCCAAAAGAAAAAATCTTGCATAGACACGAAATTAAAGACAAAAATTGAAACATCAATACATATAAATGAATCCCAAATCATTCGAATTGAAAACCAAGAAATATAGAAGCAATCAAAGATAGAGCTGACCTGAATTGGATTTGGAATGCTAATTCGTCCTTCAAAAGAGATAAAGCTCAGTTTGGGCACACTGAATATTTGTCCCTTTAAAAAGGAGTGAAGCCTCAATAGATGCTGTGTGGAGCCTGGAAGGAAGCAGAGATGGCGACAACTAATAGCAGGCCACCAAGAAGATGAATAACCACAAAACTGTCCTTTCAATTTTGGGTTTTGATTAAATGAGTTCTCTTTTCTTTTTCTTTTTTTAATTGTAGCCCACATGCCTACCAATGAAAAGCCCAATATTATTGGTTTATTTATGGTTCTAGTCCTCTATACTTTAATTTTAAGACATTTAGTTATTATATTTTTTTATTTGAAAATATTGGTCCTCCTGTTTTATAGTTTAGTTTATTCATGAAACAGCTTTCGATGTCACGAATCTACAAACTAAGATTCAAATAACTTTTTTTTTTATCTTTGACATCAACCGTCAACTTGGATCTAATGTATGCCTTTCTACTTATCAATTTAGCTCATTCGAGTTCTGATCAATTTAAGTTTAGATTATACAAGTTTTTAGAGACGGGTTATCTAATATTCGAATTATTTTAGTTTCGAATCATTTTCGGTTTAGGTCATTCTAAATTTAGATTCAAATATTTTATACTTAATAATCAAATTCGACCGAATTAGATTTAATTTCAAGTTAATTGGTTTAAATGACAAATCCATTTTTTTGTCAATTTAGCTCTCAATGTTTGCATCTTTTGTCAATTTTGCTCTTATTCTTTTTTTAAAGCTAAATTTGACCATTAGCATTTCAAAAGGAGTCAATTTTTTTATATTTAATAATCAAATTCAATTGAATTAGATTTAAAGTCAAGTTAATTGGTTTAAATGACAAATCTGAATTTTTTATTAATTTAATTCTCAACGTTTACATCTTTTGTCAATTTTGCTCATATTCTTTTTTAGTTAATTTTGACCATTAGCCTTTTAAAATGTGTAACATCTTGATTTTAGGCCTAGTCGGAATAGTAGTTGCGGGATCACAAATCCAACATAGAAAAATTTATATTATTATTTTGATGTCTACAATATGATAATAAAGTTGTGTAAAATTTTCATAAAGAAATTTTCTCGTTTGAGTGCTCAATTTGATAAAAAAGACTAAATCGCGTAAGGAGCAAAATTTGAGGTCTAATTGATAAAGGCACTAAATAGCTATAGAATTGAAAAGTATGAGCTCTTGCATGGAATTATACCAATAGAAAAGTGAGGAGACAAAGATGGACATGTAGTAGGTGGATTTGGTGAAGTTAGTAAAAGGTTAAATTGGTAAATAAGTTAATAGGTATAATAAGACAAAATAGCAAAAGCTATCCTCTTTATTTTTCTTCTTTAACCGTAATAGAGAAAAAAAAATGGCAGCCATGGAAAGGATTTCATTCGGCCAAGCTTTGGAGCTTGATAGGTGAGTGGTTTTTACCTCCTTTTTAATTATTTCTATATTTTCGGAATCGTGGTAACTTGATTTAGCTATTTAGTGTCTTTATCAATTAGACCTCAAGTTTTGCTCCCTATGTGATTTAGTCATTTTTATCAAATTGAGCACTCAAACGAGGAAATTTCTTTATGAAAATTTCACACAACTTTAGTATCATACTGCAGACATCAAAATAATAATATAAATTTTTTAATGTCGGATTTGTTGTCCCGCAACCACTATTCCGACTAAGCCCAAAATCAAGATGTTACAAAATAAGTCAAATCGTTTGTTTAATAGAAATGCTAATTAGAATATTAATTTTTAATGATAGTGGTATGACAACCCGTGTGTCAGTCCACATGTAGTTTATACTGACATAGTACTGTTTGTCTATATGCCACGTAAAAAATAATTTAAAATATATAAAATATTTGGAAATTAAAAAATAAAACATTCATAAAATTAAAAAAATAGTGTGAAGTGATAACTCTCATCTTTAGATTTGTTTTAGTATAGTTTTTATAGCATTTTAGTAGGTAATTTTAGCATTTAGATTAATTTTTAGTGCATTTTATAGTTTTTCAGATTAATTATGTTTTTTTAAAAATCATTTTTAGAGTTATTCCGGATTAGTTGCTATTTTTCTCTGTATGTTGTAGATTTCGAATAAAGAACGGAAGGCTTGGAGCATAGAGTAAAAAAGTAATGAAGAGAAGTTTTCCGCTCCACCGGATTTCAGTGCGGTGGAGCACAATCTTTAATTTAGAATTTTCAAACAGCAAGCAATCTACTCCACATAATTCTATGTTCAGTGGAGCAGAACGATTAAAACCCTAAAATTAAGGGGTGACGTGATTTAAGGAAAAAGAGGGGAAAAAGAGTAAGAGAATAAACTTGGAGGCTAAGAAACAATTCTCTCACACTAAGGGGAACTTCAAGCTTGTATAGATGAGAAGAAAAAGAGATCCATAATGCTCGACATCAATTCGATAATTATTTTTCTCTCTAGATTATTGCTTTTTACTTTGTATCGATGCAAGTTTGTTGTGAATCTTTTTTTTTTGTATGTGATTTTCTCAAATCAACATGACTAAGCTTAATTTTCTTGAAACAATGATGGATCCTATTTTTAGTTAATTAATTTATTCTCTCTTCAATTGTTTTGATTTTTGTTAATTATCTATTCAAGCCCGTGCTTATTTAATTTGGTTACCTGATCACCAAGTTGCATTAATTTGATAATTTTGATTTGTCTTGGAAGAGAAAATTAAGGTTTAGATTTAGACCTAATAGACTAGGATTATCTTTAGTAGTGCAAACGAATGGGTTAATTTGTGGCTAGGAAAGGAATATACATGATGCCCTTTATCAACCCAATAGGTTTATTCGTAGTGACTCAGCCCAACTTGCCTAGCATAAGAATATAGCTAGTGGGGAAGGGGGATTAACTTAGCTAGATACTCGAAGGGTCTAGCTAATGCCATTGAATCTTGGGTTAGTAATTACATAGATTGAACAATTGAACGAGAGATAACTGATTAACTAAAATAGGTGAAGTTAGAGTCCCAAGATCTTAAAATTGATTGAGAAACTTAGTAATTTTCATTGTTTTAGTTTAATAAAATATCTTTAACTTGTTTTGTTTAATTTTAGCAGTAACTATAATTTATTTTCTTGATTTTGATTAGATAAAACTAAATAGTTGGTACTTAGCAACTTATAATTTGGTCCGCATGAGAATGGTATCTTCTTATCACTTTATTACTTGATTCGGCACGTGCACTTGCGTGATGAATTTTCACACATCTTGAAGCATATGTGGATTGTCATGTGAGCTAATATGTTTAAAGATTTAATATTTTAGTTAGTATTTTCGTTAAAAAAATTAGTCTAATCCGATTTTTTTTAAAAAAAATTTGAGAGCCAAATTTAACTAAAAGGGAATAAAGATCAAATTGACAAATGATATAAATGTTGAGAACGAAAATAAATATGTGATACCACTAAAACGTAGACCAAACTTCATATTGTAACACATTTCCTCATGTGGTGCTGCTTTAAACACCCGAAATTGCTTGTTGAGATTCTCATCCACCTCCAAAGTTGCAGCAACGTTACCATATTTGCATCATCACCACCATGAACCAACCAACCACTAATAGGCACAAGGAACGACAAAAAAATCATTTACCTGTAGCGGTAATTGGGAGCTGACCAGATGGTGACTATTTGGTTATTCAACATCTATTTTTACCCTTCCATGACCAACTGATGGGCACGACATATATAGTCGGTGTTGTTGGTGTGGTTGAACAAAGAAATGTTGGTGTTACCGAAGAGGAAATCTGTATCACGCAGACTCAAAGCCCAACCATCGACGACATCTTCTGGATCCGACCACAACAAGTCACACATGGCACCATCATGAGGTACTAACAAAGAAATGTTAGTACGTATGTTATGATTAATCTTCCTTGTGAATGAAATTATCAAACTTCTTCTTCTTCTTCTTCTTCTCCATTTCTTTTATAAAATTCATTGTCACTGCCAAGGTTATGACAAGCAGAGCCTACAAAGATTCACTAGTCGAGTTAGGAAAGCAAAAAAATGTGAACACTATGGTGGGAGCCGAGGGCACTAGATTCACACAGTTGCATGAGCAAATACAATGGTGCAGGAACAATTAGAAAGCCTGCAAGATGAAACCAAAATTCGTAAGTGGTGGGAAGAGCAAAAAAGTAGTATCGATGCCACATTTGTAGAAACACAGAGATATATTAGTAGAATATTGGAGTCATTGACCAAAAAGGGAGAAGAATCCTCCTCCAATACACCTGAAACACAAAGAAACAACATGAATCAGGTAGCTACTAATACCTAATCAAAAGCAGATAAAAAAAAAAAAAACCAATACAAGTCATTGTTATAGATGAGCATGAAACTTACACCATCCAACTTGGGGAACCAAACTAAATTCCCAATATGAACCCAAATCCTGAAAAAAAAGATACCAACAAAATACAAGACTTGGTTACACTTGACAGTTCATCTGAACCTCCATTACCTGAGACAAATCAAAATAACAACGCTGCTACTGCTAAAAACCTTGGGGTGGGTCAAGAAATGTCAAAGATATTTCTCAATGTTTTCTGTAGCTGAGGATCTGAAGGTTGATATTGCTTCCATGTATTTGGTGGGAAAGGCAGAGACTTGGTATGATGGCTATATTTTGCAAAAGCATCGAACTACTTGGCCTGAATTTGTTGTAGATCTTTGTCAGTGATTTTGTGATAGGACCTGTGCAGATGTAGTTGAGGAATTCAACAAGTTAGTTCAACAGAGTATTGTAGAATATTACCAGGAGAAGTTTTAAGAATTAAGATCATTTATGCTTCAGTAAAACCCTCACCTGGAAGAAAATTATATTGTATCCAGCTTCATCAGTAGATTGAAGGAAGAAATTAAACACAGGGTTAAGGCCAATAAGCCTTCTTCTTTAGCTACTGCTGGCATTGCTGCCAGGCAAGCTAAATTGCATGAAATGTCAGTACAGATTGATTACCAAATTCAACCAAACCCTCACCCTAACCTTTCCTCAAAGGACTTGTCCCAACCTTAGAAATCAAACCAAGGCAGTTCCCAAAACGGAAAAGCTTTTTTGGATTATAGAAGAGCCAACGACCTCAGTTTTAGGTATGGATAAAAGTTTACTCCTGGCCATCAATGCAAGGTTAAATATTTTAATTCCATGGAAGAATAAATAATAGAGGAAAAGGAGGTTGCAACTGAAGAAAAAGAAATGATGGAACATTGGAGATATCTATTAATGCCTTGATAGGGAGTGTTGGACACAGTACACTCAGAATATTAAGGATCTATTAAAGGGAGGCCTATCAATGTCTTAATTAATAGTGGAAACACTCACAACTTTATTACCCCCCAAGTGGGCCAAGGAAGGAGTTGAATTAGAACGAACTCATCCTTTGACAATAACAGTGGCCAATGGTGAGGAGCCATTTAGCACAACAAAATGCGAGCACATGATTTCAGAGTACTTTCTCTAGGAGGGAGTGATATGGTACTTGGGGTTGATTGGATGAGGCAATTTAGTCCAGTGGTTATGGATTTCAATGCTATGACTCTTAGTTTCCAGTGGAAAGGGCAGACTATAACCTTAAAAGGGGGCCAAAAGAATCCTGGATTGAAGGCCATTTCTGGGGAGAAGTTGCAGAAAATAGCAGAAAAAGATCCATAGATGACAGGGGAGATGTATATGCTTACTTTAGAAGAACTTGAAACAGAAATTCGTAATGATTTAAACAAATTGTTAAATGATTACTCTGATGTGTTTGAAGAGCCAAAAGGGATGCCACCAGTAAGGAGCCATGATCATGCCATTGTTCTCAAGCCAGATGCCTAACCAATAAATCTCAGGCCCTACAGATTTCCTTATTACTAGAAGACTGAATTGGAAAGGCAAATTTCAGATATGTTGTCTTTGTCTATCATTCAAACTAGTAAGAGCCCTTTTTCCTCTCCTTGTTTATTGGTTAAGAACAAAGATGGTAATTGAAGATTATGTGTGGATTATAGACAACTAAATACTATCAAAGTAAAAAACAAGTTTCTTAGTCCAATAGTTGAGGATTTGCTGTATGGATTTACTGGGGCTAAATATTTTTAAAGATGTTCTTAAGGTTAGTATATTGCAGATCAAGATTAAGGAAGAAGATATTCTTAAAACTGTATTTAAAACCCACCATGGGCACTTTAAATTTAAGGTTATGCCCTTTGAGTTAACAAGTGCTCTAGCAACTTTTCTTTCCTTGATGAATGAGGTTTTTGTTGAAAAAAATGGTTTAGAAAACAATGTTTTAGGCACAATAGAAGTTTAATTTTTCTTAAAATTAAGTGTTTATGATATTTATAACAATAAACCCTTAACCGAAATTATATTTGTGCTTTATATGAGGGATCTAAGTCGATCCCAATTTTCTACCATATAGCCTTCTCCGCTATTCTTGAACCCTGAATTGCTTTGAGTGTGGGTCCAAACAAAACAATCAATGCACAAAATAAAATAAAATTACCATTATTTTTCTGACAAAATAATGATGCTAAATGATTTATGTAAATAAGTTAGCTCATAGTTCCTATTTATAGAGAAACAGGGCGTTACATGTATTGGGTACAATTATATGTATTATCTAAATTTTTATCCAACACTTATAATTTATCCAACTCAATAACTATTTTCTGTTTTTAAAATTATTATTTATTTAATTTAATTAATTAGCTTAATTAAAGTAATGACAACTTTACTGTATTAGAATTTATGATGAAATATATTTAATTGTCTCATTCAACAAACCTATTATGACTAATTAATTTAATTCTCATTTTGAATTTCAATTATTTAATTACAATAAATTAAATAATAATTTGAAGAAATTAAATTAATTTCTTTAGTGAGAAAACACATTCATTGTGAATAATGATACATGTGATCTATTTCTCTTATTTCATCATTTTCATTTATTCCATATCATTGGTTCTACATGCAATTTGTTTTGAGTTATCTCGAGCTAGCGAAGAGACCGATCGGGTATATATAATTAGGACTCAAATAACTTGTAATTAAGTTTCGACTCTTTACTTATTAATAACAACATTATTAGTCAAGAAGTTATTTCACTAAAGTATTACGATTGAGGTCTCCCCATGATGTACCATTACAAAATATACTTTTCTAAGTGCTTGTCCAATGACTTTCTCACAAGTGTGTTACTTGTTGAAAAAATTGGTTTAGAAAACAATGATTTAGGCATAACGAAAGTTTAAAATTTTCTTAAAATTGAGCCTTGTGACATTTACAGTAATAAATTTTTAATCAAAATTATACTTATGCTTTGAACAAAGAGAGTTGATGTGTCGTATTTTGATATAACAAATTAAGCTCTTTACACAATTAAAGAGCTTGTTTTAAAGTAATTGGTTGAGTCTTTTATAATTTCTTTTTTCCATACTTAGGTTAGGCTTTATTTTTAATTGCAATTTTTATTTTATTTTCTTTTATTTTATGCTTCTATAAATAAAAATGTCAATTACATGTATCTATGAACTTAATGGTGGCTAAGATATTTCCATGGACTTAGTTGAGGAGAATGAGGAAGTAAATGAGCAAGTACCTACAATGTTGCTACCTTGGGAAAGTGATGTTGCAACCTGGAGTTCTCTAACCTCAAGCTTGCGATATCACCTATGCATGTCATGACATTGTCTGCTTTCCATTAGCAAAGGAGATGGCCCTCAAAGCCATAACATTCGACTCTCAATGTTGCAACACTGAGCTCTTTGATGTTAAGGTTGCGACATTTGATCTTGTAATGTTGTGACATCGGCCTTAGACTTGGAGTGAAGAAATCGAGCAAGGTCTCGACCTCAACCTATCAATGTCATGACCCAGAGCTTTATGATGTCAATATCGCGACATTGGTCTTGTAATGTTGCGACATTGAGCCTTACGCAACCAAATTCAAAAGGGCAACATAAAGACATTTTGGGTGAAGGTTACTTTAATTAAGTTTATTAACAAGGATATTTTTGTAATTGATGCATTAAAAATATTTTGCCTACAAATACTACTTCACTAAGCTACTTGAAAAGGAGATTAGAGTAGGGACTAGAGTAAAGACTAGGGCAGAAAACATATTTTTACTTTTAAATTTTTTATTTTTATATTTTCTCTTTTCTTTTAGAATAAAGTTTATTTTTTGTTGTTAAAATTTCTTGCTTTTGTGAACGCTTTGTAAAAAGGAGAAGATTAAACTCCAGTACTTCACAAAGATTGACAGGTTTGAATAAGCATCTCCCAAGCCTTTTACTTTTTTTATTTCGCCTATAATGTGTTTGATGAAATGCCTATTTGATTTTTGAGTTTCAATCATGTGCTAATATCGTTTGTTTGTTGAATGATGGGTTGACTGCTAAATTACGTTGATTTCTATGCTTGATTAGTTGTTTGTTCAATTGTACTGAATTGTTTAATACACTAAAATTGACACATCTAGTGGAAAATCTAGATAAATGAGACCGAAAGAAGAGTTTATCATTAATAAGTTGGTAGAGTTCATCCTTCATCAACAGCTCCCAAATGTTGTGTAACTTTCGATGGGTGAATCTACATAGAAAAGCACACTAAAATAAATATACTATATATATAAGCACAAATAAAAAAATTATTGAATTCCTCCATAACCGGGGCAATCCATGTTTAAACTATGCATAAAAAATATATAGAACAATCCTTGATATATCTTGTTGAATTTGAGCATGAAAAGATTGATTAACAATAGTTGAAATGATGATAGATTTATGATAGATGTGTGTGCAAATCGTAAGTGAAGATCCTTAGTGAAAATAATAAATAAGTGAGTATGCATTAATAAAACATGAACATGAATAATAACATGATAACTATGCATAAATGGATTACATCATAACATGGTGATCTGAATCATAAAGAAAATGATGAGTTATCTACTATGCATATATGTATAAATCTAATGTACTAATGTGAGTTGTATGATAAATGAATCATGGTGGGAACTATGTTTAATTATGCTAAGGTATGTCTCAATAAAGATATATGAAAATTTTTATAAATAGGAGTGAGATTTCATTTAGATGATATATCAAAAAATTGTAAAAAAATATTTCTATTCTTCCTCTATCTTCTACCATTCTTAGATTGTTTTATAAAAAATCATTGCAAATATTCTTCATAGAAATTGATTTTCTTGTTATATTCTACTCAGTGCTTAATGGACTATTTACGTTGTGCAAAACGCAAATAGTTATGGGCCTTCATTGTATTTTTAAAGTTTATTTCCTTGAAACGAATTTGCACACCGAGTATAGAGGTGGGGGCGAATAGAACCTTAAAGATAGTCATTTGATACAGGTCTTGGAGTCTTATTCTATTGATTCGTTTTTCTATTCGAGTTATTGCTCGTGTTCTGTCATACTCCATTCGTGCATTTGAGATTTTCCTCATTGAAGTTCTGGAGAATAATGTCACATAATACATTTTTTTTAGTATTCTTTATATCCGGCTACCCCTCTCAACAATGTCATTTCCAAGGTTCGAACATTCGTATCAAGAATGTAATATGCCTTATCACTGCACCCAACACTTATTGGTATCACATAATAAATTTTTAAATATATATACATGCATGGATGGAATGAAACTCATCCAATTAAGTTCATCAAAGCCGCCAATTTTTTAAGGCTAGAAAACTAATTGACTTGCAACACATTTTTGGATGAGTTTCTTGTATTTTTTAATCTTTTGGGAATTATGAGTTTTAGACTTTTGGATTTGTGTTTAAACCATATTGAACTTACATTTAATATCTAATTTTAAGTTGTTTAGAATTTTTTATGTTCCTACTTGAGACTTCTTGTTTACCCAATTTAGGAGTTCCATTGTAATTAGGATTTCTCTTTATGTGGCCTATATATTCATTCAATGTTACTTAGCTTTTCTTTTGTTAATAACTCTTCAAGGTTGAATCTTGCTTAATTGTTCAAGAGTAGGGAAAGTCTTTCGCACTTCAAATTGTCAAGGAATCTTTTTAAAAGGTTAATTAGAGTCTTTAATTGAATTTTTTGAAATCTTTATTTCAAAGGGTTGAATTGGACATATTTTTCTATCCAATTTGGTTTATTCTTTTAAGGTGATGCATAAAGCTAAAAGAAAACAATTTATTTTAGAATAATCCTGAGAATAATGTCACAAAATATATTCTTTTTAAGGTATCACATAATATATATAATATAATTGTTACTATATAATCCTTAATGCTCAATACTTTCAAACTATATAAAGCTATTTTTTATACAATCATAATCTTTGAAACATTGTCAATTGAGTCTTAGCTCGATTGGCATGAGCATTGTTGTTAATGCAAGAGGATGTGAGTTCAAATATGTTGAAGTGCATTATCCTCTTATTTATTGATTGATGAAGGACTATGGAAATTGATTTAGACATATTTTGTATTTTAAAAAAAAATAAGTTTAATATATGTATAGTTTATTTAAGTTATTGGGTTTATATTTATTAATAAATAATATTATGCATAATTTAATAATGGTCAAAATGTGCTACTAGTCCCTGTACTTTCATGGACTTAGAATTTAATCTATGTACTTTTCATATTTCAACATTTTAATATATGTATAGTTTATTTAAGTTATTGGGTTTATATTTGTTAATAAATAATATTATGCATAATTTAACAATGGTCAAAATGTGCTACTAGTCCCTGTACTTTCATGGAGTTAGAATTTAATCTATGTACTTTTCATATTTTAACATTTTAATTCAATAGTTAACCTCATTAAACTTCTTCTGTAAAATTTACTGGTTTGACAGTTTGAAATAAACAAATGCTCACTTTGGTAGCCATGCAACAAGAAAAGCTATATTGTAATTAACCTAAATTTAATAAAAGAATTTTAATAGAGTTAACAAGCGGACTTGTATCTTTAAATTTGAAAAGTTGAGAGACTAAATTCCTAATTATTGAAGACTACATAGATTTGAAGCACATTTTAATCTTTAATAATATATGTATAGATTTTAGGCCCAAACTCAACTGCTTCAACCTATACCAATAATGTTGTATTATACGCACCTGAGACCTTCTTCCTCTTCGATCTAATAATTTGATCATAGATAGCATTCTCTCTGCAACATGTTTTTTTCTAAATAACTCTTCACCACCCTTAAATATAAAAGCAGATTGGATCAAAACACGACGAGTTCGAGAGCTTAAAAGCCAAAAGCCCATCTCATAATAACCAACTCTTAGGAGGAAAAGGAGGCCTAATCCCACAACACAAACAAACCCAACCCTAAAGTCCCCCATGAGTTAAGTTATTCGCATAAATATGAAAGTTTATAGGAAATTGAAGAGGGTTTAGGCAAAAATTTTAAGTTAAAAAATTGTATTTGAGTAAAAAAATTAAACCTACTTAATATATGGACAAAGTTCGAGCTTGAACATAAAAATTGAGTATGTGCCTAGAATTTTTTTTAATGTATGTTATATATTATATAATTTATAATATATAAAAATTAAATTTATAGTAATAAGTATAATTTAAACATTGAAAAAGTAATTTTGATATTTTTTAAAATTAAAAAAAAGTAATATGAGCGTATTTAAAATGAGTTTAGAATAATTTTTTTATAAATATAAATAAATTTAAATAAAATTTTAAGTTTACATTTTAAATCGAATCGAAATTGAATAAATATAAAATATATTAATATTATGTGTAATACCAATACAAATTTAACCCGGCCCATAAACATGGAACACTCAAAGTTTAGGTCAAACCATAAAGCAAAATAAAAATTTGTGCATGTTGTGTTGTTGGATAAGGAATTGGTAGTTAGTTAAAAGGGTAAAGAAAAGGGAAACAAGCAAAGCAAGAATCTCTCTCACAAAATCCCCTTTTTATTGCTTACCTTTTAAGCCAAATTCACCTTCTTCTTCCTCTTCAACCCCCCTAACGTCCAAGTATTTTCATCCAGTCCTTTTCCCCCTTCCATTTCACGTTTTCATCCTTCTCAGATCCAAAAACCCAACCCATATATCCCTTTCTTTTCTTTATAAACACCATAAATCCCCCCAGAAAAAAGATACCCATAAAGCTTTCCCCCTTTTTATTTGGTTGTTGATGAGAAGATGTGTTGTGGGAGAGTATGCATGCTGTGCACTTGTTTGATTCTAGTCGTGGTTGCGATTGGGCTGTTGTTCGGCTTTGGGGTTTTCAAGAATGGGTTTCACAAGCTCAAAGATACATTCCATGAAGATTACTGTGATCCTAAATTGTCTTCTTCTTGTGGAAGACCTTTCTTGGGTTATGCAGCTCCTCCTCCTTTCTAATTTCCTTGTTGGGATTTTATCTACTACAATTCCATTCTTATTTGGTTGTTTATATGATTATCCTATTGTCTCTAGATGTAGTGTTTGAACTTCATTTTTACACTATAAATTTCAATCATATTTTACAAATAAGATTGAAGATTTGCCTTAAACCCCTCCATTTTTTAACCTCTAATTCTGGTTTTAGTCCCTTTATTCTGATGCTGAATTTTGGATCTGATATTATTTTTATAATTAATAATTTTTAATAATGTTCAAGATTAGGTCATCAGTCATCAAAGCAGCAACAAACAATTATAAACTACATCCTAAATTTTGTGATCTGAATTTGAGTCGTACTCTTCTTATAATTTACTAAAAAAATTATATATTTGGTACCCAATAAGGGTTCAAATGCATTTAGGGGCCTTTTTTTTAATTTAAAAATTAGAGAAATTTTATATATAAAAATATGTATTTGGTATTTTTTCTTAAGTTGGTTTTTAATTTTTTTTGGAGGTTCACTTTAGTACTTGATATTGACATTTTTTCTTAATTTAGTATTTAATTTTTTTTTGTTTGATTTGGTACTTGTAAAAATTTTTACAAATTACCTTAATATATTAACAACGTTTTTTTTACGAGGTAAAAAAAAATAGTTAATGTATGATTAATATGTGACAAATAATATGATATTTTTTTGTATTTTATATGTTTAATTATTTTTAGTTTTATTTGTTTAATTAATTATTTTATTGATTGAAAATAATGAATTTTTTTAATTTTGAGTTTTGAATTTTTTTCTTATTTAATATTAATTCGTTTAGCATAGTTCAATACTTTTTTTTAACATGAATTTCATCTAATACTAATAATATTTTTATCGCATCAAAAAAAATTAACACCGTTAGTATTTTGCATAATTTGTATAACATTTAATAAATTTAGATAATAAATTGAATCTAAAAAAAATTTAAATACAAAATTAAGAAAAATGACAAGTTTAAGTACCAAATCGAGCCTAAAAATTTAGGTACCAAATTAAAAAAATGGGTCAAATTAGAATATCAAATTGAGTAAAAAATTTAGATACCAAATTAAGAAAAATTATGGAATGGGTGTTGAAGAGTCCCATCTCAAAACAACTATACCACCAACCTTAACAAACATGCTATGTTTCTATTTATGGATTAAGTGAAATTTGTTTACAATATGAATTGTATACTAAATTAATATTCTTTTATTCTTTAAAGAAGAATGTGAATTTCATGAGCATTAATGCTTTCACTCATTGCATTGGCTTTAGATTCATGGGAGATCCTCTATGCCCTAAAGAAAAAGAAAAGCCTCAACACCCCAAATGCTCAAAACATAAAGAATCAATGAAGCATGGTGCTATTTTTGAAGGGAAAAGAGTGCATATTCTATTTCTTAAAATGGATGGCATATTTTAAAATATGTCAACGTCACGAGTTAATCGAATATCAGTTTAATTTTAAAATTATTAAAATATCCTTACTCTTCTAAAGAAATACATATTATTATGGGGTATTTTTGTCTTTTTATATTTTTTAGTAAAATAAAATTGTGAAGTAAGAGGGATGTCAAAATGGGGCCATCTTCAATTTCTTAAACTATTCATATGGGATATTTTGCTTGGTTGCTTGCTTGAATTTATTACTGATATTCTCATTATCAATGTTAACATGCCCTTTGGATATAAAGATTCTCAAGCATTACTTTTATTTGTTTCATAAGTTATCCAAATAATCCCCACCTTACATAATTTGATTTCAACATCAAATCTAAATAATAAAACCCTAAACAATTTGAATCGAAAGTAATCGAATTAGCAAACTCAAAAGATACTATCCAAATTAATCCAAAAACCCAAAATTGACGTGAAGATGAAATGACACAAAATTTAAACACGAATTGACTCTAGTCAAAATCAATCATACTTGCCTCCTCCAAAACAAAGTGAGTTGTTCAGTCTGATATACTATGTCGAAATTTGGGATTTAATCGTTCTACTTTAATTTGGAATGATTTGACTCTTTTGCTTTTAGAATGTTATTAGTAGGTCCAAATGAATAATACCATTAATTGTTGCCATGGGAGTGAACGTGTATTTTTTTTAAAAGGCATAATGATAAATTTAACTCTTAATATTTATATTTTTTGTCAATTTGTCATTTATTTTATTTTTGAGCTAAATTTGACCCTTAACCATTTAAAAAGAGTCAAATAACTTCTGCTTTTTTTAACGGAAAAGTTGACTAAGACATTATTTTTTAACAATATTAACGTGACAACTCGCATGACAGTTCATGTGTACTTCATGCTGACATGACACTGTTTATCTTATATGCCATGTCAACAAATAATTTATAATTGAAAAAAAATATATAAATGTTAAGGACTATATTTGTCGCTATACCTTTAAAAAACACTCTTAAAGGTTTGATTGAAATGTAAATTTATTATTGGTTAAACACAGTTGATTAGATTTTTACGTGTTTTTGACAGCGTAATTGAATATTTGTAAAAAGAAAATCCACATAACTACTTTAATGACATCAACTAATAGTGTTATCGATTTAGATATGTTAATAAAATTATAAAAATACATGATCAAATTATGGTTCTTGGATTGGGCCTCATTAAAATCCTAACAAACAATGAGAAATGTAAGCAAACACTTAACTCTGCACAATGATTTGCATATTGTTGTTTCTCAGCTTCACACAACAAACCAGAAAATCAATTTCATATATTTGAAGTCCAATTGAAACAAAGCCTTGCCCCTTTTTTTATCTTCCCTTTGCATTAAAACCCAACAGGTAAGAAGAAAGAACAAGGATGAGAATTACTGTAATGACGGCTGATGAACAGATCCTCAATTTAGACGTTGATCCTCATGAATCTGTTAAGTACCCTTTTATCCCTTCTTTATTATTATCATACATTCCTATTTCTTTGTTGAATTCTTTTCCTGTTTTTTATAGGTTGAAAATTTGAAAGCTTTGTTGGAAGTGGAGGTCAGTGTGAGAACCCTTTGGTTATATATATATATATATATGCATGCTCTCTTTGCTTATGTATATTTGTGTGTATTAGAGTTCTGGGCGCCTTATCTATTTACCGTAGATTAGATCAAAGAGCTTATTAGTCTTTTTTTAATTAAAATTTCATTCTTTTGTACTCTTAAAAACTGGCTTGATCGAGGCAATAACCAAATAGAGATACATGGCATATCATGTTTACATTATACTAACGTACACGGATCGGTTTTTAACTATAGAAATAGATAAAAATTTTGACTGAATAATCAGTTTACTCTCTGATTTAATATACAATGCTTAATTTATCTATTTTTTTTAGATAGAGAAAGCAAAAATGCATATCCAACTATTAGTATAAGGGCTTCCATGGTGCTTTTAGAGTTTTGATAGTTGAGTTTGATGCTCAGCTTACGCTGATTATGACTTTGTTTGGGTTTATGGCAGACAAATTTGCCTATACAACAGCAACAACTTCTTTATCATGGGAGGGAAATTCAGAACTTTGAGAAATTGAGTGCATTGGGTGTTAAAGATCATGATTTAATTATGATGGTACCAAGTTCTGGTTCTAGGTAAATTATGCATCGGTTATTCGTTTGGTTCTTTACTGAAAACAATGGATAAATTAATCATTATATGTTAAATCAAAGAGCAATCTGCTTTTAGACATTACATCATATCTATTATTAAAAATTAACGTGATTGATAAAATAAGCAAATAGTTTTACGTGTATTTCATACTAACGTACGGAGACCAACGTTTAGCTTATAAGTACTCTTTGATCTAACGTATAAGAACTAATTTTGCCAAATTTTTTGAATAAAAGAAGCAAAGCGCAACCCGACTCCTAGAACAAGGGACTCTAGATGCCTATTACAAGATGTTAATGCAGTTTCTATCCTGATAAAGATATGTATCATTTGCACTTTGCAGAGAATCTACTAATGATTTGAGCTTCAATCTTGATGGATCTGCTGTGAACCCTGGAGTTTTCCAACAACATATTCGACGTGATTCTAATGTAATCGGACAGATATTTCAAGCTGACCCGGAACTCGCACAAGCTATTCTCGGGGACGATCTCAACAAACTACAAGACATTCTACGGGCACGTCATCAACAACGATCAGAATTGCGAAGAAAGGAGTTGGAGGAGCTTGTAAGTATCTTGCCCTACCGGTCTACGGCTATAGTTATATCTCGATTTGATAGCATTAAAAAGAGCCAATACTTATTATAAACTTATTTGATTTTACTCTATAGGCTCTTCTTGAAGCTGATCCTTTCGATGTTGAAGCACAAAAGAAAATCGAAGCTGCCATACAACAGGTTAGTTTTCTCTACTAATCTGACTTAATTGGAACCTATTTACTGTTTAACAAAGGTGGTCGTATACATATGCATATCCCTCGTTTTTCCGGTCGCTATGCTCTTTGTGATGCAGAAAGGAATTGATGAGAACTGGGCTGCTGCCTTGGAACATAATCCTGAAGGTTTTGCAAGGGTGGTTATGTTGTATGTTGACATGGAGGTTAATGGTGTCCCGTTACAGGTAAAGGCGGTGGCCGGTATTGTATAGAATCGAACAAAGGGTCATTGTTCTGTACTTCATAAATTCATTAAATTTGTTACTTTGATCATCTGTGAAGGCATTTGTTGATAGTGGTGCACAGTCGACTATAATTTCGAAAAGCTGTGCCGAACGATGCGGGTATGTGCTATAAATATTCCTCTCCGTGACTCCGTCCTCTCTTACATAGGAGAAAAGTATGCCGGTTTGAATGCTATTTTACTTGTTTCTTCATAGATTGCTAAGGCTTTTAGATCAACGATATAAAGGTATTGCTCATGGGGTCGGCCAATCGGAGATTCTCGGAAGAATACATGTTGCTCCAATCAAGGTATGATTGCATACTTGTTTTCTAGTATAAACATTACAAGTACATACACTCGTTATGCTTAATGCAGCATTCGACTTCTTCGTTTATTTTGTGTTATCGTAGATTGGAAATATATTTTTCCCTTGCTCCTTTGTGGTTTTGGACTCTCCCAACATGGAGTTTCTCTTCGGATTGGATATGCTCCGTAAACACCAGGTAGCTTTGTCTCTACTTAATATCCTTACGTATCGATAATTCTGACTAGTGCGGTTCATACACAGTGTGTTATCGATTTGAAGGAAAATGTTCTTAGAGTGGGAGGAGGAGAAGTTTCTGTACCATTTTTGCAAGGTTAGTAACCATGGGGTCGTTGATGTCGATCTTTTTCGGGACTTAGTGCTATTGAATTTCGTTTCTTGTAATGTAAGTTAATCAAGTATTTACTCTTTTTAGAAAAGGACATCCCTTATAACTTCCTTGATGAAGAAAGGCATTCGAAGCATGCATCGAGCTCCGGCCCTGCTGTAAGTCTTTTTCCTATCTGTACATCATTTCGTGGCTTCATGCAGTTGCATTTTTTCGACTGATCTTTTGTGATTCTTTAGATTACAACAGGAACAACAGAGAAGAATGCTAATGTGCAATCCGGAGGTCAACCTTCCGGTCAGTATTCGACATCCCATGTTGTCGTTTTGCTTTTGTTCTGTGAATTCATCCTGAGTTTAATGTTACTGATATATAACACGTACGTATGTACGTACCGGCACTGATATATCGCTCGGAAAGAGGTGCTATGAAATCCCTCTGCAAGTGATTCTTGTTCTCATTCTAACATTGTTTCCTTCTTTGCTCCCTAGGGGGTGCACATGGTGACATAACAAAGGTATGTCTGTTCTAAACAATTCTTTTACAGTTAATTGTACCAGACATCCCCAAATTATTGACCAAATGAAAAATTGCTTATATAATCCCTTTAGGTTTTAGGAAATCACAAGTTAATATAATGGTAAAATTGTACATTTGTCCTTTAAAAAATTTTTGTTCATTTTTGGCCTCCCTAGAACAATTTCCTAGCTTCGCCCCTGATAACCTGAGGAAATTTGTTGCAATGTCATAAAATCGAGAGTTTCATTCATTTTTCTGCAGAGACCTGATTTTGAGGCCAAAGTTGCAAGGCTTGTTGAGTTGGGATTTGCAAGAGAAATAGTGGTAGAAGCTTTGAAATTCTGCGATGGCAATGCAGAACAGGCTGCTGGGATTCTCTTTGGAGGTTGAAGATGATCTTTTCCATTTTTCATTCTTAGAAATAATATTGACTTTTAGAGTTTTTAAAACAAAACTTGAGCTACTCTTATTTCCTCAATTGAAACTTTTATTCCATTTTTATTTCCTTTGTTTTAACATGATAAAGTTCAATGAAGATGTTATTTCAGTTTTGGTAAAATATATACTTCTAATCCATTTCAATATTGGTCCCTTTAAAAGAAATAGGAACAATTTAATACTTTTCAATCTATCAATTGTACATAATTTTCGGAAAGAAAACTCAAGTTCAAACCCCATAAAAGACATTGTTAGGAAAGGACAATAACAAACTCCGAAAAAATTAATCCTCATGAACCGTAAAACACATACAAAATAAAATCCAATCCTTAATTTTGTACATGAAACGAGTTCGAACTCAAGCTCAAACTCGAGCATCAAAAATCAAACACAATCAAACTGAACCCAAATAGAATAAATTCAAAAAAGGGACATTATAATGATAGTTTTACATAACATTCATTTCACTCAAATGCCTACCTATCAAAACTTTCATCTCAAATAACTCCCTAAAGAACATCACGTTATTCGTTTTTTTTTTCTTTTCTCAAGGGTTTTAAATTACTCTTAAAAATCCATATAACAAAATCTCAAAAACATATTACAAATAACAAAGAATCAAAACCTTTCAGCCAATCTAGCACTAACTTGTCTAAGTTTAGAGTAAACCTTACCAGCAGGTGAACCTAAAATGAGGCTACAAAGTGAATCCCTAGCAATCTTGATGTTAGCAAAAGATCCCAATATATGAATCTTAGTATCGGCAATGACGATCCTAGTCTTCGTAGCGTTCTCGATAGCAAACTTCGTTTTACCTCCCTTTCCCGACAACCTTCCTATAGCACGAGACAAGTGTTCTCCTCTAAGTGTTTTCACATCCTTGATTTCAAACGACTCGACATATAACTCGTCTAATCTCAAAAGAGCAATGGCATCCGGAACATCGAAACCCAACATGAAAGCTTGGACAAAATCTGCACATTTTTGTAGGTTACTAATGTCGGGAGTGTCTTGTCGTGTTTTCAGTTCGACTTTCCGAGCTTTGAGATTCATACGGATGTCGATCTTCATTTGTTCATAAACAGGAGTATAGATATCCATCCAGTATTTCTTGAGAGGTGAATACCTATGAGGTGGAACCGAAACCTTTCTGAATTGGACTCGACCGTCTGACATCTCGTGTGCCTTAAGAGGCTCAAATTTTGGCTTTGGGGGTAAAGGATTTGACTCGGGTTTAGGCTCGGAAGGCACGGTTTCGATCTCCATGGTGGCCGGTGCTTCAGTAGACATCTTTATGTTATTACAACACAAGCAAATTGGAGTCTGAATGGCAAAAAATTACAACAGGTTCAATTTATAATTGAACTACAAAGTAAAAAGAAGTAGCATCATCAATTACATCAACAAATGAGCTAATTCATCATATTTTGGTTCATATTCATCCTTGGTTTATTTATTTATTTATTTGTTCTTATTTTTTAAAATAAAATTTTCCTAATTATTATCAATTATTCAAACTTGCCTCTAATAACCTATTCTAGTAAGATTCTAATTACATCAGCTATATTACTTCTATTAAATCCACCATCTCTAAGCAACATAAATTCCAGGATTACAAAACATAACAATAAAAAGAATTCAAAACCCCAAAAAGAACAAATCTAGCAGAGACCCAAAATCAAAAACACAAAAAATTGGAAACATAGTTACATATAAATGAATCCCAAATCATTCGAATTGAAAATCAAGAAACATAGAAGAAATTGAAGGTTTAGCTGACCTGGAATGGATTTGGATTACAGTGAAAAGCAGTTTCCTTTGACCTCGATCGAGGTTGAGTGGAGCCTGGAAAGAAGCAGAGATTGCGATAAGTAGCCGCAGGCAAGGCAACCAAGAAGAGGAAAAGCTTAAAAACCTAAAACCCTTTGAGTGGCATACGAATTTTGTACTTTCGAGATTGGGCTTTTCATTAAAAGGACTCAAATAGCAGTTTGTAATTGTAGCCCACAGGCTTGTAATTGTAAATGGGTTATTGGATCAATGAGACCCTTATAATTTCAACAAAAGTATACAAGTAGACTTGTCCATAGCCGGGTCGGCCTAAAAAGTGAGAAAATTTAAGTAAAAATATAGATAAAAAAATTTAAGTTTGGACAAAAAAATAATGCTTATTTTCTAAACAAGTTAAGTCTTAAGTAAGCTTTTTTTGACCCGAACTCAACCCGAATTTACAAAAAATATTATTTTTTACTATTTTTTCATTGTTTTGCTATTATTTTACTATTATATTGCAATTATTTGTTGTTATTATTTGGATATTTATAAATTTTATTTTATTATTAATTTTTCTACTTTTTTAGAGATATTTGTATGCTAAGTTGTATCTATTTTAGTGTTATTTAAGTATATGTATATATTTTTTTATTTTTTTCATTTGTTGTGAAACATTTATTTTAATATTTTTAGTGTATTTAGTTAATTACATTGATGATGATGATTTGCCATAATATAATGCTTAGTGATTAGCTAGTTAGACTTTTTAGTTGCATGTGTTATCATTGTTAGTCATCTTATTGTCCGATCTCTCTTGGGTTCGCTTCATGGAACACTTGAAGTGTTCCATTGTAACACTTAAAAATATTACAACTAACTTGTCACACTTACAGTCAAGCTGCTTTTATTTCTGATAATTTGTGCCAATTCTCTACTTGGCGTTCATATGCCATGCCATGATGTAGTCAGGCTTAACCACTAAGAATTTATCCATTTTTAGCACTAAATTTAACAATCATTTAAAATAAGCGAAATTATATGCTACACTATTCATAAGCAAAATCAGGGAGTTGACAAGTGCCCTATAGAAAAATAGAAAAATATTACACATATCAATTTTCAAGACAGCTTGTGTAATATTGGTCAGATTGAATTATTGGTCTACTCGTAATACTATAGTCTTTGATTGAGTTGTTCATCAAGTCGAAATGTTTAGATCAATCCACCTTTTCACCTCACAATTAGTAGGCTCAATTTTGCTATTAGTCCTTATGTCATGTTAAGTTGAAGATTTAATCTCTCTAAAATTGTTTCGTACATATCAAAATTTGAAATTTCAATCCTAATCAGAATGGTAATTGTTAAATTAATTAAGCTGAGATATTTCCGTAATCTTATGCAACAAACATATCATAACCCGAACCAAAAATCAAACTTAAAATAACCCAAATTAAAAAAAATGGATTTTATAATTACCCTATTCATTGATCACTACAATTTTGCAAGAGAGAAATATGAATCATGCTTGTATGTAATTTCTTATTTGCAACGTTATTACATTTGGCATTTACTTTTCTAAATTTTTCCCCCCCAAAAGAATGGAATGCTAATAATAATAACGATAAAATCAAACCCCCAATTAAAAATTACAACAAAAAATTTCTACTTACGTTTCACTACCAATGGACTTCTCACATAATGATACCCATCACACCATCTCAATACCCCAAATACATACCCTACACCTCCCTTCGCATCCACTTTTTTACTACTCGGTTTTAACCTCACTTCGAATTTCTTCTCTTCACCGATCTTTGTAAATTTCAATGTTGATGGATGGACCGTAACCATAACTCCGACCGGTGATCGAACATGAGCTTTATATGTCCCTGGTGTGCCCACATTCTTAACTTTCCTTGTAATGATGGTTGTGCCATTGAGTTCAGGGACTGTTATGGAAGGGTAGTTCAAGTCCGCAACGTTGTATGATTTTGGACAAACGTATGGCTTGTTCGAAAACAGTTGTATTGTGGTTTGGTTGTAGCCACAAGCACACAAGTAGTTCAAGTAATCGTTGATGGTTAAGTCGTAAATGAGGCCTGGATCCATTGCACGGTTTGGTCTCACATGTCCTGCGCCGTAACTGAACGGGGTTGCCTTGTTACCATCTGAATCAAGCATTGGGTTGACAGTGTTGTCTCTCGTTCTAGCGGTGGTCATGATAGCGGATCTTATGGCTGCAGGGCTCCATTCGGGGTGGAGACTCTTGAGAAGACCAACGATGCCAGAAACGTGCGGGCAGGACATGGAAGTTCCAGACTGCGAGGTGAAGGGTATTCTACGTGTGTCGGATTCATCTTCTGTTGGACCGACTGATTCAGAGAATGCTGCAATGATGCTTACTCCTGGTGCGGTTATATCCGGCTGAAAACCGAAAACCAAAAACCAAAACATTAAATTTGCTAATCAAACAATATATATACATATACCTGCGGTTATATCATTGAAAATTTACCTTAAGGATTGCAGGGTCAATCATGTTGGGTCCCCTAGAAGAAAAAGAAGCCATAAATGGTGCGGGCTTTGCATCCAATTGTGTCTTCACTGGTGTTAAATATGCTGTAGGGTTCCTATATGTTCATAAGTTATTAGTGAAACATAAACAATTATTATAGCACAAACTAGAATGGAAATAAGAGAGTTACTTGGTTGAATTGATGTATGCAAATACTGTTACACCATCGGTGAAATTCAAGTGAGTAGCCGGGAGCAAATGTGGGTCAGCTATAACTTCATTTCCGCTTTTCTCATCGTTTGCGAGAATCATCCCAACCGCACCAGCAAGAAGAGCCTGCTTTCCCTTATCAGTTCTTGCGTTGATTCCCCGAAGACATACTAATATCTTCCCTTTAACCTTGGTGGGATCCAATGATCCTGGTTGACACAGGATACTGCATGAAGGAAAAACAATTCATCGAATGATATCGAAATAACATGAAATTACAAATCTGGAGTCGAACATGAAGCTTACGCATCAACAGCTGAAGCGTTGGCTGCTTTGGCACGATCAGCGCCGATCAATGGATAAGAAGTTTTCGATTTCAATGTTGCTGCAGCAAGGCTGGCTCCCTTGAGACGTATTTTATTGCCTAGTTCAACATAACTAGTGAACTCCCTATCGAGTGTACTAGCACCAACCGTAAACATCCACGGCGACAAGTTCGAAACAGTTCCAGGATCAGGTCCCGAGTTTCCACCAGACAAAACAACAGATATCCCTTTCTTAACAGCATGAAAGGAACCAATCGCAATACCGTCTTCAAAAAACTCAGCCGGTTCGCCACCCAACGACACGGAAAGCACATCAACACCGTCACTTATCGCAGCATCAAAAGCAGCCATGATATCCGCATCGAAACATTGGTTACCATTAACAGGGGGCCAACAAACTTTATAAGCTGCAACACGAGCTTTAGGCGATCCTCCTTTCGCAGTACCATTTCCATAACCGAAAACACTAGCCCCATCAACAAAGTTACCACCAGCTGTTGATAGAGTATGAGAACCATGACCCTCGTGGTCCCTAACAGTCTTGAACGTCGCGTTGAGCTTTTCGCCGAGGTAAGCCTTGTACCCTCGGTTGAAATACTTGGCTCCGATCAACTTCCTGAAATATTTAACAATGGGAAAGTTGCAGCCATAGGACAAAAACAAATCATAAGCTCCATTGATGATAACTTTTAACCAAAGTTACCTTTAAATTTATAACTTTTAACAAAAGAAACTAATAAATACAATAGACATTTGACTTTATGCTTTCTATGGGGGAGAGAATCAAGTAGAAAATAAAAAGAATTTTTTTTATCATAGTCAGAAAAGAAATGCCCTTATTCCCTTTTGCTTTTTTTAAAATATAAATATATTTCTTTTCTTAAATTGTTACTTTTATCAATTAATTATTGAAAAAGAAAATTCTGGGTCATCACTTTATCCCTACAAGAATCAATGATTAAAATACTTTAGGATTTCTAATCATCATACAAAGCCTATCAAAATTGACATTGGTGACAACATAGGTTTCTCGGATCGAAAGTGTTGGATTCGGATAATTCAAAAACAAATTTTTAAGTCATCTCGTGTATTTTAAAAAATTATGGAAGGTCAAATTCATATACATATATTTAAATATATAAAATCCAAATACAACCTTAAAAACCATGGCTTTATCAACTTACAATCAAAGCCATGTGCATTGATGCAAAAGACAGCAAAGATCACTTGTATTCTATTCTAAGAAATACTTGGAAATGATTTGGATTCAATTTTTTCATGTATTGGGAAGATCATAGCTTAACTTGATGGTCAAGCATGTGGTATGAAAATGATAATTAATAACAAAAAGGAATCATTTGGAAAGATTTGTGAACTGCAATGATATTAAAAGAAATTTGAAAACAAAATTTTTAATTTATAAGAAACGCCATGAATGTGAGATTCACATATGAATTCCACTATCATTGCATAACCTAAAAAGGAGGGTCTGTTACACACCTTTAGAAAAACTTTAAAGTATGGGCCCTTTTTTCTTTCAAAACTTTACCTCATAATTGAGGTTGCTATTGCATTTATACATATATACATACATATGTATATACATGAACATGGCTTTGATTGAAAATACATTGTATATGCAGATTCCTTTGTAGAAAAAACACTTGTGATTTCCCATTTTTAGCAAAGAAATAACTCATTTTAGTGAAGTAGAATCAACCTGTTACAACGAAAACGATCATCGATGCCACGTTGACACGATCCTCGCCATCGAGACGGGATCGGTCCTATCCCATCGTCGCTAAAGCTCTTCGATTCCGGCCAGACACCTATATCAGATAATAAAAAGGCATTGCTTTTTAACCAAAATATGTCAAAACATGATAGCCATTGACAAGCAAACAGTGGCACACATATTATAAGCAAAAAAGCATGACATGTATAGTAAAAAATCATTAGCTATTGAGACCCTACCACTGTCAAATTTTATCTGCAGATTAACACAAAACATGAAAAAAGCTGGTTTTTTTTAAGATCATTTGAAAACTATTGAGTCAAAAACCAATTATCTGAGTCAACTTTCAAGTGTCATTTTGAAGAAATGATTTGTTTTTAAACGTGTAAACATCAAATAAAAAATACCCCAAAATTTCATGCAAAAAAATGGATTGAAGAAAAGGAAAAAGATTGAAACTTTACCAGTATCAAGGTTTCCAATAATGGTGTCTTCACCAAATTTTGCTTTCTTCCAAAGGGAATCCGAAGGTATAACACCATTTCTCTCTAATCTGAGAAAATCCCATGATCGTGTTGTATGAAGCTTTCTTCCTTTGTTTAAAAAAACCGAAACCACATTTGGATGCTCTACATTCATCAATGATGAACATTCAAACATTATGCCCAAAAAAAAATTCAATGAAATATAATAGAAAAATAATTGAAATTTTCTTACTTGAAACCTGTGATGCTTCATCTTCATCAAGGATTGCAGCAAAACCATTGATGTTTCGAGTGTATGAGTAAAAAATTTTCTCTTTTGCTGTTTCAGTGCTGTGGGGGAAAGTAAATACAAAAACAAATGGATTAAAATCTAAAAGGGAAAATGAAATGAGGATTTTTTTTAATGTAATTATATGAAATTACGTACCTTCCAACTAATGAACCCAGTAATTCATAATGAGAATTTTTTACTCGATGAAGTTCAGCCGATGTGGGATTTAAACCATGATTGTGTCCTCCTAAATACACTATATAAGACTGCACAAACAGAAACAAATAGGTACATTTTGAACATATAAAGATTGAAACTTTGACAAAAACAAGAAAAACCCAGAATTGTGTTTAGTACTAAGAAACTAAAAAATCAAACTGAAAATTGAATGAAATTTTTTAAGCTCTGCTTGCCTTTCTAACAGCAAAAGTTGATGACTGCAAAAGAGAAAAAAGAAAGACTGATAAAAGTAAAGGAGAAAGCATTGAAAGCTTCATTGATTTGGTCCTTTAATGGCTTCTACTCTCTGTGTTTTGTGAAGTGAAGGAGGAGAAGAAGAAGAAGAAGAAGGTGGTGGTGGTGTCGTTGTAAAGGGACTCTGCTTTTTCCCCTGTTTTTAAACTCTGTTTTTTGAAGCTTTGTTTTTGGAAACAAAAATGTTTCTTCCCTTTGATAACGGATAGCAATGGATTTCTCTCCCATTTTGCAAAGGCAACTTTTTAGGAATGGATTTTGATTTTAAGAGCTAAGATTTTTTTTTTTAAAGTTATCTTTTGAGATTATATTATATTTATTTGTTTTGATTTGGGTGATTATCTCAAATTTAATGGACCCAATCCAGCAAATTTAATTGGAAATTAGAAACTAATTTCTTTATTTTAAAGAAAAAAAATTCAAATTAGTTCGGTAATTCGAAAAAAATTGTATCCATTCAAGACATATGCACAAATTGAAAGGAAGTTCCACACATCTTCGTCAGAGCCGAATCCAATGACAAACAAACTCACAAAATGAAAATTTTCAATTCAATTCTCTTATAAAAAAATATAAATTAATATATGATAAAATTACACTCTAACCCTCTGAAAATAAAAATTGTTTAGACTCTTCGAAAATGAAATTATAAGTTCATATTTTTTTGGCTCCCGCTAAAAACCTTGATTGTAATTACAAATTCGAGCCTGCAAATCATATATGGTATGTGAAACGATCTTTATTATAAATATATTTTAAGAGTTTATGTTACGAATCAATTTAATCGATAAAATTACATAACAATAAACTAAATTAAGATATTTAATTTTTTTAAATTTTTTTTAAAAATATATACATAGTTTTATGAGGATAATATAAATAAAACTGTTTGAAAATGCCATAAATATTTGCAAATTTGGTCAATTATTATTTGATTGGATGAAATCAAAACTTGCAAGAGTCCTACAAATTTAGTACTACTTTTTTTTTCTTATTAATAAAATTTCTAAAATAAATAAATATTGTAAAAGGTTTATTTTGTTGGGGTTGGGGCTATAAATAAAGGTAGAAAAGCTAAAAAGTATTGCAACATTATTTTTATATTTCTAAAAAGTTTTACATTATTGAAATAAAATAAAGTTACATGTAAAAGCTTGAATCTTTTTCTTATTTGTATAACACGGTTTATGTTTGAAGTTCGTAGTTATCTCTCCTAATAATGTTATAATATAATATAATAATTTTTTTTATTTAATTATAAATTTTGGGTTTTATTTAAAAAAAGGTTTATTATTTATTGTATAGTGAGGATTTAGATAATATATATTGAGAAATAAGTGATAAGGTTAAATCCCACTACTACTAGACTAGTACTTCAATAATTAAAGTTAGCTATTATGATAATTAGATTATTATTATCATTATTAATAATTTACTTATATGAAAAAAAAATGTAGTAGTAATAATATATCATACGGGTCGATTGAGTCTTAATTCGACTGGCATGAGCATTATTGTCAATACATGAGAATGTGGGTTCGAGTGCGCTAGAGTCTATTATCCTCGTATTTATGAGTTGGAGAAGGGCTATGAGTAATTTAAAGCATTGTGTTAAAAAGAGTAGATATAATGAGAATATATCATGAAATTGTTTAAAAATATATACAATATGGTCCTACCTATTTAGTGCAAGTAGCTTAAGATAGTGATGAAATTGCAACTACTTAGGTTAATATGATGTTTAGGTGAAAATTAATTAATTTTTAATTAGGGTAGTAAAAGTCAAAAAGTCATTAAATTTTAATTAGAGTGGGCATAAAAACTTGTTTAAACCTTTCCAACAAATTTATTTGAAAATTAGGATTGAGTTTTGAATATTTTTGAATTGTTCTTAATAATTTAGTTCAATTTGATCCTTTTTTTGGGGGGGGGGGTTTGGATTTTTTTAACTTTATTTAACAAAATAGCCTTTATTTTTAAACTTAATTATAATGTATTGAATAAAAATAGTCTTAATTAATATATTATTTTAATAAAATGTTTAAATTTCACGTGAAAAACCTATTAATCATATTTTATTAACTGAGAATAATCGTTAAATTAAAAATATCAATGCAATAAACTATCTTGTTCCCTAATTAAATATTCTACTATGAATTTGAAATATCGTAAATTTATAAATTGATTACTTGAATTAACTAATTTAAGTTGATGACTCATACCGATCAATTGAACTTGTTAGATTCTTAAACTTCATAGTTAACATAATTTTTTTTTTTTTTTTTGGTGAAGTAAACTTAGGACAAGCTTAAGGAGACAACAGACTGCGTAGATCAATTCACTGCCAAGACAGAATGATTAATGCCTTCCTCCAGGAATTCCGGAACAGAAATCGGTAGTTCCTCCAAGACCATCAATCGATCCAGATCGCCTTCAACTGCCTTTGCAAGACAGTCAGCAACTTTGTTCTTACCTCTCTGAATATGCCTGAAATTTTTCTGCCAGTTTTTAGAGCAATATCTGTGAATCATCCTTACTTCCTCGACATTGCTTACTGTTGCCAAGCCGCTCTGTAAAGATTTTATCAGCATCACATCATCACTTTCAACCTCCACTTCCTTGAAACTTTTCTCCCAAGCTAGTTGAAGACCTTCAAGAACAACCTGAGCCTCAATCTGATATTAATTCACCATATTAATTCTATTATAAGATTATTGAAAGAATAAACTATATATGATAATACCCCTAGTTGTAGGGGTGTTCATTCGTTTAACCGACCCGAAATAACATTAACAGAATTAACCGACCTTTCAAAAATTTTAACCGTTAACCGAACCAAAATTTTTTCAAAAAAAATTAACCGAACCGAAATTTTTCGGTTAATTCGGTCGGTTAACCGAATTAACCGAAAATTATATATTTTTTTTATTTTTGGTTAAAAATTAACCGAATTAACCGAATTACCCGGATTACCCGAATTAACCGAATTGAATCACTACATAATTAAATTATTTTTAGACTTTTAGACTTTAGTTTTAGAATTTTATTTTTATTTATTAAATTATTTGTAATTTTTATGATTGGGTTGGGTTGGGTAATTGGGTTGGGTTGAATACTTGGGTTTGGATTGGGTTTAGGTGAATAGTGAGCCTATTTATATATTATAATTTTATTTATTAATTTTTTCGGTTAAACCGAAAAAATTCGGTTAACCGACTAGTTTCGAACCGAATTAACCATTAACCGAAAAAATAAAAAATAATTAACCGACCTCTGACCGAAAAAATTTAGTTAACTGACCGATTAACTGAATTCGATCGGTTAACCGAAGTTTTTCGGTTATACCCGAATTTTGCACACCCTTACCTAGTTGGGCTCTTCTAAATTGTTATAATTTATAGTAATCCAAGGTTGCTAGCATCTCAAATGAATATTTGTGGCCCAATAAAGTGGTGTGCTTGAAAGTGTTTTGGGTACCACTATCATATTACGGCCAGTACCGGTAAAATCATTGAGTATGCAGTAGTATGGCCCATACCGATCGAAATTTGCATCGGAACAAAATTTAGAGTTTGTTGTTTAGCTTTGCTATCAGAACGGAGCATTCCGACCGGCATGGGTGGTGCTAGAACGGAATTCACTACGGAACAACAAATATTAGTGTTTCAATGCAAGTTTCGACCGGTACCGACCGTACTGGTGCATTCCGCCCTACCGGAAAATAATGGGCTAAGTGTTAGGCCTTTTGGAGGGAGAGAACGAAGGCCTCAGCTGAACTTGGAGAATCGGCCTTCATTGCTCCACAAAACTCTGTTGGGTGTAGTAGTGTATCTGGGTCAAGCCCTGTTTAAAAGATAAAGGTAAAACAGTGGCCTACCCGTCATCTGGTTTAGATAGTATGATTCAAAATCGACAGGTTGATAGTGAGAAAAGAATTGCAATGGATACGAATTCTGGAAGCTGAGGCCGATGATGCTATTATGACTGATCAGCGTTGGGTAGCACATCTGTCGGATCCACCGGATGAAGAAGATAAGACGATTGCCAGTGAGTCTAGTTTACATGCTGCTCTGGTTGGAGTAATGAATCCCATGCCTGTTGATCAGGTAATAAATTCTCCCAATAATGAAGGCAATAATTTGGAATTGTAGGGAAGTGGGAAATGTGTTATTCATGAAGAATTGTATTGATTGAATTCGTCGAGAAGTTCCGGATGTTTTGTGTGTGCTGGAAACTAAAGCTGCTGTGGGGTATGGGTAAGACCTTAGAGAAGAAAACTCTCCTTGAATGCTAGTTTTGAAGTTCAAGCCCAGGGATTCCGAGGTGGGTTGATTTTCCTTTGATATCGATCTCAGAAATTTTACTGATCAAGCCATTAATTGCTTTGTAAAAGAAGGGCACGCTTCTTTTGTGTATGTACAACCGAACCCAGAAGCCAAAAATCGGTTCTGGAGGGATCTTGCTGATTGGGGTTCGAATCTTAGAATGCCTTGGACGGTGGCCGGTGATTTTAATGATTTTGCTTCTTTAGAAGAACGTAGTGGTTGGGTTGACCATCTTATGGATATCAGTTGCTCAGGATCTAAATTCACATGGGTTCGTCGTCAGCATGGGAGGATTACTTTACAAGAAAGGTTGGACAGAGTTTTGTTCAATCTTGAAGCTTTGAATTATGCCACTGTTATATTCTGATCACCATCCAATTCTTCTTAATACTTTGGGGTTCGTTGTGTCCTTCCAAGAGACTTGCGGGCTTTTAGATTCGAAGCTGCCTGGCTTACTTGTATGGACTTTTAAGGAAATCTTCACGGAGTGGATGGTGAACTCGAGCAATATTACACAGGCCATTGAAGTAGCCACCAGGGCTGTTAAGGAGTGGAAGTCCTCTTTTGGCAATATATTTGTGAGGAAATGGTCATTGATCAAAAGGTTGCAGGGTATTCAAAATTCACCTCGTTATATGTTTTCTTCTTATTTGCAACAGTTAGAAGCAAGAAGAATTATTGTGGCTTCAGAAATCTCGTTTAGACTGGATTTCTAAGGGTAAACGGAGCACTCGATGATTTCACCTTACAATGTTGATGTGACGAACTCGAAATAAGGTGTTGGGTTTATTCATTGATGATTCTTGGGCATCTAATCAAAGAAGTATGATGGAACATGTGGTAAATTACTTTGATAAACTCTTTGCTAAGAAGCAGGTCTCTCCGTTACCTTGTGATTAGCCTTTTTTCCATGAAAGGACTGAAAGCTCCGGGTCCAGATGGTATTCAACCAGTCTTCTATCAAAAGCATTGGGATTCGCTATTTGAATTTGTCAAGGGGGCATGGAATACTGGTACTTTTGCTTTTCATTCCTTAAGTAGCAGCAGCAGATAGAATCCCTTTGTTCCGGCCTATAGACCTCTTCAACACTTCCTATAAAGTTTTATCTAACACAATTGTCAATCGTCTGCGTCCAGTAACACAACGTCTCATCGGACCTTTCCAAAACAGTTTTCTTGCTGGAAGGAGCACAACTGATAATATTTTGGTGACACAGGAAGTGGGACATTCGATAATGAATATGAGAGGAGTTCAAGGAGCGATGATTCTGAAGATTGATCTGCAAAATGCTTATGATAATGTGGACTGGAGCTTCCTCAGGTTTGTCTTGATTGAATTTGGTTTATCATGTTTTGTGTCCAAGCTAGTAAAATCACCCCGATTTGGAATGGTCAAGTGACTTCAAAATTTCCTCCACAACAGGGTTTGAGACAGGTCGACTCACTGTCACCATATCTCTTCATGTCCCATCTCACATTTATCTAGCAAGAACCCTGAATCTCTAAACCCAATCCAAACCCAATCATCATCGAGAAAACATCAATAATGCTTTTTTTTTCTCTTAAATTATAAAGATTTCAAAAGACTTCAATATGTGTCGTCATCTGGTTTACTAATAACACATAAAAATATACAATATCGGTGCATCAATTATCAACCCTAATCCGGATTTGGATCTTAAAACCCTTTCCATGTATTTAATACTTCATGAAATATATCACCTATAAGCTCCCTATCAGCACATTGCAAGAATGCATGAAAATCATCTCGAATATCATATATTTTACCAAACTTCACCAAATACCGCATGCAGTTCATTTTCAGCTTTTGCAATTGGTATAAATATGCATTTTGGAGCCTCTCGAGCACGTTTTTCGCATCGATATCTTCGGTTAAGCTCTCGTGGCATGCTTCTTTCAAGTCCAAGATATCGTATTTATCGGCCGCTCGAAGAAGTGCTAACCGGTGAGTTAGGAATTCTTCGTGCTTGATGTTCCCGTAAATATATCGTAAGAAAGCTTGGCAAACTTCGATCGACATGTCGGATATGTTTATGGTTGAAAGTTCTTTCTCTTGAAGGTTATGTGAGAACATGCTGTGGAACACGGGTGATCTCGAAGCTAAGACGGCTCGGTGAGCTCCGATACTTCCATCGGAAACGTTGATGATGATGTCGGTGTTGATCTCTTCGGTTAACATTCTACCAAGGCATGCTAATGCTGTTTCGTTTGATTGTTTTGTTGTGAAACCTTCAGCCCAAATAGAGGAAGGTTCCCCACCCTACAAAACATTAATTGTTAGTACATCTATGTTAGGGAAATAAGTGGTAAAAGTATCATCGAGGCCCTTGTATTAAAAATCAAATTACATTTTACTCCACTATTCAAAAACTGAGAAAATTAGTCCTTGTATTAACATTATTTCATCAACTACGTTAGTTTTTAGCTGTAGAATGGATAAAATTTTTAACAGAAAAGATTGATTTGCTCTTTGATCTAACGTATAAAGATTAATTTGCTCATTTTTTAAGTAAAAAAAATAAAATACGATTTAACTCCTACTACAGAGGCCTCCATGATACTTTTATCAGATATAAGTAAATTTGGATTTTATTTTTCAAAGTCTACTTGTATCCATATCCGAATATGTGTACTTACGTTTGGAGATGCAGTCTTTAGATCAAGAAATTCAACGTCAATAATGAATTTCCCTGTCAAAGGAACCTCAATAGGCCACACAAAATCGTCGTTGTTCTTCAGCTGTTTGTCTATTATTTCTGCAAACAGATGCAATAAAATTGTGAAATTTTCTTCTTCTTCTTTTTCAATCTTGAGCATGATTAAATTTTCATAATTTGGCAAGTTTAGATCTGTTCTGGGCCGGCCTGAAAGGCCGTCCGAAAAGTGGGAGGGTTTGGGAAAAAATAGACTTGAAGAAAGGCTTAATTAAAAAAAAAGGCTCGTTTAAAAAACAAGCTGAAACTCGGGTAAGACTTTTTTAACCAAGGCCTGGCCCGAATTAGCAAAAAGACAAAAAAAACTGTTATTTTCTTGTTATTTTTTTCACTATTTTGTTAGCATTTCACTGTATGTTACTACTATTTTATTGTTATTGTTTGGATATTGTATAACTCTAGTAAACAATTAATTTAATGTTTTTTTTTGTATTTTTTATGTATTATAATTTTAAATTTTTTAATAAAAAATAATATAAAAAATTTAAGCCCATTTTTTGGGCCGAACCAGGCTCAAACCTAGAAAACAAGCCTAAAACTTTGACAAGATCTGGCTTGACCCAACTCAATCCATGGGCAGATCTAGATAAGTTTCAAGTTTGAGTAATTTTAGGTTTGGGTTTAAATTCTTGACTTTTTATTTCGACAGAAGAAAAAAAGTCACAAGATTTATGTGATTTTAACATTTATTTGGACTGAAATCTGAAACTTCATTTAAATACAGGGATAGACAACAAAATTTTTCCCAAAAAGAACATAGAAAAAGAAATGGGTAAACTACATTGGTAGTCACCCACCTATATATATATTTTTTGTCATCTAATTATGAAAAGTTATAAAATGGTCACCTAAGTATTAGTAAATTTATTTTCTGATCACACAACTATAAAAAGTTACATAATGGTCACTTATTCAGTTTTTTTGGGTGTTTCCATTTTTAGTTAGCCAGCTGGTGATAAAAAAAAAGAAGAAGAGATCATTTTGTAACATTTCATAATTGGGTGACCTCTACTGTAGTTTACCCAAAAAGAAAAGAATAACCTCAATCTTGAGCATCACAAAAACAATGCTCAAATTACTTTGAGAGCACATATTCTTGTCTTAACTTATAAGACAGGAACTCAATTCAGCATAAATCACATAAATTTGTATCCATTAAAAAAACAAATATAAACCATAAAGGATCAAATTGAAAAAAAAGAAGAAGATGAATTATAATGTTAAAAGAAATTGGGGTACCTGGATGAGTCAAAGCCTTTCGATCACCCACTGAGCTAACAACTCGAATAATGAAGGAAGCAATTGGAGGATTCTCTCTTGAAATCTCTGGGTATAATTTAACAGATAATACCCTGTTTTTCTCCACTGATAAATGCCTTCAAATTTAAGAAAAAAACCTTATAAACAAAAGTTGTTTTGTCTTCATTACAAGCTTTGTAATAACATCAGATTTGTGCACCCAGGATTTTGGCAGGGTATTAAAACAGGGCGACAAATTGGTTTAATTTAGTTTTAGTCCCTTTAACAAAAAAAAAAAACTAGCCTAAAGGGTTGTCTCAATGCATGGTGTTGAATCCAAAAAAACCAAAACTAGTTTGTCATCATAACAGGACATAAGCCAATTAAAACTTGTAATAACATCAAATCATCTTCAAGGAATCAGAGCTGAATGCATGCAAAGAAGGAGAAAAGAAACAGACCAGTTCCATTTACCGATCTTGAAAGGATCGGATTTGCGGTAAGTACAAGAAGCAAGGTTGTCGATCCGCCATTGAGCAAGACGAGCGGTGGTTTCAACTCTATAAGCAGAATCGCTCATCCTGGACAAAGCCAACGCCGCTGTAATTTCATGGATACGATCCAATATCCCTTCGAACAAATATTCCCCTGACTTTCCCAGGTTTACTGTTACTCTCTCTCCACATAAATACTTCAATCCAACTCCCCCAATAGAACACAACACCAACCCAGTTTTGCCTTCAGTCTAAAGCACACTGTTGTTTTGTCTGAAAAGAGCCAAGGATGTTGGTCTTGGTTTATGCCAGAGAGAGAGAGAGAGAGATAAAGAGATAACGAGGAAGAATTGGTGAAACGTTGAACTAAAAATGAGGAAAAGCCTTTGGATCGTTTCTGATTATGAGGGGGGGTTTACTTATTAAGTAGTTCAATTTTTTCATTTAGGGGTAGCTTTGGGGGTAATTTTGGATTGGAGCTTTAAAGCAAAGTATCTTATTCCCGGATTGGTTTTGGATCGAGTCAATTTAATTCGTGTTTCGAATAATTTAAAGTTATTTTTATTTGGGTCATTTTGATTAATTTTGGGTTCGTATCATTTGATTCGATTTTGATTATTTTAAATTTTGGATTGTTTTGTGCTTGATTTAAGTAGGTTCGAGTTATTAGCTTTTTAGATTGAATTGTATTTAGATTTGAATTAATTGAATCGAGAAATTTGAGTCAAAATTAATCGATCTGCTTCCATCAAATGAATCGAAAACTTTGATTTTGTACAATTTTATATACACAATTTTGATTTGATTCAATTTTTATAAATCACTAACAACGTAATCAAATTAGTATCATTTTACGTTGATATATCGCATACACAAATAATTATATTAATCTAATTTGAAAATAAATGTATGCTTTCTTTTTTTTAAATATGTACAATTGAATCAAGGTCAAAGTTTTATGAACGAAGATGAACCAGGGGGGCTGGCAGGGGCCCCGACCCCCTAAAATAGAAAATTTTCCATTTAGGCCCTTTAAAATTTTTAAAATTTTAAATTAGTAAAGATTAAATTACACTTTGATCTCCCTAAAAATGATAAAAATTTGATTTAATCCTTTAAAAATTATAGAGATAGAGACTATTAAAATGGTGATATTACATTTTTACTATCATAAAAATTACAATTTAGTTTCGACTCCTAAAAAATTTTCAGTTTTAACCCTGAATTTGATATATATATAAAACCAAAGAATCTAATACTTGGTGTAAATGGCACTACCAAGTTTGATTTGTGTGTAAGATTGAACTCATTCCATATCCCTTTTAAGTTTTAAAAACTCATTTTTTATGATAAGCCATTCATGGTTTGCGTGCACCCAATTTAGCTTCCATTCATCGATCTTCGTGTTTCCTCTTCCTTTTTGTTTTGTTGTTAATAAATTTCCCCCCAAACACCTCAATTTTGTCAAGTATATCATGTAACCCCAAGTAATTTACGTACGAAGTCACTGAATTATTAGTAAATTTTTATTTTAGTCATTTAATTTCGAAAAAATATTAAATAATCATTAAATTATTTGAAAGCTTTCATTTAAGTCTGTATGGTCTTCTTCATTCACACCGCCATGCTTCAATCGAAAGCTTTCATTCCTCCTTTCTTCTACAGTTTAATTATTTTTCATGAAACAATTTTGACTGCTACAAATTTCTTTACAATTTTAATGGATTAAATCCAAAATAAGGTGGAGGGGGGATGACAAGTAAAGTAATTTTTTTTAAAGCGTAGATGAAATGTCAACTTTTGTTAAAGATTAAGCAATGGAGGGACTAAATTGATTAAACTATATATTAAGGGACTAAATTATTTAATTGAAAATATTTGATTCCTTTGTTTACACTTAAATCAATGTTTGTGTTTGTGTAATTCACAATATTTCATTTTTGATTGGAGAGACTAGAAAAAAAATGTGTATCTTATTTGTGTTATTGGTTCTTCTAATTTAACTAAATTTAAAATTTAGTCCTTATACTTTAATTTATAAATATTAAAATTTAAAATATGAGGAAAATAATAAATTGTATAATTTTTTTTGGTGAATTACAGGAGAAGGGTAAAACCCTAACAGGGGTGCGACTAGTACGATTCGAACTCGGACTACACTTAATTGGGGAACACTTTAATTTTTAGGCCAACGCATGAGGTTCAAATTGTATAATTTTTTTATTAATTAATATTAATTAATCAAATGTCGTATGTGGACAAATGGATCTATCATTCAACGCCACATGGAAAAATTAATACAACTCATCATAACGTATAAATTGACACCATTAAAAATTTGTGAAGGTCCCTGCGAAGTCCCTCAATTATAGGGGATTGATCAATTTAGTCCCTTTATTAGTAAAAGAAATCAAATAAAATTAAAATATTAATTTTTTTATTTACAACTCAACTCCCAGCAAAATATTTCATTTATAGAACCATAAAAAACTTTCAAAATATTCTGTTGGGGGTTAAACTACAAATGAAGAAAATACTTTTCATGTCATTTTTAAAATAGTAAATGTTAAATCAATCCATTTAATGCTAGAAATAATAGGACCTGCTAGGTACATTCACCATTAAAAATTGCAACATGATTTTCAAATCGAAATAATACAAGGATTCAATGTCTAACAATTAAAGTGCAACGACAAAATTTGAATTTGGCTAAAGTATAGGGACCAATGGGCAGAATTAGACAAAAAAGGATGAGAGGACCTTTTTCTTTTCTTTTCCCCTTTTCCCATATCTTATCTTACAAGTGATGAAATTCCAATACCATAACTAAATTTCATATTTCTGAATATTGTTATCAATACAAGAAGACCTGAATTCGAGTTTGTTAAAGCGTATTATCTTCTTATTTATAAATTGAGGAGGGATTATGGGTAATTCTAAATATTGTGTAACAAAAAAAATATAATCAAAATTTATAAAAAAATTATAAAAAAATCGAATTTCAATTTTATTTGAATTTCAATTTTATTTCTTAGCAATCATTGTGTATATACCCGATCTTACAAGAAATCTTGACAAATAAATCTCAAATGATCACACCCATACACTTTTCCTCTATCCTATCTATATATATATATTGTGTTTCAAGTTTGATGATGGCACAAGGTGTACACTAGGATGTTTCAATTTCACTTTCATTATCATGATTTTTAATTAAATTTTACTATTAATCTTCGTATTTTGTGAAAATTGAAGATTTAATTTTTATACTTTAATTTGATTAATTTTAGTTTTTTTTTTACTTTTTGTTTTAAAATTTCAGTCATCACCAAATAATAACTGTTAAATTCATCAAGTTAAGCTATACTATTTCTAAAATACGATACAAAAAATGTATTATTATATGTGTAATGCCATGTCAGCTTACTATTTCCACATATTATTCACTAAAAATGCGGTTAATGGATTAACGCATGTCATTTGCGTCAAGGCTGAAATCTCAAAATTCGAAAAAGTATAGGGACTTATAATGATCCAATTGGAGAATATGGACTAAATCTACGACTATACATATCGTATAAGACTAATAATTGGAGAATATTGACCGATTCGAAAAATATAAAGATTAAAACTGATCAAATTAAAGTACAAAGACTAGACCCACAGCTTTTGGCAAAGTATAAGGACTAATAACAACAATTAACATCTTCAAAACATTGCTTTGACTAGTAGATATAGTGGGGGCACTAATTAGGTAAAATTCCAAAGTACTAAAATTAATAAAAGAAAAAGAAAAAGAAAAGTCATCAAAGTTTCAATGATGAAGATTGGTTGATATATATGTGCACACACTTGTATTGCTTAAATATGGCCAAGCATGCTTTAATGCATTAATTGGTCCTACCTAAGCTTTTGTCTTAAAGCTTATAATTTTCCATATATTAAACTCATATTTCCCTAAATATCTATTTTTTACAGGTCAAATTCTACTAGGAGGTCCTATGCTATTATGTAAATTTCATTTTAATCCTACTAAAAAATGCATCAAATTAGACCTTGTACATTAAATTTTCATTCAAATCATGACACCATTATAATTACTGTAAAGTTACTGATAATTTTGACAGAATATGTCATACCCAACTGATTTACTTATAACTTAAGCCAACCATCCCAAAAAGAATCCATGTATTTATGTTTTTTTATGGCTCGGGTTGGGTCATGGGTAAATCAGTTGAGTTTGATATTTTTTGTCCAAATTATTAATAGTTTGACGTAAAATTGTAACGGTGTCATTATTTGAATAAAATTTTAATGTGCAAAAGCTAATTTAAAGCAACTTTTAATAGAGAGATTGAAATAAACTTTACATGATAACATAAAGGGGTAAACTACCTAAATGGTCACTTTTGTTAGCCTCAAGTTACATTTTAGTCACTTAAGTTTGAAACGTAACGTTTTAGTCACTTATGTTATTATGTTGTAACATTTTAGTTACTGAGCCGTTAATTGCCGTTAACGGTGTAATAGTAAGCTGACGTGGCACGTTAAATCATCATTTCAAACGAAAATTTTAGGTTAAGTTCTTGAATTGGTCCCTATATTTTTTTTATTTTGTGAGCCATTTAATTGTTTTTTCTTTTATATTCTTTTAACTTTTTTCCATTCTCTTCTGTTTCTCCCTCTTTTTTCCTCCTTTATTTATTTCTTTTAACATAGTTTTTTTATGTTTTCTATTTGTTAAAACTAGCCCACAAGCTCGCCTCACTCGAAAAAATTTAAATTGTTCAAACAAAATAAAAGTATAAGGACTAGTTTTAACAAATGAAAAATATAGAAAAAAACCATGTTAAAATAAATGGAGAAGGAAGGAAAACAAAGGGAGAAGCAGAAGAGAATGGAAAAAAAAGGACAGTTCAAAAAACACAAAAGAAAAAAAATAAAATTGCTCAAAATGAAAAAAATAAGGGGACTGATTCTACAAATTAACCTAAAATTTTTGTTTGAAATAATGATTTAACGTGCCACGTCACGTTACACCATTAATGACAATTAACGGCTCAGTGACTGAAATGTTACAATGTAATAACGTAAGTGACTAAAACGTAACATTTGAAACATAAGTAACTAAAATATAACCCGAGGTAAATAAAAGTGACTATTTTAATAATTTATCCTAAAATAAAGACTCCTAAAAAAACCATAATTTTTTAAAAAAGGACAAAAAAGAAAAGAAAAGAAAAACCCATACTCTTTGGATCATATATTATCATCACCTAACATCAAGACAATAGTAAGTGAAAATGACATTTCATTACATTTAGAAAAAAAGAAAAAAAAACACAGACACACACACACAAAGAAAAGACAAATGGGGTATGGGGTTTCATAATTTTGCTTTAGCTTCAACTTGTGTTTCAAAGTTAGGAATGGTGGGTGTGTTCTAAATTAGATGGTCAACTGTGACACATGGATGCTTAATTTTAGCTTAATGACGTATTAGTGTGTTTTTCTTGTTGACAAAAAGTGCTTTTTTAGCTAAATTCATGTCATAATCCATCAAATGAATCACGCAATACTTTTCATCTATCTTCTTTGGTGGTCACATTTTTCCTTACCAAAAACGTTGAAGACAAGGGTCTTAAGATGTTAGAAGTGGAACATTAAGTATGTTAAAGTTATGATTGGAAAATTGAGTTCAAGTATATATTTCGCGAAGGGAATCGATTGGTATCGAATGACGATCATGACTTTTAACTTTAAATTGGGTATTTGTGTTTTCCTACGACTACTAGATGCATGAAGATTTAGAAAGTTTTGTAATACTTAGAATGGTGATAGTTAACCTGAATCGATTGGTTTGAATCTTGTGTTGTTTCTTCGACGTTTGAATTGTTAGTTTTTTATTCTAAAAAACATTTTTTAAGGTTATATACATGAGATGCTTCTGTATTATAAGAATCGGGTCAAATTAGTCTTTCTATTATTAAATGGATCAATTTAGTCTCTATATTATAAAAAAGAATCAAATAAGTCTAAATTGTAACAAAGTTAATATTTACGGTATAAAAAATTTCTAGAAATTTCTTCAATTACAGTTCAATTCTAAACAAAAGATTTTATCTATAAAACCATAATTTTTTTAAAAATAATTAACTTTATTAAACCGTAAATGAATTTTTTAAAATAATTAGTTAAATACTAATTGGTCGAGTGACAGAAAGTCTGGTTGATTTAAGTATCAATGGAAATTAAATTCAATATTCAAATTTCAACAACACAACCACCTTCTCTTATTGAAAAAGAAAAAAAAAAGTTAAATTATACGAATGTCACTAAATTATTAATAAATTTACATTTTAGTCATTTAATTATTCGAAAATTTTTATTTAAGTTACTGGTTTGTTAAATTTGCTGTTGTACGGCCTTCTCTATCGCCTGCACCAATCGAGAGTTCTTCTTTCTTTTCTCTTTTACAATTCAGTTTTTTTTCTTCATGAAACAATTTTGAACATCAAGAATCTGCGAACTAAAATCTAAACAACTTTTTTCTCTAATCTTCGACATTGATCATTAGATCAATTTGGATCTAAGGTATGTTCTTCTACTTGTCAATGGGAACTAATCCATCATACTGATCGTCGAATCGTCACTTGGAGCTCACTAGCCAGACTTAAAAAAAACTTAACTGCGCAATGACTTAGATAAAAATTTTCGAATAATTCAATAACTTCAATATCTATTTTGTAACTTTTTAAAGTGAATGACTAACACATACACTTACTAGTTTATCATAAGAAAACCCTAATGCAATTAATTACAACTTTGGGCTTACTAGTTTAATCTTTTTTAAGTGAGTTGGATTAGCTGAGATTCTTTCTTTGAACAAATTATATAAACTATATTGTTTCTTTTTGGCGATTTTGGTTAATATTTAAGAATCTTATAATTACGGATTGAGTTTTAGCTCGATTAGTATGAGTGTTGTTATCAATGTAAGAGGACGTGGATTTGAGTACACTGAAACGTATTATCCTCCTATTTATGGGTTGGAGAGGAGCTTTGGATAATTCTAGATATTGTGTAAAAAACAACAGATATGATCAAAAATTGCAATAAAATTATTAAAAAATCCCTATAATTGAAAGATTGATATGAAAAAGAAGAAGAAATGTAATGGATTTGAACCATTTGGCTTTGAAGTTGCCATTGTTGTTAGTGTCATGCATAGCTTCGATGTCTATTTCATGTTTTGGGTGTCAATTTTTTAATGGGTCAGATATCTTTTTCTTGTTTTTGCAGATGGGCATGACTCTTTGGACCCCGAGGGAACCATTACCATCACATGGGGCATCTTTGCATCAGATTCTAACACATACGATGTAAGAGGTAAGAGCTAAGAGGCTGACCGATACTTCAATATTAAATTATATTGTATTATATTTATAAATTTATAAATTATATTTTATACATTAAATTAAAGAGTAAATTAGTTTATTTATTAAAAATTTTATTTATATCTACTTTTAAGTGTTGACGTATTATTATCTGACTGCTTGAATTAGTCTCTCCACGTCAAAAATTTCATCCATTTTGCTTGAATTTGTCCTTCCATGGCGAAAGCAATGGCCTTGGTCTCTCTAAATGGTAAAATTTTTATTTAGACCCTTTAAAATTTAGAAAATTTCTTAGTATAATGATAAATTTTTATAATTCAACTATGATCCCTTAAAGTAAAATTTTGGCTTGTCCCTATACACTTGGCACACTAAGTGTCACTGTCTGGTTGCTCCATCAACCATATCAGTATTTAACAGTAAAGATGGATAGAATTTTTAACAGAAAAATCAATTTACTCTTTAATATAACATACAATGAATAATTTATCCATTTCTTGAATAAAGAAAATAAAATATAATCCGATTTCTAGTACAGAAACTTCGATAATATTTTTATTGATGTAAAATAAACCATTAATTTTTTAAAGCCCTTTATGTTACTATTTCTTAATTATCATTATACTAATTTTTTTTCAAATGGCTGAATTAACATTTTATAATTTTATTTATTATTGTCCTTTAGTTTTATTATTTTTTGAAAAAAAGTTTGGCCCAAATCCATTTGGACAATGAAATTTACTTGTAAGCTCTGCACAATGAGTGAATGTATACATTTTATTATATTTTATTATAATAAATATTAAGCTATTATTGATAGACCAATTCATAGGTCAAGTTACCCATCCAGACTTGAAGACTTGTTCGAATTTTGAAAGAGTTTAGGTAAAAATAATAAATAAATAAAATAAATAGTTCAAAAACAATATGGCTAGGCTTAAAATGGGCTTCAGTTAGCCTTTTGCAAATATGAGTAGATTTTAGTAAAATTTTAGTCCCAGATTTCAGGCCGGACCAAACATGAATAAGCATAAAATATATTAATATCATGCTTAGACCCAGCCCGAACCGACTCATAAACACCTTTAATTATCAAACAGAATTGCTACAGCACAAGATCTTTTGTATTTTTACCTTGGCTTTGTATGTTTTTCATCTCATTCATGCAACTTGCAATAGTGTTTTTGTAACATCCTTTACTACGATTCATTAACATATACGAACAATGAATCTCACATTAAAATTTTCAATTTCAATCCTTAACTTTTATTTACTTTTCTGACATTATTTGGATTCCATATGATACTAAATTTCTTTCTAAAATTTTATATTATTAAAATTTTAATTAGAGAATCTTAAATCCTATTTTCAGAGTATTTTCAGGCGAATTTATGATTTATGATTTAGTCCCCGTAGCCCCAAATTTATAGTATTTTACATTTCAGTCCCTGGAAATCATATTTTCTTATTTTTATTTTCAGTTTAGTCTTAAGTCCCAGTTTGCACAATTTTGCAAAATAGTCTTTTTTCTTCTTTTTTTCAAAATTTCCAAATTTTATAATTTAATCCCTGCAGTTAAAATCTTATCAAATTTTTTCACAAATTAGTCCCTGATTTTTGAACCATTAAACTTTCATATTCTACTTTCTGAACTGTAAACTCTAAAACCATATAAATTAGTTCTAAACTCATGTTTTGAAATCTTTACAATTTAATCCCTATAGGTTCAAACTTTACTATCTTATGCTTAACTTTCCAATTTTCTTTCATAATCATATAATTTAGAGCTAATTCAAATTTTCAGATTTCACTACTCAATCTTTAGAATCTAAAATTTTACAAATTAGTCCTTATAGAGAAAAGAATGATCTCTCTTCTATCTTCTAGTTGTTTATTTATTCATTTTATCATTTAATCAATGGCTAGGATTTAACCATTGAAACTTTTATCTAAGAAATACTATTAATCCAATCAAAATATCTTATTTATTATTTATTTTTCTAATTTAAAATTTAAAAAATGGTAAAATAACTAATATACCTTGAAAAATATCATTCTTTTTTTAATTTTTCTTCCTTCTTCCACTCAAATTATTATTATTATTTTTCAAATTTTCAACCTTTTAATTAGATCTGATAATGGGTCAAGCCTCCGTCTGAAAAGTGGGAGGGCTTCGGCAAAAAAAAAAAAAAAGAGAGATTTTTCTATGTGTTTAAAAATCTTTGAAAAGTCAAATATCCCAATACCTATGTTTAAATGTGCATGGAAAAAATATGGTCTTAAAAACTAGACCGGACTAATTTGTTGAATAAGTTGAACCAAGAATTCAGTAATTGAAAAATTTCTGAACCAACCAAAATCGGTAAAATACCAACCAAGAATTCAATTACTTTAGTTTACGATTAATATTTTAATAATCCAATCGTTGATATTATCAATATAATTGTACTTGTCATACAAAAATATTAATTGTACTATATATAAAAGCAAGTCCCTAAAGCCTTTCTTCTATGACAATAATACTGGTGTTGATCGAGCTAAGACTCAATCGACCTTTATTCCAATTTATAATCATATCAAATACATATTTGTATCCTCCATTCATCATATCTTGGAATTTTTTCATCCATTTTACACTCTGAGTATAATCCTATGTAGGTCGGGAATGGAGTAACATAAATTTGATGGATAAGTGATGCATCACATGATGGAACATGCTTGGCATTGGCATGGATCTTGAACCATAATTTGTGGAGGCATGGGATATGGGGGATAACATACATAATAAGGTGAGGTATATTTTTCATCATCTTTCTTCTCATCTTTCTTCTCTTCTTTCTTCTCCTCTTTTATTTCTTCTATGGTCAATATGGTAGCATGGTGAAGCTTCTTTCTTAAACAACGAGTCAACTTAACTGAATCCACTCCGTCTCCAACTACCATTAGTTCATCTTTTTCTTTCCCTTGTATTGCCATGCTAATCACACCTGTTCATCCTCAAAACAAAAATTCCATGTTTGTTGGGGTTGAAGTATAAAATTGTACACTAAAAAATGGCATAATTTGAATTAGTAAATTTATAAAGGGACTAAAAACAAAAATCCCACCATTTTATTCAAAGGGCAAAGGCCTCTACTTGCCTTTGAATTGCCCCAGATTAGAAGTTAGGTCAAGTTTTAATGGTAAATTTAGCTTCCAACATTTATATCTTTTGTCAATTAGACCTTTTTTTTTTGTGGCTAAAATTGGCCATTAATTTTTCAAAAACAGTCAATCGCTTTTTTTTAATGAAAATATTGATTATAACATTAATTTTTTTTAACGATGTTAGCATGACAAATTCCATGGCTATCTACATGTACTTCATGTTGCCATGACACTATCTGTCTTATATGCCACTTCAATAAATAATTTAAAAATTATACAAATATTCAAAATATAAAAATTCACAAAAATTCATAAAAGAAAAAGCTTGAAATACACGTGAATTGCCATATGAGCTTCCATGTTTCAAGACTAAACGTTTTAGTTGGTATTAAAGTTTAAAAAAAAAACAATTTGATTCTTTTTGAAACTGTTAATGGTCGAATTTGACTTATTTTAAAAGGTTGAGGACCAAATTTAACTAAAAAAAAGAATAAGGGTCAAATTGACTAAGATGTAAACACTAAGGGCTTAATTTTACATTTTACCAATTCTAATTGATCCTGAACTTCAAAATGTCCCAATTGAATCTTCAAATTATAATATCGTTCCAATCAAGTCCTTCTATCAACTTATTCATCAACTTTGGCGTTAAGTGTCATATTGCAGCTAACATGCTTCCTTTTTCTCAAAAAACACATGCATTAATAAACAGTTTTAACCACATAATTTGATCAAAGATGATATTTAACGCCAAAGTTACCTACTAGATTGACTGAAAGACTTGATTGGTACGATAACGTGTTGAAGTTTAGGGACTAATTTAAAATTTAACATATAGTTTGGGGACTTTGGGGGGGAATTAACCCATTTATATATAAGCATAAAATGAAGTCAGAATTTAGACGCCATTGCCAACCTTGTGTAGCAGCAGCAATCGTCAAAGCCTGTGTTCGACATTTCTCACAGTTCATTTGCACCTTCAGAACCATCTTTTGCTGCATTATTAATTACATATAAAACATATATATATCAGTTCCAACAATCTTATATTATATGTATATGTCTATATAAGTTGTAACAATATTATATGTATATATATATGTTCCCTTATAGATATAGTATTGAGTTATGGGAGAAAAATAAAGAAAAGCTCACCTTCATATCTGATTATATATAAGTATCTAAGAAGCAGCTCTCCAATGAAGAAATTCTATGAAATACGTATGACTTTGAATGAATAAAAAAAAGAGACACTAAATCTGCTTATTTATTAGGCAAAGTAGTGAGAAACTATGTTTAAAAACCGAACCGGATAAGGACTTCCTGTTCTCGATTCAATTTTGTAATAGAAAAATTATAAGCCATATATTTGGCCTTTTCATTTGAGTCAATCTAGTGTAAGTAATAGGTCTTTTCCTTAATGTTTTGGCTTGACTTGAACCAAGTCTTCTTCTTGTTTCACATCAATTTAGAGCTGGAAAAAGAATTTTTAAAAAAAAAAAATATTAACTTGTTTGACAATTCAAGCAACATCCTAGTCTTTGTCGGAAACAATTCCTTCTTTTGTTGTTTAGGGTTAATTGCTAATTGGTGATTGTTTTTAGAGTGGTAAGACATGTTATTTACTTGGGATGTTGTGTTTTGACTATAGTGCTGTGTGGTTCATCTGATGTTGGATGTGTTTTTTGAGGTTCTAATGTCTTTTGTCTTTGATTTTGTTAATGTTGTAACCTCTTTTTGAGGTTGTAATACCTTTTGTTTTTTGAGGTTTCTTTTTTTAGGTGTCGCATGGGTTCGAGTCGCACTAGCCATGTTGTTATTAGGACTTTACTCTCCTCTCGTAATTCACAAAAAAAAAATTAAAACAAAACTTAGAAGGTTGTAAATTAAAAGTTTCTAACTATTTATTTTAAGTAAAAATATATTCAACAGTTAAATATACATTAATATATAGAATGTATTAGATCGATAGGATCAAGATATCGATAGGTTCACTATTTTCTATTCAAATATTTTCTTTTTTGTCTGCATTTATGATTTAACAAAAGTTGATGTTTTTCAATGAAAATGCGAATCTCTGATTAATGGCAAGATTAAGACAATTAAAAGGGAAAAAAATATAAAAACATGTGCGGCATGTTAGAAAGTTGGTCATTGTTGTTGAGAGGGTGTTCAACAGAATAATTATCGTTTCAGATAGTCTAGAGGCAGTACAAGCTGTACAAGAGAGTACTACTAAGGTATCGAATTCCGCTTCAGTAAGAAGAATTAATTCACAATTGGCTAATTTTTCATAATGATCAATTCAACATGTTTCTAGAGTTTATAATAAAGAGGCCGATTGTTTGGCTAGGATGCCTATTAGTAACAATGGTAGTACTCAATTTTTTGTAATACCCCCATGGGGGATTTGGTGGTATCTCTAAATAGTTTTTTTAACGATGTTTCATTCACCAATATATATATATAAACATGTGTAAGTGGAATTTTAAAGAAATGGTACAAATTAGTGGCAAAAAAAAATATTTAGTCTTATTTTAGTTCAATGACTGTTTTTTCCTAATTTGGTACTTGAACTTGTCAAATATTATACAAAATACTCTAATATACTACCAATGTTATTTTTTTTATGAGGTAGCAAAAAAAAATAATATATGATTGACATGTGGCAGATGACATGACATTTCATATTTAATATTAATTCATCAAGTGTAGCTCAATGCATGGTTTTTCTAAACACGGATTTCCTCTAAAACTGACGATATTTTTATAGCATAGTGCAATTGTTTTTAACACTCTTAGTGTTCTAGGGTAATTTATGTATCATTTAACAAGTTTGTGTAGCAAAATAAACCTGAAAAAAGCTTAGGTGCCAAATTAGAAAACAAAATCAAGTTTAGATACCAAATGTTATATTACGCGAAAAGAAAAATAAGAAAAGGAAAAATTATATTTCCAAAAGATCAATGATGAAAATGAACAAAAATTAATGAAAAACTTCTATAAAAACACAATATTTTTTTGTTAAAAATAAAAAATATATATTATCAATAAAAACTCAATTTTTTCCTTAATAAATTTTTTGTTCTTTTTTTCTATTCGATATATATAATTGAACCATCAAATTAATCGATTTAATCAATCAAGTAGTTCAACTTTTACAATCAAGTTACAAACTATGATATTCAGATGTTTTTTTTGAACAATCTTATAGGTTCTGTTCATATCTGTTTCTTTTTTTTTTACACAATGCCTAGATCTCAATTCAACTCGATTCGAACTTGAATTACTTATTTGAAATTCGAATAACTTGAAATTCGGATGGAATCGAGTTTTGCTCACCCCTATCTATAGCTCTACCCCAACCCATAAATAGGAAGATGGTGTACTTCAGTGCACTCGAACACAGGTCTTTCTACATTGATAACAATACTCATGTCAACCGGATTAAAACCCAATCGATGGTTGAAATTTTAAAAAAAAAATGAAGGATGAATGTGAATACACGTTTTACATTTCTATGTAATAATATGAAAGAAATATTAATTCTTAAATGTTCTTGGCTTGATTGTATGAGTCCATGTTCACACATAATTCCTAAATTCCACTCGAATTTATTAACCAGTAGTATTTATTTGGATATTATAAGACCATTGACTAATTCATGATGATGACGGTCCACAGCATCACATGCAGGGCTTAACTATACCAATGGTATGTTCTACTTTTCAACTGTACTTCAAGGACTATCTACCCATTTTCCACCTTTTATGATTATGACAGTTGGTCCATTTTTCACCTTTTATGTCATTTCAGGAGTAAAATTATCGGTTTTTTTATTTAAATAACCCAAATAATTTAATTAAGTATCAAAATTATTCACATTTTTAATTAAACACTAAAATGACTTAAAATTTACATTAAAAGTTGGTGGAGCCAAATTATATGACGCCACAGACTTTCCACGTCAGCAGGAAGTATTAAAAAATTAATTTTTTGGTGGAGTCATGTAAAATGACGTCACCTGTATAAATACTATAAAAATATTACAAGTTCTGAAAAAATAGGGGACTTGAAAACAATTTTTTATTTTCTGGTGGAGCCAACTTAAATGGCGCCACCAGACGAGACCTGACACTCTTCTTTTATTTTTTATTTTTACTTTTGTCTTTTTCTTTAAATTTTTTTCTTTTTTTTTAAGTTTTATATTTTTCTTATTTTATTTTGTTTATTTATTTTATTTATTCAAAATAATATTCAAAATAATATTCAAAATTTTAAAAATAATTTAACAATAATATTTAAAATTTTAAAAAATATATATATTATAAAAAATTTCAAATATACATTTCAAATTTTTTAAAATTAACAACAATAAATAAATAAAATAAACAAAATAAAATAAGAAAAAAATATAAAACTTAAAAAAAGAAAAAAAAATTTAAGAAAAAGACAAAAGTTAATAAAAAGTAAAAATAAATAAATAAAAGAAGAGTGTCAGGTCTGGTCTAGTGGCGTCATTTAAGTTGGCTCCACCAGAAAATAAAAAATTGTTTTCAAGTCCTCCATTTTTTCAGAACTTACAGTATTTTCATAATATTTATACAGGTGGCACCATTTGACATGACTCCACCAACAAAATAATTTTTTAATGCTCCCTGCTGACGCGACAAGTTGGTGGCGCCATATAATTTGGCTGCACCAACTTTTACTGAAGATTTCAGGTCATTTTGGTGTTTAATTAAAAAGGTAGGTCATTTTGGTACTTAATTAAATTATTTGGGTTATTTAAATAAAAAATCTAAAGTTATCTAATAAATATATTTATAAAAAATCTATATAATTAAAATATAAATATAAAAAATTAAAAAGATATAGGTTTAAATTTTATTGTGAACATTTTTTTATATGATAAAAACATTCGTTAAATAATATTATTTACTTTGTTAGGTGAGAATATTTTCGTCTTTTCCTAATTGAGTTGGTAACTAGTTAACCTGTGATATCAACTCAATTAAAGACTTTATGATAAGTATAAATGTTATGCAGCATGAACTAGCTTTATTTTTAGGAGACCATGTAAGAAATTTTATGTTAAAATAAAATAAATTGAATTAATAACTTTTTGATAATTTTTATATCTATTTTACGGTTTATATTTGGAGTTCGAGGTTACTCCTCCCACTAATGTCGTCCCATTCTCTCTTTTGGTGTTGTTGGTTATATCATATACAAGAAGATAATATTTTAGAGATTTTTATGTATTTTTTAACAATAATATAGTAAATTTTGACATTTGTGCTATTTTTGGGTCTAGTTTGATACTTGTATTTGATAAAAGTTATATATTTTGGTACCCAAATGTAACAATGTTAACTTTTTAGTATCTAATTCGAGTTTAAGGTTGATTTAATGAAAGTGAATTGCTAATACTATTAGGTTTTGAATTTTTCATGATTTTGTTAATATAGAATAAATTTAATGTTGATTCTGAATTCGTTGAGTTTAGTTTTACGTTTCATTCATCAAATATGGCCCAATAACTGTGATTTTATTTGAATTTTAGGATTGATTTGATCAAAGTTAATTTCTAATATTATTAGCTTTCATCAAACCAATTCTAAAACCTGAATTAAACACTAAAAAATTAATATTGTTACTTACAGGAACGAAAATGTATAACTTTTGCCAGATACATATATTATATTCGACAAAAATCAATACAAATACCACGTTAAAAAGTATCAAATTCATATACAAAATTATGTATTAAATCTATAAAAAGAACACTCAACTCATAGTATTGTTCATCTTGATCACTTGCAAAAACTATGATTATGCTTGAGATTCATTATATATCAATTAATTTGAAACTTTACGTTTTAGTCATTTATATTATTGTTTTGTTATAAAGTGGTTACTCTACTGTTAAGTTCCATTACCTCCCTAACAGCAGTCCTAAATGGCAGTCCAAATTAAATTATATTTATATTTTTTATTTAGAATTTTTTTATATATTTTAAATGTTTTTAATTAATATTTTTTATTTAAATAATAATTTTACAAAATACACGAACAAATCATACATCGCATGGGATAGAAAACTAATATGCACATATATAAAACAAATGTTATACACATTTTAAGAAAATAGAAAAGTCACAGAAATTCCTTTTAAGAAAAAATTTCAATTTTGACTAAAAATAAAGAAATTTCTCATATTTAAATTCGAATAATTGATAATGGTTGAATCCAATTTAAGTATTTTAAATTGTTCATTAAACTATTCTCATATGATTAACGAAAAATAAAATGTTAAGCCGGGCGACACTAAGGGGTTAGCAAGAGTCTTGACCTCCTCTAAAATGTAAAATTTCACTTTTGATCCTTTAAGTTTTACCATATTTTAATTTAATAAAAGATAAAATTACACTTTACCCCTAAAAAATAAACTTTTGATTTAGTCATTTAAAAATTATAAAGGTATAAGTTATTAAGATTGTAAAATTACATTTTAGCTCTCATAAAATATATAACATAATTTCGATCCTTCCTCCCCCAAAAAAGTTTTGGCTTCTCCCCTAATGTTAAGTTGACAAATATAGATGGAAACCGTCGACGTTGATGATTGGACTAAAATATTTAAATTAAAAATATATGATAATTAAATTTTTAACTTTTAAAATATATGAATTAAATGGGAGTAGTATCAAAGTTTAGAAGGATGCTTCGTTTTCAAGGCCTTGGTCGTGGTGGTCGGGGCAAAACCATATGCAAAAGTCCCTTTTCCCTGATTTGTTTTTTTTTCTTCGGAATCAACCAAGTCAGCACAAAAATCATCCTTTCGGTACAGGAAAGTTGGTGCTAAATACTAATAAATTCTAAGTTTGTGGGCTAATGTTGTATTGCTGTCCGTTGTATACTTTTAAGGTTGAATAATTAGGAGGTCAAAGTATTCAAGACTTAAAATTGGTTGATGAACTGTCAGTTGAGTCTATACTCCAAGGCACCTTCTGATGCTTAAGTTAATAAAGCTTGAAGAAAATAGTAAAATGGTGAGAACTCTGGTTTGTGGCCATACCCGGTCAATGTCGTGATATTGGTATTTATAAATCTTTTTAATGCTTGCTTGAGGTTGCTCTGGCTTGTACCTGGATCCCTCTGCATCTTCAAGGGCATTAAGTCATGTTTCATTCTGCTAAATGATTTGAGTTGGCAGAAGCTTGTCTTGTTATTTCATGGAGGAGCAAGGAGGGTGATGTGTACAAGCATCTACGCTAGTGGGGATGAAGATTCCATGTGATGCTCTTGGGCCTGTCCCATTATGCTTTGGGCTAATAGCCGGAATGCTCAGTTTGTTGAGAATATTTGTGTTATTAGGGTGTTGGCCTGTGCTATTAAGTATGGGTTTGAGCCCATTTATTTGGTTACTAACAATAGTCTCACCTAATAGCTAGTCTGGAGTAGGTTTAAGGTGGCCTTTGCTAATAGCTAGTCTGAATTGAGGGGGCCTTATTTGAAACTTAAATATGGCATTAGCTATTACTATGCTGGTTTCATTCTTCATTTTTGTTAGTTCTTTTTCTCTCATTTTGCTTCACTTTGTGCATCTTTAGTGGAGGTTTCTATTTACCCTTTCATTTGATCTACCATATAAACCTTGGGAATTATTATATGTGTAAACAAACCCATCAGCCCAACAATTTTTTTTTTCACTTTAATTCTTAAACTTGTCAAATAAATGTATTTTAGTCCCCAAACTTGAATTTTATAAAAATTTGATGATGTAAATAGTGTTACTAGAACAGGAACAGATCGAACAGGTCGAGAACTAATCGATATAATAATCCAAACAAAGGGATTGAATCAATTAGCTCGAAAACTGCTTTGAATTGGTGAAAATCGAAAACAAGGACAAAAAGTACTTTTTTAATTACTGCATTATATTTTTATGATTTTTTTTAATTATTTTTGGTCTAATGTTCAAACCAATCAAATTTGTTGAATCGAGAAATGGTTGTCTGGCCAGTTCAACCATTGGTTCAGTTATTAAACACTGAATATGACATTATAAGATTATACCACATCATCAACTATTTTTTTTTTCATTTTCAAGTGGTGATGTGGTAGAATCTCATAATGTCATATTTAGTGTATAATAACTGAATTGGACCGAACCGGTGGTTGAAAACTTTTATTTATTTTAAGTTTTAGATCGAAATGGATCAGTTAGCAAGTTCAAATGCTAAAATATATAAAAATTGTACGATAAATTAAACCTAATCACCAAATTTAAATTCCAAAAGTTATTTATAAAAACAACTGAAAATCTATATATCATAATAAACAAATTTATAAGAATAATTAACAACCAAATTGCCTAAGTTAAAGTAACCCAAAACAGGATCTAGAGGGAAAATCTTGCTTATTTTTGCAGATAAATCAATCCATCTCAGTCCTCCAACTAACAAGGCTGCTTCTATGGGGTATGAACTTTGTTACGTACTGCAATTTCATTTTGAATGCCTTCATCTCCTTGCTCTTCGTATCATACAAATAAATGAAATCATGATGGTCCCAAACGAAGTTCTCTATGGCCTTGAACATTATCACCTCACCATTTCTCCAGGTAGCAACTGCAACTAGTTTCATAAATTGGGGCAACTTCTTTTCTTCCTCCCAATTAGCAACGATGGAATGTTCCATTGACCAAACCTGTCTCCCAAAATCATTCAAAACCCATACATCGATTTTGGACTCGGAACCTTTATACACAAAAGCAAGCTTCTCATCCATGGCTACTAAATCATAATGTTCCTTCATTATTGTTTTCCCAATGTATGGAAGTTTGGTTTTACTCACTTTTTCATTGCTTATATCCATGGAGAATATATACTTTTCTGAATCAACAAACCAGTGAAATACTTGACCCTTTATTGATACAGGATCCCTCCAAAAGAACTTCATATCTTCAAACTTATCTAAATCTCCACGACGTGGTTTTTCAACAGGCCATGGAAGTGGAACCTTTCTCCATGTCTTATCGGAACCAATGGTGAACACTTCGATTCCATATCCATCATTATTAATGTGCACCACTTTGTATACCTTTGTAAGTGGGTCGAACCCTAATGCTGAGCCACAATAAGTATGCAGGATGCGCCCTGGTGCTCGGCCATGATATCCATGCTTGTGCGTACAACCAGAAAGGCAGTTTGGAAGAGTTAAACTAGTGGGGCCTGTCAACAAGTTCTTAACACACAGATTATTAACTTCCTTTGATATTGGCTCGTATACTAGAACCAGACCATTGCAACTGGACCTAATAATTCCCATTGAAGAGCCGAGATTAGTTAAGTTGAAGTTAAGTCCATCCATCTGCAAGAAACTTGTGTTGGTAGTACTACGGAAGTACCGGACGGATTGGATGAATATTCCTGGGTTATGATGAATGGCAGTCTTGTTCATGAACTCGCTGCTACTTATCAATCGACACCATGATTTATATACACACCTGAATGTCTTGTAGAGGAACTTTGGTGGGATTTTAGCAAGGATTTCAACCATGATGTCGTCGGGAAGTTCCGACAAGGTGCTTCTTTCTTCATCTTCTTGTCTCTTCTTCATCTCCATGTATACAAGTTTATGGAGCTATAAAACAAGAATACAGCTTACTGCTGAGATGGATGAAAACCCTAAGATGATGAAAAGAAGAAGAAGAGTAAATTGGGTTATATGTTTTGAGTAAATCTCTTATTTAAATATGTTTAGTTTATATAAAGAGGTTGATTTATGTTAGGATTATTATAAAAAGTGAGCTAAAGATGAATTAATTTCAATTTTTTAATAAATGGATTAATTTTTTTTAACAATATTTTAATTTTAGTTAGGGTTGATTAATTGAATAAAATTAACAAAGTAAATTACATTTAAGGTCACTTTAAAATAGAGTTTGCCTTATTTTGATCTATCTAATTCTGTTTTTTAATTTAGTCACTCTAATTAAGATAATTATCTAAACTAGTCATTGCTGTTAAAATTTTCGCTAATCCACTAATAGATTGATAGTATGACACATATTAACTAATTAAATAATGACACGTAACATTTTTTTTACTTTTGAGGACCTTTTTGTAATTATTCCAAAACAGTTTATTCTTCTTTATATAGAGAAACTAGAACCATGAAAATGGTGCAGGAATAATTTATGTAGCTTACTCAATTTTTTTGTAACACCCCTTAACCTCATATTGTCGCCGAAATAGGGTTACGAGACATTACCGAACATATCAGATAATTTACAATTAAATTCACAAATAAATAACATACATATTATAATTTAATGATTTAGTTCCTTTCATGGACCTTCGAGACCCAGAATACGTATTAGAAGTGGATCGAGACTTGTTCGAGTGCTCCGGAATTTTTTTTTAAAAAAAAAAACTCAATATAGCCCTTTTATAATTATCTAACATTCCCTGCAATTTCAAACCACAACCAATTTACAACCAATATAACAACCTATACATCTCCACAATCAAACATGCCTAATTATGCCTACAACATTAATTTAACAATTTATCTACTTGATCATTCATAAATAATTTTGAATTGAACTAATAATTTCATTTATTTCTATTTTATTTTCATGCCACATTTACCAAATATGCCATATTATTTCATTTAATACTTAAAATTCATATTAGACATCATTTTACAACCAAAGTTACAAGACTTAAGTACATAATTTATATAATATCTAAGTACATGCCACTTTTACCCAAAGAAAGGTTACATCACCAAATTGTCTCTGAAATCGGGATTGATCTGGATGCTGAACCGGGACCTTTGATTTCTACTGACTTGCGCACGGAAACAACCGTACGCTAAGTATTTCGTACTCAATGGTATTACCATAATTCAAACTATATAACTTTAATGAATTATATATATTAATCATAAAACATTAAACATGTAAAATTTATAACTCATAACAACTAATTTACATTCAATTTCATATTTCATATATAATAATTCATCAACAATATCATATATTAATAACTTGAATTTGATCAATTCATGAACCTTAGGTTCATGCTTTCAAATCTCGCAATTCGACTAACAATTTCTTTCTTATACTTTCAGTCGTAGGATCAATCAAATTTATTCAATTATCATATTTCGATTATTCACCCTATTAACAAACCTGGGTCTTGGCGGACACACGGATTCCAACCAAACACATCAGTACGACACATTGCTCCTAAAACGGTACTCAGTACCTGATCAATATATCAGTAACAGTATACAACACATAAAGTGCCTGAAACGACACACGTGGTGCCTAATACGACACATATAGTGCCTGATTGGCAAAGCCAATAAATTCCAGTACTCTTCCAATCTTATGGCATGCCAACTATATTCGACTAAGCCCGATTAGTTAATAGGGTATTCAAATCACTTTCTCAATTTCAATTTCACTTTCAATGTACAATTCAATTCGATACAATTTTCCACTTTCCAACAATATACTATCAAATATTCATGCATAATCATACTTCATCTCTGTAACACCCCTTACCCGTATTCAACACCGGAATAGAGTACGAGGCATTACCAAAACACATACACTTGTAAACGTATTTAACCGAGTTATAAAATTTCATCAAAATTAAAACTTTCAAAATAATTAACATGTTTCTATAACTTTTCACAATATATCCTCAAAATATTATAATCATAATAATTAGGGCCTGCGAGACCCGATACATACTCATGCAATTTAATGCTTCATTTCTATTTCATTCAATTCGCAATTTCTCATGCTCATAATTTAAATCATATCACTAGCAATTTCCATTTAATTCACGTACAATTCAATGACATCAAATTCAAAACTAATACGTATTTACCATTTAACTCAATGTTTATTGATTATACCATTCAATAACACATTTATGAAATTCTCAATTTAGCAATGAAAATATCACTTTAGTTTGAATAACAACATCGTCCTGATATAAATACACTACCACTTATCCATTTACTTTAATTCTTTTGGGCCCATTTGTCACTTACCATCCTTAATCAAATTAGGGAACGGTCACGGAAAATTGAGTACTTCACTTTCACTTTGCCATAGTATAACTATGGTCTTACGTATGATCACTTATCACTTGTCCCTGATCAGATAAGTGTAGCCACCTATCACTTTGTTTCTTGATCAGATAAGTGTAGCCACTTATCACTTTGTCTCTTGATCAGATAAGAGTAGCTAAAGCTATCACTTATCACTTTGTCTCTTGATCAGATAAGTATAGCCGAAGCTATCACTTATCACTTTTCACTTGTCACTTGATCAGATAAGTGTAGCCGAAGCTATCACTTATCACTTTGTCACTTGATCAGATAAGTATAGCCGAAGCTATTACTTATCACTTTCCACTTGTCACTTGATCAGATAAGTGTAGCTAAAGCTACCACTTATCACTTTGTCACTTGATCAGATAAGTATAGCCGAAGCTATTACTTATCACTTTCCACTTGTCACTTGATCAGATAAGTGTAGCTAAAGCTACCACTTATCACTTTGTCACTTGATCAGAAGTACTCAAATCCGGCGTTCCGCTCAATTTGATCATTTATTCATATATTAGGCTTACCAACATGTGTTAATTCATAAACCATTCATGGTATTATTTCATGCCAAATCATATACTGAATATACCATACACACATACTATGAAACTTTATTTTCACACATGAGCTTAAACCATGACCAATAATGCACAAAAATAAGCATCATTCATATTTCATCGTTTATGAGTTATAATCAAACATATGACCATTTATACACGAATCATTCATATATTTCCCAATTTTCCTCCTCCTCCTCTCCATTCCACATCCTTAATGTGTATAACACACTTAAACAACATTAACCATAATTTCAACACTCACTAACATGTATATTCAAAGCTGTTTATCCGAGTCAGAGTCACTAAATTATTTTTATCCGGAGCTACAAAGCTCCAAATTAAGATTCGTTAATTTTCCCTGAAACTAGACTCACATATCTTCATACCATAAAATTTTCATAATTTTTTGTTCAGCCAAATAGTACAGTTTATTCTTTAAAGTTTCCCCTGTTTCGCTGTCTGACAGTTCCGACCACTCTTCACTAAAAATTAATTATCTCATTGTACAGAATTCGGATGATGTTTTAGCTTGTTTCTTCTAAAAATAGACTCATTAAGGATTCTAACTATATAAACTATAACTCATAATAATTTCTGTACAATTTTTAATGATTTTCCAAAGTCAGAACAGGGGAACCCGAATTCATTCTGACCTTGTCTCACAAAATCTATTATATCTCATGATTTACAATTCCATTGCTCACATAATTTCTTTTATAAGAAACTAGACTCAATAAGCTTTAATTTCATATTTTATTCATCCTCTAATTCAATCTCTACAATTTTTGGTGATTTTTCAAAGTTACACTACTGCTGCTGTCCAAAACTGCTTTAGTGCAAAATGTTGATTTCCATTTTGCCCCAAATTTCACAGTTTATACAATTCGGTCCTTTCTCAATTAACCCCTCAATTAATCTAATTTTCTCAATTAGTACTTTAATAGACATTATAAGTTGTTACACAACTATTGAAATTCAGAATTTCCACATATAACTCTATCTTCAAACTCTTTTACTATTAGGTCCCAAACATTCACTTTCTATTCAATTCTTTCAATAAAATCAACATATGAACAATTTAAAGCTCTAATTTCATGCTAAATCATCATATACTTCCAGCACATATTCATATCAACTTTCAACTTCTTTCATAAAATCAAAAACTAATGGATTTAACAAGTGGGCCTAGTTGTAAAAGTCATAAAAATACAAAAATTTCAAGAAATAGTCAAGAATTGAACTTACTTGTAATAAAAATATGAAGAACCAGCTTGAAGAAGCCCTTCCATGGTGTTTTAGCTGATGAGAATTCAGAAAAATGAAGAGAAATCTAGATAATTCCACTTGGGTCCTAACTTTATTAAGCAAATTTTGCAATTTTCCAATTTTGCCCTTAATTCTCCTTACTTTCTTGCTGATTTCATGCCTCTGCCGTCCAGACCAAATAGACCTTGGGTCTATTTTCTTTTTAAGCCCTCTTCCTTTTATCATTTAAGCTATTTAATCATTTCCCAAAATTTTGCATTTGTTACAATTTAGTCCTTTTTGTTCAATTAATTATCGGAACTTTAAAATTTCTTAACGAAACTTTAATACTAACTTTTTAACACTCCATAAATATTTATAAAAATATTTATGGCTCAGTTTAAAATCCCCGAGGTCTTGATACCTCATTTCGATTCTAATTATTTTAATATTTATTTCTAGTGCACTATTCACTATTTCAAAAATTTTCCTAACTTCATATTTAACTTATACTTACTAAATTAATAATATTTTCTACCCATTTGTCGAATTTAGTGATCTCGAATCACCGTTCCAACACCTCTGAAAATTCAAGCCATTACATTTTTTTTTCGTCGGATTTGTGGTCCCGAAACCACTGTTCCGACTAAGCCTAAAATCGGGCTATTACAATCTCAATTTCATTCATTTCAATATTGATACCTACCTTAAAATTTTACTTACCATACAAATAAATTTAAATATAACATTTAATAAATAGTAGTTTGAATTATAGTAATACAAACCATGAATTTCTCGTCTTAATTCTCGATAGCCTTCTCCTTTCCATTGTGTGCCGATGCATCGAGTTCTTTGTTAGCTACGAAAATAATTAATACAGCACTAATTTACAATAATTAATTAAATTTCTTTTCAATTTATACCCTAATTCTAATTTAATCCTAATTAACTCATTTACTTTCTAACTCAATTCACACTTCACTTCTACTTAATATCTTGCCATATTCAACTTAACTCTTCAATGTTCATATCAAAACCCTAATTTTAAACTTCTTTCAATTGAATCCCTACTATGTAAAACTTATAACCTAGTTTACAATTGTAATCCTTTAATCAATTCTAACTTGAAATTCATTCAATTAAACCCCTAATTCCTTATTTTGTTCAACATGAACCATGTTCAAAAACCTAAGAGCTTTCAAAACTTCAACTTAATTTCAACAAAACTTTATTCTCAAGCTTCTAAAACATTAAAATTAAGGAAAAAAAGGACTTAATTGACTTACCTATTTAAACTCCAAGTTTTAAAACCTAAATTTCCCCCTTTTTCTTTTCTTTCTCCCTATTCGAATGCTTCTCTGTTTCTTTTCTCCTTCATTTCTTTCTTTTATTCTTTTAGTTTCTTTATTCTTTTATGTTTATTTACTTTATTATTTTAATGATAGTTATAATAATAATTTTTGTAATAAATATCTATTTAATAACAAATATTTATATTACATTTGTACGCACGTATATTTTACACTTGTCTATTATCATCACCATCTAATTATTCTTATTTTATTTATTTTTTATTAATTTAATATTTTAATATAATAAAAAACTATTTACTTAAATAAAAAGTAATTAAATAAATATATTACAATTGCAAAAATATAATTATTACACATGTATATTTTTATTACCATACATTTGTGTTTATTTTAATTTACTTCATAATATAATAATATAATATCAATTAAATAACTTAATTAATGTATGAAATCTAAGAAAAATCTTAGATTTTTGAATTCATTTGCCGCCTCAATTAGGAAAAATGGCATAATTTTCATTTTGGTCCTTTATATTTTCTTTTAATCTATAATTAAACTTTTACCCTTTATTCAATTTAATCCTTTTTCACAATTACTCTTAATTAAGCTAAATTCACCTAATTAAAACTTAATTAAGCTCACTAATAGACTCATAAATATTTCTAATAATTATTTACGAACCCATTTCATCAAGACGGAGGCCCGATAATATACTTTTTCGATACCCGTGAATTTTGGGTCATTACATTTTTCATGTGATTATTTTTTTATAATATTTTATATAGTTGTGATAAATCCATATAAACAATATTTTATGCATTAGATTTTCGAAAATCAATTGTATTTCCACAATACTTCAGTAAATTAGGTCCACTTTAGTAAATATACTTTTTAGTTTACTTTGATTTTTAAATTTGGTAAATAGATTCATTTTGGTCCCTGAACTTGGATTCTGTGAAGACTTGATGATGTGAATAGTGTTACTAAAACAGGAATGGATCAAACAGGCCAAGAACTGATTGATATAATAATCCAAACAAAGAGGTTGAACCAATTAACTTGAAAACTGTTTTAAATTGGTAAAAATTGAAAACAAGGACAAAAATCAATAGTTAAACAACTTCAACCAGTTTAATAAAAAATATTTTTTTAATTATTTTTGGTCCAACATTCAAACCAATCAAAGTTGTTGAATCGAAAAATGTTGGTTCAACCTGTGCAACCACCGGTTCAATTATTAAACATTGATTATGACAATCTGAGATTGTATCACATCATCAATTAAAAATGTATATAATTTTTTAATTTTCAATTAATGATGTGATAAAATCTCTAAGTGTCACGTCATCAAAATTTTTATATATTTTAAATTTTAGTATCAAAATGAAATTAGTTATGTGGCATAAAAAAGGAGCATATATAAAACTATGAGTTCGGAGAAAAAATTGAACCAATAAAAATACCCTTTATTGGTGTTCATGATGTTACTAAATTGATATTAGAACAATATTTTATTCTTATATTTTAAATATTAGAAAAATATTTTATTAAGGCTAAAATTACATTTTATATCCATATAAATTACACTTTCATGATGATTTAAATTATTCAATTTTGAGTTACATATTTATTAATATTTTAATAATATAAAATTAATATTTATACCAAAACAAAAAAAATATATTATTTTTTTAAGATAAAAAGATAATTGATTTAATTCATTTTTTAAAAAATAAACAAGTAAAATCATGTTGAATGCATGTAATATTAAGACTAATTTATATAAAATCAATTATCTCAAGTAGTTTGATTAATAATATAAAAACTAAGGGTGAGTTTAGATGGGCGGTGCGTTTACCTGCGGTTAGTGTAAAACAGCGGTGACGGTGAGATTAGATACTCTAGCGATACTATAGTGCGAGACAAAAAGTAAGCTAAACGCACCGCACCCAATCGCCCATCCAAACCCACCCTAAGAATCTAGTGTAGAGATGAGTTGGGTCGTTGTGGTTCTCATTTTGGGTCTTCTCTTTCACCCCCTTTGACCACCCAACAAAAAAGAATTTGACCCATTGATGGAACTTCTATTTCTTCATTGGGTTTGACACAACTTTTTTTTACTCCTAGATGTTCATAGTTTCCCCTTCAAAAGTGACATTTTTAAATTTGAGTTTATTTCAACTTCAAAAGTGACATTTCTAAATTTGAGTTTGTTTCAACGATTGGACTGACTGGATGGATGGATTGATTGAATCGAGAATCAGTTTGAAAAGTTACTTTAAACCAGTTAGATCGGGACCCAGTATGAATTGACTAAAAATCGGTTGAACCGATGGTTGGATCGAGATTTTTTAATTTTTAATAATTTTTAATCGGACTGATTGGATTGATCAGATCGGTGAACCAATTATTTGACCGGTTCAACCACGGATCCAGTTTAAAAAAATGCTTGAGTTCTTATTAATGTAACTGACATTTGTATTTCTTTTGGGTTAAATACTCAAATTGGACTTCTCAAATGTTGTATATCTGGTTCCGAAATATGTTTTTTTTAAATTCAACTGTTATGTATTTTATTTTAATCATGTTAGCATTTACCAGATTTTCACTACAAATTGGGCTAAAATGCGTGAATACTTAACAACCAAATTGCCTAAGTTAAAGTAACCCACAATAGGATCTAGAGGGAAAAATTTGCTTATTTTTGCAGATAAATCAATCCATTTCAGTTCTCCAACTAACAAGGTTGCTTCTAAGGGGTATGAACTTTGTTGCATATTGCAATTTCATCTTGGATTCCTTCATCTCCTTGCTCTTCATATCATACAAATAAATGAAATCATGATTGGCCCAACACAATCATCATATAGAAAGTACCAATCATCATCTTGGCCATTCGCATGATAGGGTGACCAAAGATAGCATTGTAAGCCATAAGGTGATCTACAACAAAGAATAAGCATACTCTATAGTAGTGTGCTCTCCATCTCCCAAGGTGACAAGTAGGGTGATACATCCTTTTACATCTATCAGTTGATTTGCGAAACCATACAACGAGCTTTCTTTCTTCAAAGCTTGCTCCTTCAACCTCATCTTACGATAAACTTCCCAAGTTAATACCTCAACAGCACTCCCACTGTCTACCAATATCCTCTTAACCTGAAAACCTTCCACTGTTGTTGTGGCTACCATAGGATCATTTTCCTCTTCATCACAAATAGCATCCTCATCTTCTATGCTGAACTCAACCCATCACTTCTCCTGCTGATATGGCTTATTAATTGTACTAACATAAATCACATTTCTAAGATAAGCTTTCCTCTTTGAATTAGAAGTCGCCCATTCATCATCTGTACCTATAATAAGATGCACAGTACCCCTAACATGCTGCTTGCCTTTGTCTGAGCCTTGCGAACCATGTCCCGATGTTGAAACGCCCTATGCTACAAACTCCTTCAATTTACCATTTTGGAAGGCTTCTTTGATAGCATCCTTTAAAGAGAAATAATCCTCCTTAAAAGAGAAATTTACTTTATGATGTACCTCTGTGGCCTAAACCAATCTCACCTATTTCTATCTGTTGTGATAGTGAGACTATTTTAGCAAAGACATATAGCCAAGTATATAATGGAAAATCTAGACACATTGGATTAAGACATAGCTTTATTCAACAAAAACCCATATTTTGGGCCTATATTTTTACCTGAACCCTCCCATTTTTCGGACGGGCCCAACTCATTATCACCTCTAGCTGTTAGCACTGTAAATAAATCCATCATAAGATTAAAGTTCTAGGTACCCGTAACGATAAGGAAGGATGAGTAATGTACTCTTAATGGACCCATAAAATAAATATGTTAAGAGTGTTATAATTACGGGAACACTCTTGATGAGATGTACCTATGTGAGTGGAAGTGTGGCCGCTTCTAGGAGCTTAAGCGCATGGCTCTAATAGCACTCATGAAAAGAAGACACAGACACATGCATAATAGTGTCCCTGGATACTATGCATTGACCAATGTTGAAATCATTGTGTGAGATGTGTTCGGTTAATCCAATGGAATAGTTGGTTTAAATCTTAGTCTACCATGCAATTTCGATTAACTTTAACACATTTTCACTAAGTGAAAGTTCAACTGTAAGACACCTTCATTTATGCAAATTGATTTCCAAGAATATCAAAATCTAAAATATTTTGAAAATGGAAGATTGTTGGAACATTTTCAAATATTTATAGTGTTCCAATAATTATAAATGAATGAGTGAAATTAATCAGAAGTTAGATCTTTTGGTCATTGGTTAAGAGTTATATCACTTGATTTATGAAAAAGAAATATAACTATTCAAACAATAGTAGCAAAATAATATAACTGTTAACCAATCAATCTCGGCCCTTAATAAACAATAACAGTTCGCTAACCCAAACTCCTAGGCCCTATTTCGGGATGTTATAATTCCATATGAACGGTGTGTTCTTTTGTAATAATTTCGTCATTAGCATAACTTTCATTAAAAAACCATTCATGAACCTTCGGTAATAACCGGCCAAACTAAGGAACTTACGGATCTCTGACACATTTTTCAGGGCTTTCCACTGCACAATAGCTTCACTTTTCTTCAGACCATCACGGGTCTCTTTTGCTGAAACAATATGTCCCAAAAATATAACCTCAGACAACCAAAATTCATATTTTCTTAGCTTCCCATACAGTTGCTTCTCTCGCAAGGCTTGTAAAACAATTCTGAGGTGCTTCTCGTGCTCTGCTTCAGATCTTAAATAAATTAAGATGTCATCAATGAATATTACTATTAATTGGTCCAGAAAGGATTGGAATATGCGACTCATGAGATTCGTAAATGCTACAAGAGCGTTATTCAATCCAAACGGCATCACCAAAAATTCATAACGGCCATATCGTGTACGAAACGCTGTTTTCGGCACATCATTGTCTTTCACCTTTAACTAGTAATATTTCGACCTAAGATCGATCTTAAAAAAGATTGAAGCTTCTTTTAACTAGTCAAATAGATAATCAATACGAGGCAAAGAGTATCGATTCTTAACCGTTAACTTATTCAATTGTTGAAAATCAATACAAAGTCGCATTGAACCATCTTTCTTTTTAACAAAGAGGATTGGAGCTCCCCAAGGCGATATAATGGGACGTATAAAGCCGTGATCCAGCAAATCTTGCAATTTTACTTTTAATTCTTTCAACTTTGTTGGAGCCATTCGATACGGGGAGGTCGATGCCGGAGTCGTACCGAGAAAGACTTCAATTGCAAACTCAACTTCCCTATTAGGATTATTATAAAAAATTGCTTAAAGTTAATTAATTTCATGCTTTTTTATGTATTGTTGAGTTTTATTATGAGTAAATCTTTTATTTGAAAATGTGAGAAAGGATTCTATGAAATAGGAGCGTCAAATCATCCTATATCTCTTTCCAATTATTTAATGGCAATTCAACATTTGTTTTTCAATCTCATTGAACCATGAACTCGAAACTTGAACCTTGAACCCTGAACTCAAACCTTTTTTATTATAATATTGTTTTTCCAATTTTGAAATTTTTTTTAACTTGAACACCGAACCTGGAACCTCAGCCTTGAATCCTAAACTCGAACCTTGAACCCTGAACTCAAACCTTGAACCCAAACCTTAAACCAAAAGACCAAATTTAGGGTTTAATGTTTAGAGTTTAAAGTTTAGGGTTTGGGTTTAGGTTAAGGTTCAAGTTCGAGTTCAGGGTTCGAATTCTGGATTCAAGCTTAAAAAAATTGAATGAGATACGGAATGACTTAGTGCCCCTGTTTGTCACAATCTCTTATTTGAATATGTTTAGTTTATATAAAGAGGTTGATTTATATTAGGGTTATTATAAAAAGTGACCTAAAGATTAATTAATATCATTTTTTAATACTAGATTAATTTTCTTTTAACAATTATTTAATTTTAGTTAGGGTTGATTAATTGAATAAAAATAACGTGTAACACCCTATATTTGTTTCAATCATTGGATCTGAGCTATAATGTGTTACATTCGTTGCCGGAGTAACTATGATCAAATTACCATTCGGTTTACAACTTTAAACGTTCCAATATTAATTTTCTTTTAACAATATTTTATTTTAGTTAGGGTTGATTAATTGAATAAAATTAACGAATAATAAGGTAAACTACATTTAAGGCCACTCTACAATAGAGTTTGTCTCATTTTTATCTATCTATTTCTTTTTTTTTCAATTTAGTCACTCTAATTAAGATAATTGTCCGAACTAATCATTGCCGTTAAAAATTCTTCTAATCCACTAATGGATTGATGGCGTGACATGTTTGGCAATTAAATAACGACACGTGACACCTTTTTTTTTTACTTTTGAAGACCTCTCTATAATTATTCTAAAACAGCATGAAAATGGCGGGGAATAATTTAATTAACTAAAAATTTTAAAATGATTTTAAACATTTTAAAACTAATATTTATTTAAAATTTTTATAAAAAAATTACAAAATTAACTATGCAACGCACCGGATAAAAAACTAGTTCAAATATAAATTAAACTCCAATAATTAAACAGTTAAAATCATAAAACACAAAAAGAAATTAGATATTCATTTAATTAGTAGCTAAAAAATTACCCAAAATTTTGAAATTAATTGTTATTTTCTTTCAGACTTATGGTTTGTATTTTTTTTATTGTTGTATATTTTAATTATAAAAAAGTAATATATTTTATTTATGTTTAAAAATTTTAATAATATATTTTTATATTTATTACATGAAATAAAAATTATTTTTTATTAAATTAAAAATAAAAATATAAAACCATATGCAATGCACGTGGTATAAAAACGAGCGTATATAAAATCCCTCCTTCCACTAAAATAGGTTGGAATGTCTGTATACCTAATATATGCAGAGTAGGCGCTCTATTCAGCAATACAGAAAGTCTCCGCATAACTTCTTGCAGTATTTCCCATACAATCGGCCCTTTTTCCCGAATTTTACTCTTAGCAACTCCTATGTTCAGAGCAAGATGTTGTCTAATTAGACCGCGAATTACAAATGTCTGGAAAAGCTCTATTGCTATTTTGCGAGGCAATCCACGGCGATGTAATGAAAGTGAGGGGCCAACAACAATGACAGAATGTCTCGAATAATCGACTTGTTTGCCAAGCAAAGTCTCGCGAAATCTTCCGAGTTTAGAGAAATTTTTGAACCGATAAAAATATCTTTTATTGATGTTCATTATTTTACTAAATCGATATTAAAACAATATTTTGTTCTTAAATATTAAATATTAGAGAAATATTTTATTAAGGCTAAAATTACATTTTATATCCATATAAATTACACTTTCACAATTATTTAAATTACTCAATTTTGAGGTATAAATTTATTAGTATTTCAATAATATAAAATTAAGATTTATATCACAACAAAAAAGAATTCCATTTATCTTTCTTTTGAAGATAAAAAAAGATAAAATATTTAATTAATTTAAAAAATGAAAAATATAATGATTAAAAATATCAAATTAAAATATAGGGGTTAAATTAACTTTTACAAAGTACAAAGACTAATGGTAAAATTTAACTAAGACAAAAACACAAGGAAGAGAACTCTTTTTTTCTCCCAAACAGGATAGTAAAGGTAAAATTATATTTTACCCCCTAAAAATGATAAAATTATAATTAAATCCTTTAAAAACTATAAAGATACAGGCTATTAAAATAGTAAAATTACATTTTTACTATCATAAAAGTTACAATTAATTTCGACTCTTAAAAAGATTTTCTACTTCGTCCTTGCTACCAAACAAAACCTTTTGATGATAAATTGATTGTAATTCCATTTTCTTCTTTACTCAAGCCTTAAAGCATGTAAGAATTTCTTTGACAATTCCCCTTTTAAGTGGTACCACTTTTGTTAGGTATTTGACTATCAACCCTAAATCCTTAATGTTAAAAGGTTCATCCACTCTTACTCAGTAAATCCCACAACAAGAAAATGTCCACTAAATCTTTTCTTCATCTCTTATACTAGAAATTTCTTAATTTCTTTTAATAAATTTGTTAAATACTTATTTGACAAGAATCCGAACCGTCTGTACGTGTTGTGTCAATCTTAATTACAGTTAAGTTAGTTTTCTTAACATGGGATTGAATTGAAGGCAGAAAGTGTGACAAAAGTAGAACCATAGCCATTGATTTAGCAGACAATAACATCATTGAGTCACTGCTTGCCCTGCCCCATGCTCATAGTAGCAACCTTAACCACTAAGCACAACACTTTGTTTGAAAATATAATATATGAACAGTCCAAAGATTGCTGCCAATTTGAAAAGCAAAAGCAAATTCAAACACAATTCCCTGCTGTTTTTATTTCTTTAAATCTAATCTCTTGCTTTTCCCAATCTCTATACATTATTTTATGCTACATTGGTCCCTACATCCACTCATATTTTCAAAAGCTTCTTTTCCTTTTTCCCCTTCTCTTTGCTTTCCTTAATCAAGGTTTTTTTCTAGAACTTATTTCCATGTTTTTCTAATGTAATTCTTTTTATCATAATTATACTAACCCCAATACGATAAATTCGGTCTAATTCAACTCAATTATAAAAATTACCGAGAAGTATTAAGTTTAATAATAAGGCGTACTGTGCTCTTAAAAGGGGAATGCAGATTTAAATATTAGAGATGATATTGTTAAGTGGGACAGCTTCGAACTCTTAATATAAATCGTAAAACGAAAATGGAAGATAAAAAAAACTTAATTATAAAAATCTCTTCCACCCAAACTCGATATGGATTTGAACTTGAAACCATCTTAATCCGAAAATTTGAAATGGTTCAAACTCAAAATTAACTTAAACACTTTTAAAACTTATAATAAGTCATACCCAAAACCTAACCTTGTTCATTAATTAATAGGTTTAGTCAAAATTCGATTGACATGAATATTGTTGTCAATGTAGGAGGACGTAGATTCGAGTACGCTGAAACACAATAATTCTAATATTGTATAAAAAAATAAAGATATAATAATAAACGTGTTAAAATTTACCTTAAGTAAAATTTATATTTTCTTTAATATTATCTTAATACTTTTTAACTTTTTATCACCATTATCATATTATGTCAATCATTTTCCACTATAATTCTCAATATATTTAAGCAAACATACATTCCCTCCTTTTTTTATTTCATTAAACAAGTTTGTCTTTTACCCATCTTCCTTGAACCATGCTCTCCCCCTTACCTTCACCTCCTCCTCCACCACCACCGCAATCTCCGTCACCATCTCCAACACCACCGTCAACAAAATATACGACTCCAATCTCCCTATCCCAAATCGTAATATCAAAACCAACAATAACCCGACAACAAGAAGCTCCATCTTCAAACAAAACAAACCCCAACACCGACAACGACAACGACAACACAACAACACTTGTGCGAAAATCACTCCTCCGACAACCTCATCCACGACGAACAAATCCATTAATATGGTGTTGTGCAATCATATGTTTGATCTTCAGCGTCATCCTCATCTTATTCGGAGTAGCAACTTTAATCATCTTCTTATCAATGAAACCAAGAATCCCATTATTCGACACACCAAATGCAAGTCTTAATGGTATATACTTCGATACCCCAGAATATTTCAATGGTGATTTCACTTTCTTAGCCAATTTCTCAAACCCAAACAAGAGAATCGATGTGAGGTTTGAATATTTGGTTATAGAGCTCTATTTTCATGATAGGCTGATATCAACACAAGCTGTTCAACCATTTTATCAGAGGAGTGGTGAAGTTAGGGTTGAAGCAGTTCATTTTATATCAAGCTTAGTGTATTTGCCACAGAATTTGGGTGTGGAATTGCAGAAACAAGTGTTGAGTAATAGGGTTACTTACTTCATAAGAGGAACATTCAAAGTGAGAGCTCATATGGGTTTGATCCATTTTTCTTATTGGTTACATGCTAGATGTGAACTGTTGATGTCTAGTCCACCAACTGGTGTTTTAGTTGCACATATTTGCAAAACTAAAAGATGAAATCATAATAATAATACATTTCTTGTGTTCGAATGTAGAATTTGTCAATTTTTATGTAAAGAAAATCCTTGTAAACTTTCACAAAAACAACAATTGCAACTATTTCTTTATTTTTCCTTCATTACCTACCTTTTTACATAATTTTGATTCGATTTTTTTCTGTATTTGGGTTAGTTTTAAGTTCGAATTATTCGGATTTGATGCTCAAGTTTTTAAATTTGAATAGGAAAAAAATTGGTAAACTATATTTGTAGTGTATTTCTGTGTTGGTCACTCTAATTTAAAATTTTCTATTTTAATCATTAACGTTATTGACATTTGATATTTTCTTCATTACTCTAATAAATAATTAATGGAATGTTGACATGACCTTTCTTTATTGGTATAATAACAAATTTAACTCTTCGATGTTTATAGATTCTACCAATTTCATCTTAATTCTAAAAAATTTAATAAATTTAGCCCTTCAACTTTACACATTTTGTCAATTTAATCCTCATTCTAAAAAATAAAAAATTGAAATACTTTAAAATATAAAACTTATTTAAAAATTAATTTTTTTGATCAAATATATAAGAATTTAAAAAATTATAAGATAAGTTCTTCACTGCCACTAACCCCGTTGACGATACCACCCGTTCCATTTTTCAAGGTCCTAAAAACAGTGTAAATAGTTGAATCTGAATTTAAAAATCTAAAAAGTAGAGAGACTAAAATCCTAAAACTACAACTACAAGGACTAAATTCCTAATTTTCAAAAACTATAGGCCCTCTTGTTTTCCTCTTCTTTAATCTTCTAGTTGTAGAAGCTCCTTCGTGATCTCATTTTCAATGTTTTAGAGTGCGGAATTTAGTTTCGGCTTCGTTGAATGTCTTCGGATTTTTGACTTACATAATCAAATAGTATTTATATTAGGTTTAAGGGTGTAAAAAAATTTCAAATTTTTTCAAAGAAACAATTAAGTGTCTATTTTTTTTTTACATTCAATTAAGTACTTGAACTTTTAAAATGCATCAAAAATACTCTCAAACTTTAAAAAAAATATTAAGTCCCTGCTTTTTTTGGTACTAAATTGGGTACTTAAACTGCTAAAATACATAAAAAAAGGTTCTCAAACTTTTTTTAAAAAAAAAAAGAACAATTAAGCCCCTGGTTTCTTTTGCACTCAATCGGGTACTTTAACAGTTGACCATTAAAGTTAATTGTCTCTAATTTTTTTAATTAAAGCCACCTCGTGCACAACCACGGCATGACATGTGTCAAAAAATTATAAAAATTATTAAATTTTAATAAAAATATTAAAAATTACAAAAAATCGTAAAAAAATATAAAGATGTGTAAAATTTTATAAAATATATAGAAATATAGGAAAAAATTATAAAATTTTATAAAATCACAAGAAAATTATAAAAAGTTTGTAAAAAAATTATAAAAACCATCTTACCAAAAGAAGCATTTTATAATTTTTTTATAAATTTTATTGATTTTTATTTTTTATCATTATTCACCACATGTCACGCTATGTTGCGACACGTGATGACTTTAATTTAAAAAATTAGTGGTTTAATGGTCAACAGTTAAAGTTAATGGTTAAATGACATTTTTCATGCATTTTATATTTTTTATGATTTTTATATAATTTTACAATTTTTCTAATTTTTAATAAAATTTAATTTTTTTATATTTTTATTAAAATTTAATCATTTTTATAACTTTTATTGATTTTTATTTTTATAATTTATTTTTAATTTAATGCATATCACGCCGTGGTTGTGACACGGGGTGACTTTAACTGAAAAAATTAGGGGCAGTTAACTTTAATGGTCAACTGCTAATGTACCCAATTGAGTGAAAAAAATAGGGGATTAATTTTTATTTTATTTTTTGAAAAAGTCTGAGAGCCTTTTTGATGCATTTTAGTAGTTCAAGTACCCAGTTGAGTGAAAAAAAAAGCAAGAGCTTAATTGCTTTTTTTTTAATTTTGAGGGAATTTTTGATACATTTTAAAAGTTTAAATATCCAATTGAATGCAAAAAAATAAAAAAAGCAGGGGCTTAATTTTTATTTTTTATTTTTTGAAAAAATCTTAGGGCCTTTTTGATGCATTTTAGCAGTTTAAGTAACCAATTGAGTGCAAAAAAAAAGCAAGAGCTTCATTTCTTTTTTTAATTTTGAGGGCCTTTCTGATACATTTTAAAAGTTTTAATACTCAATTGAATGCAAAAAAAAAGTTTGAAAATTTTTTACACCTTGGACATTTCTTTACAATGTTTCGCTGCGTCATAAACATTAAGTTAAAATCTATTATGAGTGTACCATCATAAATATTTATTTGATTCTTACAATGATACCAGATATTCTTCCTAATAAAAAGTTTAAATTTGCGAAGAGTACATGGATTTATAACATATTTTAATAATTTATTTTTTGTTGGTTGGTTATTTAATTAGAGTTGAGTTAGTTGGTTATTCACTTCTAATAATTGATTATATTGAAATTATTGTAACTTTGTACATTTATTCAATTTAACCCCTACTCTTTTATTAGAAGTAAATTAGAATTTTTTAAAAAACTTATAAGGTTAAAGGGTCAAAAAGGCCTTAGTAACAAATTAAAAAAATTAATTAAGCCCTTTTAAAATTTAAAAATTATTTAAAATCATAAAAATTATAAACAAAATTTATAAAAAGAAGTTATAAAAATTATAAAAAAAATATCGAAAAATAACAATCCTGACCTATTAAAATCTAATAGTTATAAGATTTGTTAAAAAAAAATTGACCCCTACTCTTTTATTGGGTCAGTATTGTTATTTTAATAAAATTTCAAAAATTTTATAACTATTTTTATAAGTTTTGTTTAAAATTTTTATGATATTTTTAATAATTTTTAAATTTTAAAAGGGTTTAATTGGTTTCTTTTAAAATGTGTTACTAAGGCCTTTTTAACTCATTAGTCTTTTTTTTTTTGAAACAACATTAGTCTTATTATAAAAGAGTAGGGATCAAATTAAATAAATGTGCAAAGGTTTAGGGCTAAATTTGTTATTATACCTTATATAAACACCAAAACAAACATTTAACAGTGCAATTTTAATAGAAAGTTTGTTTTGCTCACTCATCCAATATAGAGGGACTAATTTATCCTCTCTCTTTTTAGAAGAGTGGTTAAAATGCAATCCAGAGTATAGTAAAAAGGGTATTGTGGTACTTTTACCTCATAATTTCCGTGACATATATATAACAAAATAAAATGAAATGAAAAAGAAAGAAAATTTGAACATAACAAAGGAATCTCCCAAAAGAAAATAAAGGAAAATAGAACATGAGAAAGGTTTAAGGCTTGCAATTTGCATGTTTAGTGAGCCATCAATGTTTTCCAACTTCTCAACATCACCAAACTCACACCTTAAAGCAATGAGATCACTCCAGCCTTCACCAGCATAGCTCAACTCAACTTTCTGTCTGCAGTGCAAATACCAACCACACACATTCCATTTCCATTACATACATGAAAACTATAACTAAAACACCAAACATATCATTATACCAAAAAAAAGGTGATATATATATTCATATTCATACCTACATTCACTCCTCCATACATGCATATACACATGCATGCATGCATGCATGCAAACTTGAGGCACTGAGTTTGTGTCCTGTGGGTATTTCATGCATGCCATCTACCCTACACTTTTCACTTAAATTCATGCATTCATTCCATCATTCGTTGGTGTAATTCAATCGAGAACGGACACAAATCATTTAGCACCTTTAATTTATACCTCTTTTGATGCCCCATCAATAAATTTTTACCACCTCAATTTTTAACTATAGTAATAAATTTAAGGGATAATATAATTTACGGCCACTGAACTCCGAAACTAGGTCCATCTTGGTACTTGTATTTTTGTTTTTTTCATTTTAGTACCTTAACTCGGCAATTAGATCCAATTTAATCCCTAAACTTTGATTCTGTCAAGATTTGATAATGTGACTAGTGCTCTTGGAACATGATTGAATTGGCTAGTCAGATTGATTGGATCGATAAGCAGCCAGCATACTAGTCCAAACAAAGGGGTTGAACCGATTGAATTGAAAACCAGTAAAAATCGAAACTTGAGACAAAAATCGATAGTTGAACAGGTTTAATAATTTTTTTATTTTTTAATTTCTATAAATTTTTAATTATTTAATTATTTATTGTTGGTATAGCAATTGATCCAATCAAACTGATTGAATCAACAACTACTGATCTAACCAGTTCAACCACTAATTCAATATTCTAAAATTAGATCACGTAATCACTTGAAATTTTATATAATATTTTTAAACCCATCTTCAAAGTACACCCCCTCCAATATCACATGTGCCTAGGTTTCTATAAGAATATATAGTAAAATAATTCATTTTCTCTTTTTTTTTTTTGTGAAATCCTCAAAATAGGTAATGCAAATTTCTACAATTGTAATGCTTTGATACCAATAACACTATGGTTTTAAATCGGATTAATTTGGATTAGTTTATTCTAATTAATTTTATGTTTTGATATTTTTAATTTTAAATTATTTTAGATTTAGATATTTCGGATTTAAACTTTAGATGGTCGTGATAAATAAATTATTGGTCTCATTTTCACATCGGACCCTGATCTAAATTCATCACTTTCCCCCAATTACGAGCCTCCTATAAAACAATCCACTTTCACGTTTTAGGGCAATACTGAATATATATATTGTTATACCTTGTGTAGTGAATTTCGCAGACCTTATAGTGTTCCTCACGAACTTAACCGTGTATTCAACTAAACATGTGCCTCCAAATAGAACCAACCACATTGCGAACCTAAGTTAGTTTACAAACCCCGACTCGGTTAACTTTGAAAAGGAATAACTCTGCTAAGATTATGTGAGGGCCACATGGAAACTTAGAGTAATTGATTGATAGTTATTTTAACATGTCTCATTCTAAGACGTCACATCGTTATCACTATCAAAAGTATCAAATCAAATTTTCACTTCAACAGTGATATGTAACTAAACTTATCCCCCACGATAAGTTCATGTAAATTGAACTTCCCCTTCTCATTTTTTTTTCTCTCAAAAAATAAAGACCTCTTCCCCAACTCTCATTATATCCTCTTTTATTCTTTCTTTATCTTCCTCCCTTATTCACCTCATTGATTAATATAATATATATATATATAGAAGTAAATTTGTACAGCTTCATAACAATAATATGGTCCCAATAAAGAAAGAAAAAATATCAGTAATATATTCCCAAACCCATCAACCAAAATAAATTGATTAAAATAATAATTTGAATTACTCTTAGGATAAATCATAATTTGAATATATTCAATAGCTGACTAATTACTCTTAACCTGAAAAATATACATTAAATGTTGAGCTTGTTAGAATTTTTCAACATATTATAACACTTATGTTTGGTAAGAGCTTTTTTTTTTCGGATGTTTTAGTGTATGAGTTAATAATAAATGGATTCAATTGGTAATATTTAACGACTCCTATGACTTGTTTTTAACAAAGAGTAGAAAAAATTTTCGTTTATTTTGAAGAGGTCGCATTTTTTACAAAAGTTTTTACTTATTTTTCTAGTTTCAAGTTTAAATTGTACTATTTTATGCCCAACTATTGTAGTTATTGTTAAAACTCTTTGTGTAAGATTGGAAAGGATACTCTCAAGTACAATACAATATACATATATGATGAAATCTCAATTTTTTTTATTAAAAAAAACAACTGGGTTTTGTAAATACACATATGATGCTAATCATTCATAAAGTTGTTTTCTGTGTGTGTGAGGGGGTTGACTATGACCAGGTTATTCCATAACCCTAACAAGTTTGACCCTTTTTCATGTATTATCATCAAATGATATATATATAAATAAATGTAAATGGCACCCCCTAGTGTGACTCAAAACGATTCAAGAAAGAAAAAGAAAATGAATTCAACAATGGCAACTCTTTGGTCTAATGAAGTCAAAATTGTTTCAAAACTGATAAATGTGAAGCTCAACATGACTGTTGCATAGGGGTCACCACTTTCTGGTCATCATCATCATCTGTTCCGAAATATCGGTCTCCAAACTCACCCATTCCGGGGATAACACAGAAATCTTTGTTTAAACCAATATCAATCTCGGATGTCACGATCTTTAGTCTTGGGAAGCTTTTGCAGACCATATGTACACCTTGCGGTGCCTGTGGAATCGAGTGATATGGTTATAGCGCTTAGATGATACGAAAATATAATGTGACAGCCATGAGATAGTAATCGTAAGAGATAACTTACAGATATGAGATTGAGAAATATGATGTTGGACTCTGGTACACCCTTTTTTATAAGCAATGAAATAGCTTGGACGGCTGAATTGCCTGTGTAGAGTAGTTTGCAATATGTTAAAACCGCATGATTATCGAAACAAACTTCTAGCTTAATGGTGTCCTTTACGGGATTTTAGTTCTTGGTTAGCACAAGAACGAACCTGTGCCTAGAATAGGATCCAGTAGTAGCACATGCCTTTTGGAGATGTCTTGTGGTAATTTTTCATAGATAAGCTAATCAAACATAGAAGCACGAAAGAAAAGAGTGAGAAAGAAAGTAGGCAAAAGAACAAAATTTCTTGCTTGTGGAAGAAGATATATCAAGTTTACGAACCTGTTGACCGTTGTCACCTTCCCTATGGATAAGAATCTTGCCAATCTTGATACCTTTGCAACATGCTCGCAAAGCATTCTCCATACTCTCACCACTATCATTAAATGTCAAACGGTAAGTAGTTAATGGTTTAAACAAAGTACATTCGTATAAGTTAACAACATTGATAGACACCACCCACTTACACCTCTCCTAATAGCTATCTGAAATATTTTTCCAACTCCCGACACTCAATCACAGTAAACTACAATTGTATTTGTTTTAATTTAAGTTTGTCTACGGCAAAAGGAATGACCGACACCTTTATTTCTAACCATTACTCCCTATTATTTTTGCTCTTTCGAAAACATTCCCATCTCCTTGAAATTTTCCAAGCAAGTTATAAATCACACAAGCAATGGAGTTACTTACGAAGTGCTTTAAGATATTAGACCAGAATTGTACCTCCGAATAATAGAGACTCCACATAATCTCTTACAGAAATCCACACCTGTATATACAGACCCTGCATGCACAATAACACCAAAATAATAATTTATGATTGCTTCGAACTTGCTATAGTCTATAGCATAAAATCTATTTGTTTGTGCAAAACTCAATTTCAGAGAACATTACAACGAGAAAAATGGTAGTCAAAGTTCCTATAAACCGAAAAGTACTTTATAGGAGGCCGAGTACTAGATGAAGTAACTTCAGCTTACCTGTAGGAGTGATCACCTGCTTCTCTGTAAATGGCAGATGTCCCAGCCCATGTTCAACAACCTAGAAAAGGAGGAGCCTTATATGAGTGAGAATCAAAACCATTTGAAGAAACCGGAAGACTAATTAATTACATCACCCACCAGACGAATCAATCGATCAGCGTAAAAAACAAAGTCATGTTTCGTTGTTTGAGAGTCACGAATAAGGGTATGCATGCCTCGTATCTGCATAAATAAATAAATAATCATTAGCTTTTAACATTTGGAGCTCAATGCATGCAGTAAAAAATTTACAACCTTAGTTAATCGAAGAAAACATACCTGAAAAGTTGATTGAATGACATATAAATTCGGGTAGATTTTACAGAGATCATGCTGGCCAAGCTTCGTCCTAATATGTTGTACAATCAAATCAATTGCTACATGATTATCTCCTCCTCGGGGAATGATGATATCTGCATATTTCTTTGTTGGAAGTATAAAGTCATCAAAAGCTGGCTTCACAAATTTTGAATACTGCATTAAAAATTAATTGCATGTAAATATCAGCTGAAAAGAGTAGCACTCCAAAAGAATACAAATCCGACATATTAGTAAACGAGATAGAAACAATCTTATATATGCCAAAATATATAGGGAAGCACATTTAGACCTGATCAAGGACAGCACCAATATCTCTGCTCTTCCCAACAGTATCACGCGTTATTCTTCTTGCCAGTCGCACATCAGCATCTGCACTGAAATTTTTTCAATGTGAAGTAATAGCCCAAACTCAGTAACACCAACAAAGTAACGCGATTGGTATGTTCCCTAATACATGCAAGTTATTCCATTTAAAGTTTTTGGCAATATACTTCTATATAAGTTATCGATAGTTATTTTACATCAAACAAAGCATACAAATGAGTTCTCTTAGTGTTGTTAAAGTTTAATAGATTAACCTGTATCAACAAATATTTTCATGTTCATCAACTCTCGGACGCGAGGATCATGGAAAATAAGTATCCCTTCCAAAATTATAACATCTGAAGGATTAACCTGCAGAAAAATTTTATCATCAAAAGAGTTCGTATACTTCCAAAAACAACGAAGATGCCGGCCACATTTAAGACAGTGGCCAAGACATACATTTTGAACATTGTGAGACCTTACCCTTCTTACGGGAAAAACATCAAGCTTATAACTTTTGAAATCATATTTTGGAATATCTACTGCTCGGCCATGCCTTAAGTTATCTATAGAATCTAATAATTTCTCTGTGTCAAATGCATCTGCAGGAAAGAGCCAATACGACATCAATAAAATCCTAAACAAACAGAGACCAAACAACATGCACACGTAAAACAGTCACATTTCCTAAAGACCAACTGATGAAAGGGATAAAGTACGAGTTTTTGTCGGTTTATAAGCATAAAAAATATATTAGCAGGTCATTGTTTTCTTTTCTGAATGCTTTGGATATCTGTTATAGAAAAAGTCTCACCGGGATGGTCAAAGTTGTATTCATGAACTCTTGCAAGTTCCTCTTCAGTGAGTTTGTGATAAAAGGAATCCTGGCACATTGCTTATGTTAAAAATGTATCCAATTGACCAAATACGATTCGCGACAGATAAAAAGTATCTAATTTTAAAATGAATTTAAGAGGAAAATAAATATCGAAACAAGTGGCTAAGGGAATGCGTGACAACATCTGATACTTTAGAGAGCTTAAGTTATTCAATAACTCTTAATAAAGCTACATTGGGAACTTTGGAGAAAATACCTGATTAACTAATACCACACGTTGATCGTGAAGTTGCTGAATAATCATATCACAGACTGTAGTCTTACCGGACGCTGCTCCACCAGCAACTCCTGAACCAAAAAATAATAGCCAAAGTTAAACAAGATAGAAATCTAAAGGAGAAAAGCTCTAAGTAATTGAAAGAAACCAATTCATTAACCAAATACCACATAGTATAATCAAAAGGCTTGCATCTTGGGTACAATGAAAACGAAAAGAGGTGATATTTTGTAGAATATTGTTGAGGGGATATCAACTCTTCGAGAGAAGTCTTCAAAGTGTCGTCCTCTAGGCAAGTTGTACCATGTTTGCAAACATATTGCCTTTAAGCCTTGGTTGGTGGTTCATGCCATCCTGCCCGCGCCCAGGTCCCTCCATTATTATTCTCACGCCCCATGTTGGCACATTTCCCGAGTCTTGCAGGTACCTATCTTCATCAACTAAGGCATTCCCATCTGTGAGCTGGCTCTTCACGGAAGCTGAGGACAAAACCCCAACACGGGGACAATACCTTCGATTGTTGGGGGTTCGGGGTTCTATAGAACGACTCTTTGAAGACTTCTCCCAAAGGAGCCAATCCACCCTCAACAAATACTATATACTATTATGGTAATCGTTTCTTCAAAAAATAAAAATTAAAGAGGTGCTTGGATGTCCATAGAGTTTTTTTCATCAATCTTAAACAACTTTTGATCATTATTGCATCTAAAAAACAACATAAGTAATAGGAGAACAATATTTTCGAACTTACCGATAAGAAAAGGTTGATTATGCATATTTTCAGTAGCCGGTGACATCATAGGCTTCTTGATATGTCTAGAATCCAAACCATCCATGTGGAACCCAGAAAAATGAACCCCAGAAGAAGCCTCTATCATATCTTCAACTGCTGCAGAACCCATATCCTTAAACCTACACATAATATAAGAGAAAACAAATATATGAGATTAGAATATTATAGAAGCTAAATCCAACATGGACTATCTTGCTTGATTGAATTGAATCTTAGTCCATTCATATTGCAAACAACCCCGTTACAGTAAATTCATTAAGAAGCTGAATCATCATAGAAACAACCCCAATAAAGATCACTCACAAACATTCAAACACAAGCACCACACATGAATCAAATCTCTAACACAACAAAACAGAGTTATACTTAACAACATTCAAGTAAAATCCACCACCAAAAAACAAGAGTCTTAGCTTCAATCATGTGAATCTAGCATCTATATAATCTCTTCATAAACCCTAACACTTTTTGAAAGAATTAAAAATACCCAGATCAAAATCAACACACTAAACGCAAGCAAAAACAAAAGAGAAAAGAGTGAATTTCAAGCAAAGCTTATATATTTACTAGATCACTTAAAGCAGAACAAAGAAAAAACCAAGTAAAAAAAAAGATTAACTAGTTAAATGAGGATTATTGAATTGAAATTACCTGATTCAATGGATTATCAGAGGGAGGGAGAGGGAAAAAAATGTTCTTTTTTAGAGAGTGGTGGTCAGATGTATGGGGAATTTGATTTTAGTTCAAGGTATTTATACTGTTTAAGAGTGAGTGAGATGTTTTGTGTAAGCAATTTGTATTTGAATTTGAATTTGCATTTTGGACCCTAAAGTTTTAATTTTTAATCAAAATGATATTTTTATTTCGGGTAAACTGTAAAAATAGTTATTTTTATTTACTTCAGATTACATTTTAGTCATTTATGTTTGAAATGTTACGTTTTAGTTACTTACGTTATCGTTTTGTTACATAGTGGTCACTCTACCGTTAAGCTTTGTTACCTCCTTACCGGTAATCCAAATGGGCTTTAAATGCCAACCCGAATGTTCAATTGGGATCAGAATAGGTTTTTAATTAAATAAATTTATTTAATTAAAAATTTTAAATTAATTACACCTTGAACTAGAAAACAAAAATCGTTCGTCTCTTTTTTCTTTTAATTTTCTTTTCCATTTTGACTGAAAAACTATTCTCATCTTAGTTGGACATCCAAGTTGGCATTTAAAACCCATTTGGACTACCACGTAGAATTGTTGTTAGGAAGAACGAAGCTTAACGGAAGAATGACTACTTCGTAACAAAACAATAACGTAAGTGGCTAAAACGTAACATTTCAAATATAAATAACTAAAATATAATCTTAAACAAACAAAAAGTGACTATTTTTAAAATTTACCCCTTTATTTACCATATATAGATCAATCCTATTGGATATATACAATCAATTACATGCAAAGTTACCCATTTTTCATATGCAAAAGAACATGTGCTTTTAACTCCTCCATTTCACCAAGTAAATTAGTTTAGGTTAAAATATATGATAAGTTGTTATATTTTTCGATTTTCGAGTTTTTATCGATTTCGGGCAATTCATTCAAAAGGTCAGTTATATCTATATATTTAAATTAGTATATTGATTGGTTTTAAAACAAAAAAAATTTAATTTGCTCTTTTATTTCACATACAGGGATTAATTTACTCAATTTTTTAAGTAAAAGGAGTAAAATATAATTAAGCTTCTAATACATGGGCCTCTATAGTAGTTTTACCATTTCAAATCTGACATTATTCAAAATTCAGCCAACTCATAAAAGCACCGCCCCTTGAGAGGGAAGTACACGTGGAAAACATGGAGGATCTGATTGGTGTAGATATTATATGAGTTAGCAGTGGGCCCCAGTGGCAGGTGTATGGCCCATTCCTCAACGGCTGGGCGTTTCCTTTCAAAGGTGGGTCCCTACTCCCTATCGAATCTTCAATTATTATCCTCACAGCTGTCTTTCCCACATTCATCGCCTTCTCTGTATGGTTCTGTGGATGGGATTTATTTTTAGTCCGTCGTGGTCATTATTTTTACATTAATCGTAATTAAACGTATTGTACATCTAAATGAACCCTTAATCTTTTCAAGTTTTCTATTATTAAGATTACGTTACTATTTTTTTTATTTTAGTCATCAAACCATTGGAAAATTCACAAAATTTTTATTATTCCGTAATTTAGTAATTAGATGATAAAATGAGTGTTAATTTGTTGTTAATTAAGATAAATATTAAAATTATACATAAAATTTAATTTTTTTCTACTTTTATATAAATGAAATTTTGGTTTTATTCAAATTTCACAAAACGACAACATTATAATTGAATTAACACGATTGTAAGTTAATATATTGCATACACAAATAAATTATATTAATCCAATATGAAAATAAATATATGTATTCATTTTTTTAAATGTATACAACTGAATCAAAATCAAAGTTTCGTAGATATATATGAACCACAATTCAAGTTTCATATGTATAACTGCATCAAATTAAAGTTCATGTATCAAATTTGATATTTATCCCTACTTAATTTAAGATATAAACTATAGCTAAAATATTTATTTATTGTTTTTTAAATTTATTTCAAGGATAACTTTAATTTTTTTGTCAAGAATTTCTAAAACTATATAAAAAAAGTATCATAATTTAATTATTGAAACTATAGGAAAATATTTTTCCAAACATTATAATTATAAAAAAAAATTAAAAATTCTAAAAAACTTGTGATTTTAGCACATTGGGAACACCTTGAATGAAAATTGTAAGTTGCTTTGCAATTTTGAGTTTTTTAAGTTAAATTTTATTTCCTTTTACTCTTAGTCTTAAGTTTTCATTTGTTTTAGTTTTCTTTACTTCTATTACGTAATCTGACACTTTCTTGTTTCTTTTGTTAGTAGGTACAATGATAGTTGTAGTTTCCTTCCTCCGTGCAACTTCAAATATTTGGTGTCGAGCTTTTTCTTGGCCTCCTTGCGCCTTAGGATTGTGTTGTTAGCGAATGAGCACCAATATATCTTTACAGAAGTTTATTGTTGAATTCACTTTAAAATTTACAATATTTAATTTTTTTAAATTTTATTCCTTTGCCTCTTAGAGTATTATTTCTTGTGAGTATTGATAGTGAGAAATTTCTATAACATTTTCTTTGTTGAGTGTTTGTGCTTTCAAGTTGCAAAATGGTTTGTACCCGTCGTGGAGATGATGATGATGATGATAGGCCACAAGTTAAAAACGTGGCTAGTCTGACTGACATGAAATTATGGAGATGAATGACAAGTTTGAGGCTTTGTTTAACGACCAATGAGATCTCATGATGGCTACATAAGTAAGACGTTAGAGAGGTTGGATGCCCAATCATATGATAAAGGTAGCAATGTGAGAGATGAACAACCTCAAAATGACCATTATCAAGGGAGGCATGGACCTCATAAGTATGATTATGCTTCGGGTTATAGTGATTGTGAATAGCCTTCATTGGTTAAACCAAAGTTTTCGATTCCCTCCTTCAAAGGGAAGAATGATCTAAATGCATATTATGATTGAGAAAGCAATATCAAGCTCATGTTTGCCTATTACAAGTGTCTAGAAGAGCAAAAGGTACAATTGGCAGCCTTAGAATTTTCTGATTATGTCTAGAGTTGGTGGACTCAATTGTTGTTGAACCAATGAATGAACCGTGAAATATCGATTAAGTCTTGGGATGAGATGAAATGAGAAAGAAATTTGTTCCATCATTTTATCATAGAGAGAATCAACGGAAACTTCAACATCTTGCTCAAGGCACAAAGTCCGTTGATGAATACTTAAAGGTAATGTAGTTGCTCATGATTTGAACAAATATCTCTGAAGAAGAGGAGACTAACATATCTTGATTTGTGAATGGGTGGGATTTTCTCATATTTGATATCCTTGAGCTCCAAACATGTGTGGATCTTGAGGAAGCACTTCAAAAGACCATTCCCAAACTCATGGGAATCGTATATTGCTGAAAATAGACGAGCTAAAGCCATTTGAGTGGAAATAAGACATCTCTTTTAAGGATGCCCCTTCTAAGCAGAATTCCATTTTTTCTCCATAAGATCATAAATGATCTCATGAGATTAAATGCTTTAAGTGTAATGGGAGAGAGCACTATCACATCGAGTGTCCAAATAAACGAATTATGCGTGTTCGAGACGATGGAGAATACACTTTCAATTCTGATTTCGACAATCTTAATGTGCTCGCTTTGGTTGAAGATTATGAAGAGGAGGTGTTGGAACCTCCTACTGATGGTAAGGATCTTTTAGGGTCCAATTGCCTTATTGTGCGATGCACCCTTAATATCCAAGCAAGGGATGATTCTGATGAGCAATGGACTAACATCTTCCACTCTTGATGTCTGAACAAAGGGAAACTATGTTCACTTATTATTGATAATGGCAGCTGTGCTAATGTGTTAAGCATTTTTTTGGTGGACTCCCTTTCACTACCCTGTCAAAACCACCCTAATTCATATCGTCTCTAGTGGCTAGCTTCATGAAAGATTCGAAGTAAAAGTGGTAAAACAATGTCTTATCTCTTTTAAAATTGGAAATTATACTGATGATGTTTGGTGTGATGTAGTCCCAATGCATGTTGTTCATTTACTGTTGGGGAGACCATGGTAGTTTGGTCGAGATGCCGTTTACCATGGAAAATTGAATAGATACTCCCTCGTATTTCATGTGAAAAAGTTTACTTTAGCCCCTTTGGATCCCAAAGATGTGTGCAATGATCAAGTGAAAATGAAGAAATTATGTGAAGGGCTCAAAGTAGCAAAGTAAAAAAGGTTGAGAGAAAAGAGACCATGAGTGAAAATTGCCCAAATAATGTCCAACTGGTACAAAAGATGCGTGGAAATCCCTACTAAGTAAACAACTACTTCAATTCCAAGCTAAGAGAAAAGAGTGCATCAAAGTTTGTTCTCTAGGCTAGTTTTTAGCGATTTGTTTCTCCTTTTTTTAGTTCTTCTCCTTTGGAATAGTCTTCAACTCAATCTTCTAGGAGATTGCTGGTGAAAGTTCTTCAAGCTTGAGGGGTCGATTAAAGCTATTACTGAAATTTATTGAAGTTTGTTCTTCAAGGGGTTCTATTAGATATCTTTTTTTCTCATCTCACCATCATTATTATTATCTTCCATCATCACGAATCCTAAATATAAATAGTATAATGTACTTGCATAATATAAAAAATAATAATTAAAGGGAAGAAAGGGGGTCCCTTTCAAAGTTTCAAGTAGAGTGGCAAATCTTGGTGTAGGGACCGTTTGCCTAAAATTTTTATTGGAAGACTCAGCCACCTGCTTTTGATTTTGTGGGTGGGTGAATGGCTGTGCTGTCTATTTCTGTCTTCCCATTTTTAATGCTTGCATCAGCTTTTTAATTTCTCTCTTTTCTTTATTTATATATTTTTAGAGTACAATATAATTTATCACTTCATTCAATTCGTATTCGTATTAAAGATTAGTATTTTAAAACTTGTAGATATATCTAATCTAATTTCATCTTGTATTGGTATTTTTTTCGATATCATTTATACATTTACCAAGAAATAAAATATATGGACTGAGTTTTAATTTGATCGGTGTTGTGGTTATTATAATAATTAAGAGAATGTGGATCCAAGTGCACTTAAACTGACATTTTACTCCAAATTAAGGTTTTAGCGGTTATGGGTGGGTTTGGGTACTAGTAGTAGTTATTGTATAAAAAAATTTATCATATTTATTGATGTTACTAGATCTGTTCATGGGACAAGTTATTCACCCAAGCCCAAAGGCCCGGTTGAATTTTGAATGGGTTTGGATAAAAATATTATGCCCAAAAAATTAGCCTCGTTTAAAATATGAGACGGGCTTGAGCTTGAACATTCAAGGTCCGACCCCTTTTTTTTTAAGTTTCTAATGTTTTATATATTATATAATTTATAACACATAAAAATTAAATCTATAATGTAAACAATAAAAAATGTTAGATGACTATATATAAAATTATTAAATTAAAAATAATATAAATTTATTTTTAAAATTTTTAAATATATATAGGCGGACTTAAAATAGGCTTGGGTTAAACATTTACAACTATAGGTGAATTTGGACAAAATTTTAGACTCATATTTCGGGTTGGATCGGACTTGGGCAAACATAAAATGTGTTAATTCATGCCTAAGCCCAGGCCATAAATACCTTTAGGTGTCACCCATCAATCGAAACCCAACTCAGTTAAGAAATTATTAAAATCTCTTTTTAAAAAAATAAAAAACATTAATATAAGAGTATTTTTGTTATTTTATATTTTATATTTTATGTAAAATCTTTAAAACAATGCACGCGATAGCATTTGAACTTTATAGCCATTATTTTCAATATATTAGCTTTACCATTTCAACCAAAATTTTATTTATTTTTATAAATATATTTGTTAAATATTTTTAACACACATCATGAGTAGAGGTTTTCATGGGTTAGGCCGGGCTTAAGCATTATATTAACACAATTTATGCTCGTGCCTATCCATATATATTTTTTACTTTCCTACTCATATTTGTAAATGACTAACCCAATTCCATTTTAGGCCCACTTATATGATTTTTATTTTTTTTAAAATATTTTAATTTAATATTTAATAATTTAATATATTTTTTTCATTTATTAAAATTTTATATATAGGGATCTTAACATTTTGGTGTACCTGCATTATAGTATTATATATTACTATAGATTTAGTTCTATGTGTTATAAATTATATCATATATAACAATATAATATATAATATATTATAAATATAAAAAAAACCAAGTTAGATCGAGCTTGAACATTTGAGCCCAAGCTTGACCTATATTTTAAACGAGACTATTTTTTTCTCAGATCTGTTTTCAAGCCCAACCCACCCAAATTTCAAGTAGGCCTTCGTGCTTGGGGGAATAGCTCGACCTATAAACAGGTCTATGTCATGGGTATAGCATAATCTAATATGAAGAATGAGTTAACCTCCCTAACCTGGTCTAGACGTCATGGCTAAATTCAGAATGCTATATTAGCCATCGAAATGGCTAAGCTAACTTACGATAATTTTGAATACCTTAAATCGACTAATTTTAGAGAAAAACCACAGTTGTACTTTGAGTTAGGTTTAAAACATTCATTTATTAAGTCATCTATACTTAAGATTAATTTTATTGTTGATAGTGTTGTTTTAGAAGAACCATTTGTTTGTCGCTCTACTTTGTAAAAACTAGATATTAACTAATGCAACAGAAAGACCATTATTCATGTCATTTTCGAAATCTAGTTGCCTTATCGATTTATTTTCAAAAACAATTTCTTTACAATGCGGCGGAAATTGAAGAACAATATCAAATTTTACTTAAGCCAAATATAATGTATTTCGCAGTTATTATGCTTAAGTAATCCATGCATATAAAAATCCCTAAATGAAAATTTACCAAGCCACAAATTAGAAATAATTTAAAATTACAAATCAAAACCAATAGAGACTTATTAATAATATTTAAAAAGTGTCCGATGTTTGAGGTGATGCTTCATATGCTAAGTTCGATCTTAGTTTCGAGGTTTACTTGAAAAGTTAAACACTGTGGGGAGTGAACTTATGAAAGCTTAGTGTGAGTTTAAGAGTTGTTTAAGCAAACATATAACAATACAGTAATTAGACATAGGGACATCAACACAACAACCATAATAAATAGAGTAATTTATCAATCAGTGCATATATGCATTAACCAAAGACAATAAAGCCATCTCATGGAGTTTATATCAATAAGGCTCCGTTTGTTATACTCAAAATAGTTTCCAGAAAATGATTTCTGAAAAATAATTTATTTTTCTAGAAAAGTTAATGTTATAATAGCTCGTTTCTCAATGGTATCGAAAATAGTGGTTTCGAGGCCATAAATCCGACGATTGAGTTATCATTTAATATTTATGAGTTAAATATTTTATTATATTTTATTTTGATATGGTAAATTATGTTATTTGAATGAATAACTAAGTTTAAGTGGAGTGTCCCTAAAGTCAAGTGGGTTTAGAAAATAAGGTATTAGGACCTCGTTTCTATAAACTGAGCCCGTAAATATTTTATTAAATATTTATGGAGTGTTATTAGGGTCATATTAAAATTTGGTTAAAAAAGTTTAATATTTAGATAGTTAATTAATTGGAAAGGACTAAATTATAAAGAGTACAAAAATTAAATTCTATTAGTTAAAGGTGATAAATAATTAAATTAATAAATCCACAAGGGTTTATGTGGCAATAATACCATAAGTAAATGGTATTGACGGTTGGTGGTTGATATTAGTTAATTTATACGTTATTTTAATAAAATAAAAAGTTAAGTTAAAATATACTAAAAACAGAAAGCAAAAGATTTTTATTTTATTGCTCTTCTTCCTCAAGCACAAGAACACCATTTTTGACACCAAGAGGTTCAACCAAGCTCTCTCTCAGGCATGTGTGAAATTTCGAGGTCCGTTTTTAATGATTTTTATGTTTTTGTGACTGTTTTAGTTTAGTCTAGTTAATCCAGGGGTCAACTTGTAGATTTTTTAAAAGTTTAGGGACTTTCCATGAATAAGTTTAAGGTCTTTTTGAAGTTTTATGGTAGATTTTTGAGTTTGGTTATTAAACAAACATATTTTGTTAAGTATTTTTTTTGATGATTTTAAGGTTTAGGGGCTTATTTATGAAAAAGGTATAATTCAAGGGAAATATCGTAAATTTTTTATAAATATGGGCTGTTATAAGGTTGGGTAAAAATTGGCTAACATGATTTACGATTAAAAATGGTGAAATTACAAGTTTCGGGTTTAGAGACTAAATTGCATAAAAGGTAAAATTTGAGGGCAATTTCATAAATATGGAATTATTATGATGACAGTGACTAAATTGTTAAACTTGAAAAAATATGTGGACGAAATAATAGAAGTGAAATACACAGAAATTTGATATATGAAATAAAATATTGAGATAAGTCATGTGATTAAAGTGTAACAAGAAAGAATATTGATTTAATATGATTAATTAGTGAATATTGAACTTTTATGACAACAAGGGACTAAATTAAAAAGTTATGAAAGTTTATAAGAAAATATTTGATAAGTGAATAATGTAGTAGAGAATGTAACATCCCAGTGCTTTAACTCGATATTTGGGTTGAATATAAGGGTGTTATAGTGAACAGAGCCTTATCAGTGTAGAAAATATTTTACGGAAAAAAAAATTGGTAAGATATTTTACAGGAATAAGAAGGTAATTTTACGTTGACTGAAAAATTTTTTACATTGATCATCCTATTTTACATAAAACAAATATCGGAAAAAGCTGAAAATATTTTCCATAAAAACTTTTACATTGAAACAAATGGAGCCTAAGAGTCCATATTAAACCATAATAGTATATATAACGGAGTATGGGCATGGTATGATACAAATGATGCAGTGTAAAAGGTTCCTCCCCAACCATCTGTTATAAACCACGAGTTTCCCAGAACTCGTCTAACAAAATCCAAAATAGTAAGAGCCAAAGCTCGATGTGGATAAATCACCAATACAATATTGCAGATAAAATTGCCAGTAAAAATGCAAACAAGTTGCTAGTAAAAATGCGATAAATTTGCCAATCTCCTCAAATCTCCGATGCAGTGCATTGACAATAGTATTGTGGACTTTAAATGTTGTCGGATCTCCATAGAACTCCTCCCTTAACCACAAATACTCACCCCATACAGATGCAAAATGACATACAATCAAGGAGCAATTCATGCTACCAAAATCAATATTGGTACAATGAGGTGCTTGCCATGCATATCAATAATCAATGTTGGTGTATGCCTTGCATACTTTTCACTTAACATTGGCATTCATACATGCTTTCAGTAACATATTCAATTTCAAATTTGCATATAGTCAGTCAACCCATTTAACAATCTCACTGGTATGTAACATACAATACAATTAAGTCATACGAGTATACAATTAAACAATGTTATAGAAGGTCAAACATTACGCATGCATCCATTAACCAATATTCATGATATATTATAATTTCAAAATATGTCACAACCAACATTCAATAATCCATAATCATGGCATCCAAACAGGCAATCATAAATAGAAATTTTGCATATAAACAATCCCAATAAGGAGCCTAACCACTTAGTCAATATTTTAGGATACGTACATCGCTCGAAACCTTTTATTTCTCTTAGGCCATTTGGCCATGCTCGACCAGCAAGTATTTTTTTATCAAATTATATTTTAAATTATCAATTTGCAACCAATTATGCAAAGTTAGGACCCATACCTTAATTTCACTACTCGCAGCACTACGCTGTAAAATCCGCACTTTCGCACTTAAGACCAGCCTTGAAACACCCCTAAGGGTTTGACCAAATCAATATTTCAGTAACGAATTTTCAGATTCACAAAAACGAGCAGTCTTACATTGAAACAACGCCTAGCAAGAGTGCGAAAAAAATCTGACTTCACTGCTGAGTTGGGGCGTTAAAATCAATAGGTAAAAATCAATCTAATGCCCTAGAACAATCGACCCAAAATAGCAAATTTTAAATGGAATAATCCGCACTTACACTTTTTGTTTCCTAGATTTGAATCAACGACCTAAAAGAGATCGAATGCACACTCAATTGACAAATTTTGGAGTTGTTCTAAACAAGGAATAAGTGATGGAATAAGGTATCAAATAGTGCAGCAAAAGAAGGAAAAAATGGCAACCCCAAAAGTGGTGATCAAAGGGCGGCACACCACCACAGGCGACGGTAAAAAAGAGCTGATAAGGACGGCATAAAAAAGGAATTTTTGGCAACAAAATAGTGATTTTGGAGGCTGGAAATAGCAATAAATTGGCTGTAAAAATAGCAGCAAAAATCGGCAACAAATGGAGAAGAGAAAAGGAGGGGAGGAAAGGAGAAAAATAAGCAAAACGACACCACACAAGGAGGAAGAGGAAGAGGAAGAGGAAGAGGAAGAAAAATATGAGAGAAAGAAGAGAGGGAGTCGGATGACTAGTATAATTAAGATAAAACCTTTAATTATCCAAATTAATCAGACTTTCGTGTTTGAGTCAGATTGAAATATCACAATTTAATTAGGAGTGAATGGAAAAAAGCTAGAATGAAAGAAGAATTGTGAGCGAGGGAAATTAAACTCGGGTTTCTAAGCCAATTACACCATCTCCTTACTTTCCTTAACCATTAAGCCACTAACTCATTCTTGTAATAATTTTTTGAATTTTAAATTAAAATTTATAGCATGACAACTCTTGATCCACTAATCTGATTTCTTCTAACTCGATTTTCGAGATGTGACAATAAATATATCAAAATTTATACAGATATACAACTCTTTAAATATTATTATAAAAAATATATATTATAAACCAACAAATTACACTTTCAAGGAGATAACGCATGCAGGGTGAAGCTAGAGGGTTAGGCAAGGACCTTGGCTCCCAAAAATAAAAAATTGCCCCTTTAATCTTTTGAGTATTTGCAAAATTTTAAATTAATTTAATGGTAAAATTTTATTTGGCCCCCTCTTAAAATATAAAATTAAATTATGTCCTCTCCAAAAACAAAAAAAGAAGTACAGTTTAACCCCTTCAAGTTGTAAAATTTTACATTGATACTATGACGAAATTACATTTTAGCTCTCTTAAAAATTTAATTCAAATTTGCCTCCTCCAAAGAAAATTTCTGGCTTCACTCTTGAATGGATTTTTGAATTTTGAAGACGACGTTATCGAGAAAGATAACTATAAATCCCGAATATAAAGCGTAAAATAGATATGAAGGATAAAAGGAATTACAAATATCGGAATGGTGAGATCTAAATCTATAGATCTTGTTCATTGAGCAAAGAATTAGCCCACTTTGGAACCATTACATTAAGCTATGATTTTATTTAAGCCCGTTTTTTAGTGTTGATTGGGCTAAGCTCCTCACAATAAATTGCCCAAAGTATAAGGAAACAAACATTATTATATTTTTTGTGGATTTATTTACTATTTGGCTTTTGAGTTATATCCCTTTTCCAATTCGGTACGTAAATTTTTTTTTATCCCACTTTAGTACTTAAACTATCATTTTCATCTCATTTTACCCTAAATATTACAGATGTCTAGTAAGAATGTGACACATGTCACATTCTTATTAGAAACCCTTTTTTTTTACGTTAAGTTGGGATGGAAATGATAGTTCAGATACCAAAGTGAGACTAAGAAAAGTTTAGATGCTAAAATGAAAAACGAGTATAGTTTAGAGGTCAAATCATGAATTGAGTCTATTTTTTTCGTAAGAGATTGTATTGAGGTAGGGGAATAATTGTAGATTCGAAGCTGAAATTTATTAGATTTCATCTTTTGAGGTTTTGTGTAGATATAAATACTTCCAAGCTATTATAATTTCAAAATTTGAAAGAAAAATGCAAATTCGCAGCTTGAGCTATTAAGCAAGTCGAGTTCAAATATTTTTCTAGTTTATAATGGAACTTTCTAGTATTGGTCCATTTTCTAATATTTGGTTGGAAAAGGTGAAATTTCGTGTTAAATTTGTTATTAGTCTTTATACTTTACATAAATTATGGATTTAGTCTGTGTACTTTAATTTGGTCAATTTTAGATTCTATATTTTTAAAATTTTGTAAATTCAGTCTTGACCCGAATGGTAGTAGTTAAATACGCTTGGTTAAAATTTGCTATTAGTCTTATACTATATGTAAGGTTTTAAATTTAGTTCATGCTTTTTAATTGGATCATTCTTAGCCCCTATACTTCTCAAATTTAGAAATTTCAATCCTGATATAAATAATAGCCGATAAATCCTTTAACTACCTTTTTTTCTTTTTGTAATTAGCACGTAAAAATAGCGATTTGCTACATCATATTTTGAAAATAAAATAACTTAATAAATTTAACCCATACCATTTTAATCAGGATTAAAATTTTAAAATTCAAAAAATATATAAATTAAAAATAACCAAATACAAATTAAAAAAAAAAAACTAAACCCACAATTTATAATTATACCTAATACATTCTCAAAGTGAGACACAAAGCTTAGGCTGGTTTCAACATTAATCCATTAAAAATAATAATAATTCGTGAGCGTTGAATATGAATATATATTAATATGGTTATATTTAATTATTTTAAAATATTTTATATATTCATAGAGTTTCGCGTAATTATATTTTTTATACAATTTTTATTACTACACATAAATTTTAAAATTTTAAAATTGAAAAATAATACGTATTTAAATATATTTAAACTCATATTCTTCTTATTATTACAGCAATAACGATATTAATCAAACTATTAACCATGATTGAATGCAAGATTATAAACATGAGACATAGAGTGACCTTGATCCCAAAATTAGTAAATGCTTAAACCCTAACCTAATCCCAAGATCATCTACCATTGGCAACACAATCAAAGACAACATTGCACATCTGTCAATCTTAAAAAATCTAATTATTTTATGAATTATGAAGAAAATAATTTAGAGTTATATAAACATTAATGTTATTGATAACGTGAATAATGGAGGACCCAAAACCATCATGCTTTTTTCTTTCAAAAAAAATATATGAAAAATAATGCAATACTTGGTTCTTACAATTTAGCTAGGAGTGTTCAATTGAATTAATCTATCTAGCTGGTTTAATTTGGTTAATCGATCGGTGGTCGGTTAATAGTTTTTCGAAATTTTAGTTATCGGTTAATTCAGTTCGAAATCGGGTAATTAATCGAATTAATCAAACTTAATTATTAATATTATGTGTTAATTTCAAGACTTATGTAGTATTTTTAATTATGTAGTGTTTCAAGACATAACATTAATTCAGTTAATTCAGTTAACTTTCAAGACAAAAACATATATTTCGGTTAATTTCAATATATTTTTTTATATGTTTTATACTTGTTTTAACCAAAAACAAAAACATATTAATTTCGGCTAATTCGGTTAATCGACTGAATTAATCAAAATATTTCAATTCGGTTAACTTTTTTTTAAAAATTCGGTTCAGTTGACGATTAAAGGATTATACAGTTCAGTTAATACTAGTTCAGTTCGACTAATAACTGAACCGACCGTTTCAACACCCCTACATTTAGCAGTAGCAAATTACTGTCACGTACACATATTACAAATGGACAATTCCTATTATTCAAATTCATGACTTGAATTGCGAGGTGAACAACAGTAAAAATATTATAAAGGTCTTTGTACTATAAGTCAGATTGTATTTTACATCTTTTACTAAAAAATTGACAAATTAGTCTCTACATGTTAGATCTAAAGGTAAATTGATTATTCTATTAATAATTTCATCTATTTCTACTATTAAAAACTAGTTGCTATACGCTAGAATGAGGTACACATGGCACACCTCGTGTAATTGTTTGGTTATTTAGTCAGCCATGCCAGTTTTTAATAGTAGAAATTGATGAAATTTTTAATAGAAATGATCAGTTTTTTGAGTAATTTACCCATTTTTTGAGTAAAAAGGTGCATAGGTTCTGATCATATCTACTCTTCTTGACACAATGCCTAGAACTACCCATAGCTCCTCCCTAACTCATAAATAGGAGGATAATGCATTTTAAATCACTTAAACTTACGTCTACCTATATTGACAACAATACTCATGCTAATCAAACTAATACTCAATCAACAACTATGAATTTATAATTATATAAAAAGTAACACAAAATGCTATAGAGATAATCCACTTTCAAATGTTGTAATAAATTTGAGCATAAACACATGAATGTTACAATGGCAGACAAGACAAGCTAAAAGAATATATATATATATATAGTGTTTGATGAAAGAGATTTTGGAGCATTAATTGAAGAGGTTAGTAGTAATAGTTTTTGTGTTGGGTTATTGTCTATGAATCACAAAGAATAGGACGGTTGATTGGAGAACCGGGTCAACCGGCTATTGTGTCATTCATGTTTGAAGCACAAAGTTTGGATCATCATTATTTCATCCTTTTATATTTATTCTACTCTTTAAAAAAAAATCATTACTGTAGAAATTACATAATTTCGATTTAAAAAATAAGTTAAATTTGAAAATCTAATTTAATTAACTCCAATTCAAGTTCGATCATAGAAAATTAATATCCTAAACCCATTAAATCTGAATCCAAAACTGTAAATGACCTAAACTTAAAATGCCTGAACCCGAAATAACTTGACATGAAAAACTCAACTAACAAACGCAAATATTTCGAACTCAAAATGGTTCAAATCCAAACTTAAAATTATTCAAATTGATTCAATCAACCTACCTCAATTGAATTTAATTTTATTTTGACCATTTTGAATTTTCTTTTGGTACAATCAAAGTTAATGGGATGTTAAATTCGGTACCAATCCCTCAAAATCTATAAATTTATAAGTTAGTCCATAATAAAATTATAGTTTAATCCTTCTAAAAATTCTAAAAATATAAATCAATACAATAATGAAATTATATTTTAGCTTTCATAAAAATATGTAATCTAATCCTGACATTCAAAAAAAAATTCATTCTAACCTCACCCTTAAATACCAACATTAAATTTTAACCCCTTATTCCTTTGGGTTGGTTGTACTTGCTTATAAAACAAGTTTTTGTTGTATTCAATTTCATCCCCACCTTTGATCTTCTTTAACTATATATATAGCCAAAAACAAAGAAAAAAAAAACAGAAAGTAAAGAGGTAATGAGAAAAGCAAAGGGACCCAACGTGTTAATGGGGCATACAAAATGTACAAAAAAGCTAAGCCCTCTGCAATCATTTGAATTGAGGGATCCAACGTTCCAAATTGGACCTTACCCTACTTTTTATATTTTTATTTGCCTCTTCTTCATTTCAAACCTACCAAAAGCATACAATAAAATTAAATTAAAAATTCATATCCCAACGTATACTTCAGATTGGGGCCAACAGTACACAATATTCTAAACAATTCAAAAAGTTAAAAAAGTACAGTGTTTTTAAATAAAGGCTATTTGACAGTTAGTATCAGATATCGGATAAGAAAATTTAAATGTTCAAAATAGTTTTATGAAAAAAACTGAACTATAAAAGAGAATGTGAAAGAAAGCTTTCGATTAGTCATACATTGGCGATTTCAATAATCCAGTGTTTGAATAGTTTAATGACTATTTTGTAACTTCTTAAATGAAGGGTATTTGACAGAAAACCCAAACGTAGAGCTTTCGATTGATTATACTTCAATGACCATTTTATAACTTTTTAAAATTGAGTGACTAAAATGAAAACTTAATAATAAATAGAGACAATGGGTGTAATTTATCCTTAAATGAAATGAGTGGTGGTGATTTTAATATTCTCAGGTGAATCTTCTCATATTTCTCACCTACTCTCAGTTATTCTTCACCAAAACCCTATGGATGCCCCTATATTGTTGACTAGAAATTTTAAAAATGTAAATAATAGTGGTGAGATATCATGACCAAATTAAATTATGGGATACATTTTTGGTTCACAAAAATGAATATAATCCTTTGATCCAGAAAATTAAAGGGTCCAATATTTGTGATATTTCTAAATCCAATACGTATAGCTATGTTTGTTGAATGCACGTTGGCATCTGTATTGATTACTGTTTCATGCTTTGAAATCAATGGCAAACTTAATCATCACAAAACATTAATCAAGAAATGTAATCAACGGTGTTGATACATGCTTAAATAATCACAAAACATTAAACAAACACCATATATATATATATTCAATCTTCTTTTGTCGTCTTTAATAAAATGAAGACACCAACGTTTGAACTTTGAATTTGAGGAGTCCTTTTCTTTGTTCTCTCTGTTCTTTTCCACTCTCCCTCACATACATACATATATCAGTTGTCAGATATCTATATCTATATCTATATCTATATCTATATCTATATCTATATCTATATCTATATCTATATCTATATCTATATATAATATTATATATTGGATCGTTCAAAGTAATTAAACTGATTAGCTTCTTCTCTCCAAGATTTCTGGGTTTCTGCCATTGTTTTCAGTACCTCCCAAAGGTTTAGTGTTCTTTCTTAAGTTTCTTGTCTGAAACTGCTTGTTTTCTTTGAAGCATATATTGTTAGCAGAACTTAAGAAAAATGGTTTCTTTCCATGTTTTTTTCTTACCATCTTCTAAGTTGTTTACCAACATTGTTGTTTCATTTTTTTTTTTGGTCCAGTGATCAAAATCTTTCACAAGAACTCTTCTTGGGGGAAAAAGTGACTGATAAAATGCCTCAGCTAATCAACTCTAATTCAATTTTCACTTCTCCTTCCAAGAATCTCAAAGGTTTAAAGGCTTTACTCTCTAACAATGTTGAGCCTTCAAACACTGATGATGTCTTCAATGAAAATGAATTAGCTCAAAGAAAAGCTGAAGAAGCAGGTATATTCTACATACACACACATCCATCCATCCATCCATCCATCTATCCATCCATACATATATAATATATATATCTTTCTCTGGGAAAGTTGCTTCTGGTATTATCATTAGTATTATTACTTGTTGATACCATCATAGTGCTGATTTAGGTCCACATCAATTGGATTGTTAGGTGTATATTTAATTTTTAAGTACAAAAGGGGTTGCATGAAGGTATTGTCTTTTAAGTTTTAGGTTCAATAGTGACATTCTAACTTGTTTGAAGTTAGAATGTTTCAATAGTTGTAACCCTTTCCTTATCCTTGAACTACGATCTCGTTTTGTAAAAATCTTTTGTAAAAAATAAAAGAAGACCCACTTCTGCATGTTACTTTAGTTTTGGTGTAGGGTATTGGGACATTCCAACTCATTATTATCAGAGTCTCTTTCTCTTTTTCATCTTTTTCTTTTCCTTATTTTTGGGGCTAAATAGATGATGAGCATCAATTAAGCAGTTAATAAAAATTATGATGGTAAAGAAAAGGAACAAAGGGTAAATTGAGAAGTGCATGTGAAGTATTTGATGTTAATAATATGATATTTTAGAGATGAAATGATAGATGAGTAGAGTTTAGTTTTTAAGATCTTGCCAATGAGGCATGGCTCGGTTGGCAAAGGTGGAGGCTTTGGATCTTGTGCATTTAGGTTCGAGATCCATCATGTGCAATTATATGAGTGGGTCTCCAAGTCCCACCATGTGCAGTTTTCATATGTGAGTTCTAGTCTAGTTAGTCTAGTTTGTTGGCTTTAATCTGAACTGTACTAGTTCTTATTCTAGTTGTGTTGTAATGGTTTGGTTCTACTTTGTGATTTGTTAGACAATCCTTGTTGTAATAGTTTGATACTTCTTCGGACATATATTTGTTTTGATACTTTGATTGTATTTGTAACACTTTCAAAATTTTTTTTGAAATATGAGTCTTCATGATCCTCTAAATACATGGAAATAACTTGGAAAATTCTAAACATATCCATGTTCGGGCACATACTCTCGAGACCGAGTAACATAGGATCACATTGTTCTAATACTTTTAAGGCTATAACAAAGGAGCAATAGCTCAAAGTATTTTAATTGTTGTTCCAAATTGTGATTAGAGTTTAGGATCATATTGCTTGTGGGAGATTAATGAAATTTGGAGTCTAAAAACTTATGTTCTCTGGCTCTTCATTTTTTTTTTAGTATCCATACCTGATATTCCTGTCTAACACATACATATGAGGATATGAGCTTTAAAGATCCTCCAAACACATAGAAAAAACTGACATACCCTTGTTAGACACATATCAGTATCGGATACTCAAACCTGAGACCCGGTAACATAGAGAAAAAACTAACTGCATTAATCCTTTATGTCAATCAGCTTCAAGGAGGTACCAAGCAGCAGAGTGGTTGAGACAGATGGACCAAGGTGCATCAGAAACCCTGCCCAAAGAACCCTCTGAAGAAGAATTTTGCCTTGCACTTCGAAATGGGCTCATTCTTTGCAATGTCCTTAACAAAGTCAATCCTGGAGCTGTTCTTAAGGTTCTCAAATGGAATGCTGTCACATTTCTTTCACAAACTTTATTATGTTCTATCATTGTTCGAAATAAAAAATTGAACTGCTTCTGATTATGAAACTTGTTTGTATACAGATAGTGGAAAATCCAATAATCCCAGACCAGTCAACAGAAGGAGCAGCACAATCTGCTATTCAGTATTTTGAAAACATGAGGAATTTCTTGGTAGCTGTAAAAGATATGCAGCTCTTGACCTTTGAAGCTTCTGATGTTGAAAAGGTTTCAAATTAGAACTTAGATATGTATTAAACTTATGTACTGTTTTCAGTTCTTCAGCCTTTGTAGCATACTTCTCTACCTGGCCTACTTTGCAATCCAAGTAGTTCAAGCTCCATCAATTATTTCTTTAAGAAGCATGTTTTTGCCCATTGATTCGAAATTTCTCGGCTATCTGCATTGTTATCTTGATGGTTCTATTTGCTTCAAATATGCTGTTTAATGAATACAAAAAACTTGAATCTTCAGGGTGGTTCAATGACTAAAGTTGTGGACTGCATTCTATGTCTGAAAGGATATTATGGATGGAAGCAAGCAGGAGGAATTGGAGTTTGGAGATACGGAGGATCTGTAAAGATTACGGCCTTCCCAAAAGGGTCACTACCTTCCTTGATTGGAAGTGAAAGTGCCGACGATTCTCTGGATGGGTCAGATTCATCGCAATATGAACAATTATTGGAGTTTCTCCATCTCTCTAATGAAGTCACAATTGAGGAGTCCAAAACTGCCAATGCTCTAGCTTTTCTTTTTGATCGCTTCGGTCTTTGGCTTCTACAAGCTTACCTTAGAGACAGCAATGGGATTGAAGAATTCCCCTTGAATGCAATGGTAGGTAAGATCCTTGCCAAATTATCGATCTGTCTAAACCGAGTCAGTTCTTTGTTTTATCATGTAGTCCGGTATGATTTATTGATCAAATTTGCAGTTAGTAGATACATTAATCAGTAAGATCGTGAAGGACTTCTCAACATTGCTTGTTTACCAAGGAACACAGGTAATACGAACTTCAAACTGCCAGTATGCCACTGTCCTGATTAGTATTTATGCCTTGGAAAGCAAGTAACTATGCTTGTAGATACAAGACAAATACCTTATTGTCATTCTCCCTGAGCTGAAATGATCTAATAGTTTCTTTTGTTGCTTCTTTTCCAGCTTGGGCTGTTTCTGAAGAAACTCCTGAAAGCTGACATGAATTCTCTATCAAAATCCAATTTTATAGAAGCCATCTCACTATATCTCGGTCAAAAGACTAGCCTGGCATCAAATGATGTCTCCAAGTTCTGCATCTGTGGTGGGAAACGAGACATTGTTCGCCGTAGCATTAGTCATTCTGCCATTAATGCAGACCTTCTTGATCTTCAGCAGAGAGAAATACAGGTTAGAAACTTTTTTCCCTTAGTAACTGATCTGCTATCATTCATTAGCTCGTGAATAATTCTAAACATACCTTAGACAACTGACATCCTGTTGTCTTATGTTTTATATCATTTTAGGACATCAAATTAGATTTTCAACAAACAAAGCTTGAAGTCAAACAGATTCATTCAAATTGGGAGGAAGAACTTAAGAGACTAGGTAAGAATCTTACAACCAAAGACATTACATATTCATTTTAACATGTTTTTGAATAAAATTATGAAACTGTATATTTTTCATTTTTTAGTGCATCATATCAAGGGTCTCGAAGTGGCATCCTCTTCTTATCACAAGGTATTAGAAGAAAATCGTATGCTTTACAATCAAGTCCAAGACCTCAAAGGTTTGCATCTATGTTGGATACATGAACTGAATCTATGCTTGTTATGAATGGTTATTGACTTAAATCCTTTTTATGATGTTCAAACAGGAACAATACGAGTTTACTGTCGAGTGAGGCCCTTTTTGCAAGGCCAAACAAACGGACAATCAACTGTGGATTACATAGGAGAAAATGGAAACATCATGATTGTCAATCCTTTAAAGCAGGGCAAAGATGCAAGAAAAGTATTCTCTTTCAACAAAGTGTTTGGACCAACCGTCTCACAAGGTATTTTCCTATACAATATGGTTAAGTCTTTGTTATCCATCACGTCTTTCTTCTTACATTCATATCGTGATGGCATTATTCTCAGAACAAATATATGTCGATACTCAACCGCTTGTCAGATCTGTATTAGATGGCTTTAACGTTTGCATCTTTGCATATGGACAAACTGGCTCAGGAAAGACATATACAATGGTATATTCGTCAACCGTACTTGTGTATCCAACTGCACAAAGTCTTCTTTTCTTTCATCTAGCTTTAATTGCAATTCGTTTTCTTTGTTCTTCGTAGAGTGGACCGGATTTGAATACCAAGCAAACGTGGGGTGTAAACTACCGTGCTCTAAGTGACCTGTTTCAAATATCCAAGGAGAGAGCAGATTTTGTTAAATATGAAGTTGGTGTGCAAATGATTGAAATATACAATGAACAAGTGAGAGATTTATTAGTCATGGATGGCTCAAATAGAAGATATCCTTTCACATTTACTTTCTTGTTTATATAGTTGAACTGTATAACTTTATTGAATCAGGCATATGGTTCACCTTAACAACCCATACATTGGATATTCGGAACAATTCTCAGTTGAATGGCCTAAATGTGCCTGATGCAAGTTGGGTTCCAGTTTCAAGTACTCAAGATGTTCTTGAACTGATGAGAACAGGTCAAAAGAATCGTGCTGTAGGTGCTACGGCTTTAAACGAGCGAAGTAGCCGTTCTCACAGTGTTTTGACTATTCATGTGTATGGTAAAGAGTTGGTTTCTGGATCTATTCTCAAAGGTTGCCTGCATTTGGTGGATTTGGCTGGGAGCGAGAGAGTGGATAAGTCCGAGGCAGTAGGTGACAGATTGAAGGAAGCTCAACACATAAATAAATCACTCTCGGCACTAGGAGATGTCATCTCAGCACTTGCACAAAAGAGTGCACATATTCCTTACAGAAATAGCAAGCTTACTCAAGTATTACAAGATTCTTTAGGTATATATATATACACAAATATATATACATATGTTTGAATTTATGTTCTTTAGTTGTTCATATCTTACTTCTTTTTGTGTGATAGGTGGTCATGCTAAAACATTAATGTTTGTACATATAAGTCCTGAAGTCAATTCCATTGGAGAGACAGTAAGCACACTGAAGTTTGCTGAGAGGGTTGCTTCCATAGAACTCGGGGCAGCTAAATCGAACAAGGAAACCGGTGAAATCCGAGAACTTAAAGAAGAGGTGAGTTATTAAAATTTTTAAGTGCCATTGTTATATATAGTTTGGATGCCAAATTGTCTTATACCTTATTTAAACATTGTCATAGATATCAAATCTTAAACTTGCATTGGAAAAGAAAGAAGCAGAAGTAGAACAACTGAAAGGTGGAACTGCTCGAAGCGCGACTGAATCTCAACGAGCAAGAGCGGTTTCACCTTTCCATTTTCCAAGACGTAAGCCTGAATCATCTCCGAGACGTGGTGATGATAATAGAATCACAGAGGTAACTGAAGAAATATTGGACATTCAAAGTTCGACAGGAGTTTGTTGAATAATGAAACTGTTTACATCTATTTTATGGCTATATTGGATCCTTTTCAGGCTAGAAGCTGTTCTTCGGGTAAGCAAAGGAGGTCAAGATTTCCATCCGTGTTTGCAGACAAGGAGACATTTCCTAAGATGCCTATTCTAGCTGAAGAGAGATTACTGAGAGTAGTAAATGCAAGGTCACCGTCTCCTCCTGTTCGGAGGTCCTTATCCACTGATAGAGGAGCCTTAATTAGAAGCAGGATCAAGGCTGACACAGTTGAAAATCAACCAGTCTCAAAAGTACCATTTCCGGCTAGAGTACCGGTTAACAAATCCTTAGCCAGTACAACCGTGATCCCATCAGTAGATAGCAACTCCTCCAGGGTTCATGTAAGTTCTCAAGAGATTTCCAAACAAGATAGCATCTCTGATAAACTTAGCACGAAGAAACTGCATCCGGAACACGAAGAAGAGCAGTTTAGGCAAGCCCTTAATGTTAGACAAGGTGGAATAAGGAAAAGCAAGGCTGAGAGCAAAGCTAAAATGAAGCACCAACTGCCTACAAGACTTCATAAAACCGATGCAGCAGTCACATTGCTTTCTGAAATAGATGCTGGTGAGAAAATAGAGGAGCCTCGAAAAAGCGACTTCTCCGAGACAGAAAATGAGAATATACTCATTGGCTCTCTTACATCCAGCGCGTTGAAGACGAAGAGGTTTCGACAGAACATCACCAGGAATTCACAGAATGTTGAACCAAGGTGTACTTTCAATGCTTTCTTTTACCAATTTCCATTTATAAGTTATGATATACCATCAATTTAGTAGTAACGTACATTGTATTACCATGTGCAGGGGCTCAGTGCAAGCAGTAGAACCTTTTCTGGGAGAGAAAAACCGACAGGCAAAGGATGGAAGTAAAACTTTGATGCCTGAATTTCGAAGGAGCCGGTCATCACCTCGTGGGAAATTTTTGGTTTTGCCTTGATGATACTACAGTATATAGGGGAATTAAATTCTTGGAATTTGATATATTTTTAAAGGTTTTGTACAGTAAGTACTGAGGTTGGTGTTTCCAAATTCCAGGTTGCATTTGCTGATCAAGATATGTCATTGAAGCTGATTATATGCACACTTAAAAACATATATATATGATTTGTTTTACTTGAGAGAAGGTCTATATTTCATTAAATATAATCAAGGATACCTTCAAACACAAGTCATATGAATAAAATGTTAACCGGACTCGGTTATGAGTGAATAATTGCATCCATATATTTTTCAAACCAAATACCAGATAACTTATTTTTCATCCATTGTTTTTTTGCAGACAATCTTGTACACTACTGTTTTTAAGTATTGCCTAAATTTAGACATTGATTTAGATGGCTTTTAAAAAACTTGTTCAAAGGTCTATAAATAGTAATGGTAGAGAAAAACCAGAAAATTTTCTGTTTAAGATTGATAAACATTGACAACCTCAGTTTAGATGTAAAATTTGCGAAGTTAAACTTCCATTGTTACTAACTCCGAAACCATTAGCATGGAACCATTTCTTCAACTCATATATCTGCAAATTTTCAATCCATTAATACGTATCGGTTTCAATATATTATCTTCTAGTATATGGTCAGTTTTAGGCTTTCAGCTTTCTCAGAATAGCCTATTTTAGATGCATATCTCACATTCATGCAACATTTGAGGCTAAATGTCTCATCCACTTCATGCAGAAAAGAAAGTAGATTTGGATCATATCGGGTATAGCCAGAGCATTTGCTAACAGCTGCAAGTTTGAAACACCATTGTGCCGAGGGCCTCAACAATGTTAAAAAATCTCAAGGGAGCTGCATTACCTAATGTTCCAAGGCCACCGCCATCAACGGGGAAACAGAAGGAGAATCAGGTAACAACGGATAATGCTGCACAATGTTCAGTCACCTCTATCTACGGTGCCAATATTGGGGACTTGTACCGCAAAGTAACGGCTACATGGTGCAAAAGCCCGGTTAGCCATTCGTTTGCTATAAGTGTAGAAAGTCCTTGTGATGATCAAAGCCATAATACCTGCAAGATTGATTTAAATGGATGGCAATTTTGGGGAAAAAAAGGTCTGAAAAACATCGAAATAGATGGCGAAAGGGTCGATATTTATTGGGATTTTCGAGAAACGAAGTTCAATGCTAGCCCCGAGCCTTGCTCAGACTATTATGTAGCAATGGTGTGTGATGAAAAAGTGGTATTAGTTATAGGTGACATGAAAAAAGATGCTTTAAAAAGAACCAAGAAAAAACTTTCCTTGATAGACCCTAACTTGTTGTGCAAGCAAGAGCATATTTGTGGGAAAAGACTCTTTTGTTCCAAGACCAAACTTGGTGAAGGGATACAAGAACACGACATTATAATCGAGAACTGTCTATCCGATCCCGATGATCCCGAAATGTGGGTTACCATAGACGGTACCACCATCATTCGAGTTATGAACCTTCATTGGAGGTTCAGAGGAAATGAAATAGTCACAGTTAACAAAACACCTATACAAATTTTCTGGGATGTACATGACTGGTTATATAATAAATCCAGTTCAAGCCATGGATTATTTATTTTCATACCAGGTGAACCGGATTCAAACTCTATCATCAACAGTGATGATGATTGCAACATAAATATTCCAAAGTTTTGTTATGTTTTATATGCTTGGAAAACTGAGTAGGCATCATTCTCTTTCACGGTGGAAACTATAAACATTTGTTTTGGTTTGGTCTAGTTTAGTAATTGTATGTTACATCTATGTTGTCCGGATTTGTATGTGAACTCAATATAGACCTAATGAGTGTATGTTAAGTTTTTTTAATATATATATTTATAAGATCATATCTCGATTATGTCTAAAAATATGTTGAACTTAAAATCATGGGTAATTTAATTAAAAATTCTATCACATGCGTATACGTGCGAAAACAAAGTACTTAGAACATAAATGTTAGTTTCAAAATAATATACAATAAATAATGAAATACTTGGTTTTGAACTAATTAATAATAACAAATGAAATATGTACAACATTAAAATAAAAAAATAAATTAAATTGTGAGTAAAATGAAATTTAAACACGTTAATACATCATATCAAGAATTCTAATTGCACCACAATTGGTTTGGAACTAAATCCTTCCACTTATCGAGCGGGCTACCTAGCCCGACCCGTGAATAGGTCTACTTATAACATAAACTCAATCAAAAATATTATCAATATATACTACAGATGAAGATAAAAAAGGATGAAGATAATAAAGTATGCATAAAAAAATTAAAATATAAATATTCTATTAAAATAAAATTTTGGTTTCAAAAATAAAAAGATTATAGAAAAATATTTTCTTAAATTTCCTAATCGAATTTATTTATTGACTACAGCAGGCTTTTTTTGAAAAAGTAAGGGTCAAATTTGGTGTCTAGGAAAAATTAGTTTTTAATATCTAATCTCTTTTTATTTATTGACTCCATTAGCCTTCGAGTCCTCCACCAGTAAGTCCAGAGAAAGAGAGAACAAAAATGGAGAAACAAGAGAAATCCGGTCATTTGGTGCTTGTTATGGCACGCTTCCAAGGCCACTCAACTCCCATGCTCCAGCTAGCTACTATCTTGCACTCAAAGGGCTTCTCAATCACTATAGTTCACCCTGAATTGAACTCTCTTAACCCTTGAAACCACCCCGAATTCACCTTCGTATCCATACCAGATAAGATCAAGGAATCTCAACTCTCAGATGAAGACCTTGCAGATAAGCTCAAGAATTCTCTAGTCTCAACTGAAGATGTTGCAGGTTCCTTGCAGAGTCTCAACAAAAACTGTGCAGCACCATTACAAAAATGCCTCGAAAACATTTTGCACTCTCATCACCATATTGCTGCAGTCATTTTTGACGCACTCATATTTTGTGCTCAAACTATAGTCAACGAACTGGGGATACCCGGTATAACTTTGCGTACAAGTTCGGCTACAACATTGCTATTATTTCCGGTACTTCCTCAACTTGGTGAGAAAGGTGTACATACCACTTTAATATTTGGTTGCAACAAGTTGTATACATGATGATCATACGTAATCTTGGTCTGGGTTAAATTTGTGTTGCAGAATTAATGTCTGGAATTGAATCACCAGAGCTTCAAGCTCTGCAGCTTCAACGCTTACGAGCATTAATAGTACAGAATCCGACTCAAGCGATGATGGAGGTGAGGGCTGCATTCACAAATATGATTAAGTTCTCATCAGCTATAATTGTGAACTCGATGGAATTTTTGGAACTAGAAGCACTGTCAAAGGTAAGACAATACTTTCCTACTCCAATTTTCACTGTAGGACCATTACACAAATTAGCTCCAGCCATTTGCGGCTCATTATTGACTGAAGATGATAAATGCATCTCTTGGCTTAACAAACAAGCCCCCAAATCTGTCATCTATGTGAGCTTTGGTAGTATTGCCAACATTGATAAGCAAGAACTAATTGAGACAGCTTGGGGATTATCCAACAGTAAACAACCCTTCCTGTGGGTGGTTAGACCTGGTATGGTTTGTGGCTCTGAATGGATTGAATCTTTGCCAAATGGGTTTGAGGAGAGTGTGGGAGAAAGAGGTTGCATTGTGAAATGGGCACCTCAAAAGGAAGTGTTGGCTCATGCTGCAGTGGGTGGATTTTGGAGCCACTGTGGGTGGAATTCAACCATTGAGAGCATTTGTGAAGGGGTACCAATGCTATGTAGACCTTTCTTTGGCGACCAACTCTTGAACACAAGTTACATATGTAATGTTTGGAAAATAGGCTTGGAATTGCAGAATCTAGAAAGAGGGAATACAGTAAGAACAATAAAACGACTAATGGTGGAAATGGAAGGAAAGGATATCAGAAAGAGAGCTATGGATTTGAAGAAGAAAGCTGCTCTTTGTCTTATGGAAGACGGTTCTACAACTTGTTCTTTCAATGGGTTAATAAAGCAGATATCAGTTTAAGAGTGTTGGGTTTAGAACAGAAGAACAAGCTCAGCTTGTGTCTTGTGCAGCAAGCCTTGATACTTGCTGAGCAAACAACTTGTTTCAAGTAAAAATAAGGAAGAAAAACAAGAAAATGAAGAGAGTATTGATGAACAAATTCTGATTTCATTCATAGAAATGAGCAATGGCATAATGCCAATACATAAACCAAGCACTAAGCTTGTCAAAATCAGCAAAATGTTTACCTAATGGTTACCTAACACCACTAAGCATTGAAACTTGAAGTAATTAACTTGTACATACAAGCAAAGCTGAATAAACAGCTCATCAATCAGCAAATTACATCAATCATCAACCTAACATAGTTGAAAATGAACTAAGATACATTTCATTAACTAAACATTACAAAATGAACAAAACTAGATCAATTTGAGCTTGCTGCGGTAGCTTCTGCCTTGCTCGATCCTCATGGTCTGCATGTTGGCTGGTATGGCAGCATGCTGGCCAACTTCATCACTCCTCCTTGGAGAGCATGCTGCAAACTCCTAGTTTCTCCCTTAAATGCTCAAATCTAGTTGCATTAAGGGCTTTAGCAAAGATGTCAGCAAGCTGATCCTCTGAATTGCAATGAATCAGTTTCTCCTCCTGTGCTTGTTCCATTTCTCTAACTACATGCAATTTAATGCTGAAATGCTTAGTTCTTCCATGGAACACTGGATTCTTTGCAATTGCAACAGCAGATTGATTGTCACAAAAGATCTCTGTTGCTTCCCTTTGATGCACATTTAAGTCAGCCATGATCTTTCTTAGCCAAATGGCTTGGTTGACAGCACTTGTTGTTGCCACATACTTTGCTTCAGCAGTGGATTGAGCCACCACAGTTTGTTTCTTTGAACTCCAACTAAACATAGCTGAACTAAGATTGAATGCATACCTTGAGGTGCTTTTCATGTCATCAATCGAGCCACCCCAGTCACTGTCTGTGTAGCCGATTAGCTTCAAGTTTTCAGCCTTGTTATACATTAAGCCATAATTCACAGTGCCTTTAACATATCTCAGCACTCTCTTTACAGCTTGAAAATGCTTTTCATTACTTCAATGTAAGAATCTTGAGAGCAAGCTCATAGCATGCAAGATATTAGGTTTGGTAGCTGTTAAATACAACAAACAACCAACTAGACTTCTGTAGGTTGTTTCACAAACCTTCTCAAAATCACCTTGGCTCGATAGTTTTTCTCCAACAGCAACAGGAGTCCTTGTTGCTTTGCTGTTTTGCATGGAGAACTTGGTTAAAATCTTTAAGGCAAAACTTTTCTGACTCAGAAATATCCCATTCTATGTTTGGCACACCTCCATTCCAAGAAAATAGGACATTCTTCCTAAATCAGACATTTCAAACATGTCATGCATCTTAGTCTTGAAATCGACCAACATAGCTTGATCTCCTCCTGTCACCAGCAGGTCATCAACATACAAAGACACAACGAGCTGTGTTTGTGTTCCTTCCTTCTTAACATACAATGTTGACTCACTCTTGCTCCTGTCGAATCCCAAATCAACCAAGTAGCCATCTATCCTGCTGTACCAGGCCCTTGGAGCCTATTTTAACCCATACAATGCCTTTTTTAGCTTGTACACCATGTGCTAATTTCCAGCTATCTCAAACCCCTGTGGTTGTTCAACGTAGATATCTTCCTCAAGAAATCCATTGAGAAAAGCTGACTTCACATCAAGCTGGTGAATCTTCCACTGCTTTTGTACTGCTAAAGCAATCAGTAGCCTAATGGTGTCAAGCCTGGCCACTAGTGCAAAGGTCTCCAACTAGTCTAGGCTATATTTCTGGCTGAACCCCTTGACAACTAGCCTTGCTTTCAACTTGTTCAAGCTTCCATCAGCATTTTGCTTGGCTTTATACACCCATTTTACTCCAATAACCTTCCTTTTGACTGGTCTTTCAACCAATTCCCAAGTCTGGTTCTTTTCAATCATGCTGATCTCCTCAACCATTACTTGCTTCCACTCTTGCTGAGCTTCAGCCTCTTCAAAACTACTTGGTTCAGCTGTAAAAACATGATCCCTTTCATAAATCTCAGCCAATGGTTTAGTACCCCTGACTGGTTCATCATCAATGTCTATTTTAAGACCATTTTGGTCTGTTTTAGCTTGATCAGTAGCCAGATCTTCAGAAACTGGCTCAGGTTGATTCCTTTCCCAGTTCTAGCATAGTCTCTCATCAAACACAACATCCCTACTCACTGACACTTTGTTTGCTAAAGGATCTAAGATCCTATAACCCTTCTTGACTGTGTTGTAGCCCACCAAAACACCAGGTAGAGCCCTTTCAGACAGCTTGTCCCTTTTAACAGCAGGTACATGTGCATAACAAATGCATCCAAAGACCTTTAGATGAGCCAGTGATGGCTTGAATCCAAACCAAGCCTCGAATAGTGTCTTCAGTGCCAAAGCCTTGGTTGGAAGTCTATTTTGAATGTAGGCTGCAGTGTTAACTGCCTCAGCCCACAGAGTCTTGGGCAGATTCTTCTGAATCATCAAGCACCTAGCCATATCCAACAAGTTCCTGTTATTTCTCTCACTTACACCATTTTTCTGGGGTGTATAAGTGTTGGTTAGTTGATGTTTAATGCCTGCCTTATCACAAAAGGCTTGGAACTGAGCTGAAGTATACCCAGTCCCATTATCTGACCTTAAGATCTTCAACTTGCAGCCTGTTTCAGTCTCAGCAGTAGCTTTAAACTTCCAAAGCACAAAGGCCACCTCTGATTTCTGTTTCAAAAAGTAAATCCAGCAAAATCTTGAAAAATCATCAATAAACAGTGTGAAATACTTGTTTCCACTTAGTGACTCAGTCTTCATGGGACCACACACATCAGTGTGCACCAGTTGTAGTTTTTCAGAGGCTCTCCAGGCCTGATTCGAGGGAAATGGAAGTCTGGCCTGCTTCCTTAGCTGACATATTTCACAAACCTCCTGGTTTTGAACTAAGCTGATGAAATGTTCAGCCAAACCATTTCTGCTTAATTGGTCCATTGATTTATAATTGGCATGTCCAAGTCCTTGATGCCAAAGCTTGGATTCATCTGCTATGGCTGTATAGGCAGTGTCTGAGTCCTTTGTCCAATCAATCACAAAGCTCTTGTCAGCCATAGTGACTGCCATGAGCTTGGATTCACTTGGATCACTGATCTGGCATGGCTTGTCCTTGAACATTACAGAGTAGCCTTTCTCTAGCAATTGAGCTATGCTAAACAGGTTTCTGTCAATCTCAGGCACCAAGAGCACATTTGAAATCACTTTGGCACCTGTGGGAGTGCTTATCAGCACATCACCCTTGCCTTCTGCTTTTATAAAGTGGCCATTACCAATTTTCACTTTGGTTCTGCAGCTTCTGTCCAATGACTTGAAGATTGCAGCATCTGGTGTCATGTGATTGGTGCATCCACTGTCTAGGAGCCAACCATTTGAGAGCCTTTCCTGAGCAAATGAGCATGACACAGCAAAGACTTGCTCCTCTTGGTCACTGTCTTCCTTGGCTACTCGAGCCTCAACTTTCATCTGTTGAGATTGATTTTGCCTTGGTTTGCCCTTGCTTTTGCAGACCCTTTCAACATGTCCCTTCTTCTTGCAATGTTGACACAAGGCATCTGGTCGAAACCAGCATTTTTCTTCTGGATGACCAATCCTTTTGCAATATCTGTAAGGTTAGTCACTGCTTCTTGTAGTATCAGGCTTAGGCCTGTTTTTCCAGGTTTTCTTGCCTTTGTAGGCAGTATTGGTCTTTGCCTGAAAGGCACCTTCTTGGTGCTTCTCCAGTCTGTTAGCTCTTCTCTGCTCTTGTGCATATAGAGCATTAATGAGCTCTGTTAAGGGAATGCTGGTCAGATCCCTTGAGTCTTCGAGAGATGAGATTTTTGCCTCATACCTCTCTGGTAAGGTTGAAATCACCTTCTCCACTATCTTTGCTTCACTGAACTGCTCACCAATGAGCTTTATGTTGTTTACCACAGCCATAATCCTGTCAAAATACTGCTTGACAGTTTCTTCTTCCTTCATCTTCAAATTCTCAAAGTCTCTCCTCAAGTTCAACAATTGTTGCTGCCTTGCTAGCTCTTCTCTGCTCTGGTGCATATAGAGCATTAATGAGCTCTGTTAAGGGAATACTGGTCAGATCCCTTGAGTCTTCGAGAGATGAGATTTTTGCCTCATACCTCTCTGGTAAGGTTGAAATCACATTCTCCATTATCTTTGCTTCACTGAACTGCTCACCAAGGAGCTTTATGCTGTTTACCACAGCCATAATCCTGTCAAAATACTGCTTGACAGTTTTTTCTTCCTTCATCTTCAAATTCTCAAAGTCTCTCCTCAAGTTCAACAATTGTTGCTGCCTTGTCCTCTCTGTCCCTTGAAACTCCTCTTGCAACTTGTCTCAGGCCTGCTTTGGTGTTTCACAGGCCATAATCCTTGTGAAAATCACATCTGACACTAAGTTCTGGATGCAAGACATGGCCTTGTGCCTCTTGGTCCTCTCATCAGCATGTTGCTTGATCTGAGCCACTATTGGATTGGCTCTAAGTGGCTCTAGTTCAATATCTAAATTGACCACCTCCTATAGATCGAAAGCCTGCAGGTAGGTCTTCATTTTGACCACCCATATATGATAGCCTTCTCCATTGAAGACTTGTGGTACAGCTGGTGAAAAACTTGATGAAACCATAGGTTTCTGGTATTTGAACTACAACAGGTCCTCTAAGAATACAGTTCTAGATACCAATTGTTGGGTTTAGAACAGAAGCAGACAAGCTCAGCTTGTGTCTTGTGCAACAAACCTCGATACTTGCTGAGCAAACAACTTGTTTCAAGTAAAAATAAGGAAGAAAAATAAGAAAATGAAGAGATTATTGATGAAAAAATTCTGATTTCATTCATAAAAATGAGCAATGGCATAATGCCAATACATAAACCAAGCACTAAGCTTGTCAAAATTAGCAAAATGTTTACCTAATGGTTACCTAGCACCACTAAGCATTGAAACTTGAAGTAATTAACTTGTACATACAAGCAAAGCTGAATAAACAGCTCATCAATCAGCAAATTACATCAATCATCAACCTAACATAGTTGAAAATGAACTAAGATACATTTCATTAACTAAACATTACAAAATGAACAAAACTAGATCAATTTAAGCTTGCTGCAGTAGCTTCTGCCTTGCTCGATCTTCATGGTCTGCATGTTGGCTGGTGTGGCAGCATGCTGGCCAACTTCATCAAAGAGACATGAAATTAAACATCCTTGTAGTTCTATTTTGCAATTACCCCACAAACAAATACCCAATGAATTTTCCACGAAAATTGGCAGGTTGGATTCTCCCTACTTTCTTTTCTTCCACAATAAGTTGGTTCTCAATAATTTAATATATAACTTTATTAATCAGGATCTATGTCAAATCATCAAGAACAAAATTAGATGTAGAAGCGTACTTTATTACATCAAATCATCCCATCATCAATTATAAATTAGTTATTAATGTATCTATACATATTTGGCTTATAGTTTATTTAATAACTAAAGCCTGATAAACATTAACCAAATTAAATTATTTTTAATTTGAGCTGATCTTTTATGATACTAAACAATAACTTATAATTACTATTATTATATATGTGATGTCTACATTTTCCAACACTTGGTACGTTTATGACGCAAATACCATTATGATTTGCCATTAGAGAGGCATAATAACTTTTAGGTGAACTGTAAAGAGATGAAGATAAATTAAACTATATTCATGTAAGTTATGCAAAAGAGGACCTAATGCTAGCCCGTGACAAGATAGGTCAAAAAAGCTTTAAATGTCTTACATATGTGTTCCTAGACTTTTTGTCTCATAAGATGTCGCTTTTGGAAAAAGTTGACACAATCTCATGATGAGATTGTAAAAGCAAAACCTGAAAGAACTTGAAATAATTAAAAACAAATCGTGATATAAACCTTAAAATAAAAATATTTTTGTGTTGTTATGAGAGAAAAAAACTATATCTAAAGTCATTAAATTATTAATAAATTTATACTTTGGTTAATCAACTTTAAAAAATTATAAAATAGTTATTAAATTATTTGAAAACTTTTATCTAAATGAACAGGTTGTTAAGTTTTTTTTAAAGTCTGGCTAGCGAGCTCTACACGATACTTCAACCATCGTTATGATAGATCAGTATTCAATATAGCCAGAGCATTTGCTAACAGCTGCAAGTTTGAAACACCGTTGTGCCGAGGGCCTCAACAATGTTAAAAAATCTCGAGGGAGCTGCATTACCTAATGTTCCAAGGCCACCGCCATCAACGGGGAAACAGAAGGAGAATCAGGTAACAACGGATAATGCTGCACAATGTTCAGTCACCTCTATCTACGGTGCCAATATTGGGGACTTGTACCGCAAAGTAACGGCTACATGGTGCAAAAGCCCGTTAGCCATTCGTTTGCTATAAGTGTAAAAAGTCCTTGTGATGATCAAAGCCATAATACCTGCAAGATTGATTTAAATGGATGGCAATTTTGGGGAAAAAAAGGTCTGAAAAACATCAAAATAGATGGCGAAAGGGTCGATATTTATTGGGATTTTCGAGAAACGAAGTTCAATGCTAGCCCCGAGCCTTGCTCAGACTATTATGTAGCAATGGTGTGTGATGAAAAAGTGGTATTAGTTATAGGTGACATGAAAAAAGATGCTTTAAAAAGAACCAAGAAAAAACTTTCCTGGATAGACCCTAACTTGTTGTGCAAGCAAGAGCATATTTGTGGGAAAAGACTCTTTTGTTCCAAGACCAAACTTGGTGAAGGGATACAAGAACACGACATTATAATCGAGAACTGTCTATCCGATCCCGATGATCCCGAAATGTGGGTTACCATAGACGGTACCACCATCATTCGAGTTATGAACCTTCATTGGAGGTTCAGAGGAAATGAAATAGTCACAGTTAACAAAACACCTATACAAATTTTCTGGGATGTACATGACTGGTTATATAATAAATCCAGTTCAAGCCATGGATTATTTATTTTCATACCAGGTAAACCGGATTCAAACTCTATCATCAACAGTGATGATGATTGCAACATAAATATTCCAAAGTTTTGTTATGTTTTATATGCTTGGAAAACTGAGTAGGCATCATTCTCTTTCACGGTGGAAACTATAAACATTTGTTTTGGTTTGGTCTAGTTTAGTAATTGTATGTTACATCTATGTTGTCCGGATTTGTATGTGAACTCAATATAGACCTAATGAGTGTATGTTAAGTTTTTTAATATATATATTTATAAGATCATATCTCGATTATGTCTAAAAATATGTTGAACTTAAAATCATGGGTAATTTAAATAAAATAAAAAGTACAAGTAACACAATTTTTCAATGATTGTTTTATCTTCTCTGTAATTTTTTGTAAAATTGCTTGCACAATACTTTGTTAATGAATTAGATCAAAACTTAGATATTGGTTGTTGTTTAATTTAAAACAACTTGATCATTCATTCTATTATTTAAATATAATTTTTTATATATTTTATAATTAAATTTAAATAAAAATTATTATTCATGAAAAATTCTATCATATGCGTATACGTGCGAAAACAAAGTACTTAGAACATAAATGTTAGTTTCAAAATAATATACAATAATTAATGAAATGATTGGTTTGGAACTAATTAACAAAAACCTACGAAATATGTACAACATTAAAATAAAAATAAATTAAATTGTGAATAAAATAAAATTTAAACACGTTAATACATCATATCAACAATTCTAATTGCACCACAATTGGTTTGGAACTAAATCCTTCAACCTATCGGCCGGCTATCCAGCCCGACCCGTGAACAGCTCTACTTGCAACATAAACTCAATTAATAATATTATTAATATATACAACAGATGAAGATAATAAAGCATGCATAAAAAAATTAAAATATAAATCTTATATTAAAATAAAATTTTGGTCTCAAAAATGAAAAGATTATAAAAAAATATTTTCGTAAATTTCCTAATGATGTTTGATTGATTTTGACATTATCCAGTTTATTTTCCACTCAAACAAAGACTAAAGCAGCCTCTTTTTTTTGAAAAATTAAGGGTATTTGGTGTTGTGATTGACACCTTTTCAAGAAGCAAAGGAAAAATTCATTTTTTAATATCTAATCTCTTTTTATTTATTGACTCCATTAGCCTTCGAGTCCTCCACCAGTAAGTCCAGAGAAAGAGAGAACAAAAATGGAGGAACAACAGAAATCCGGTCATTTGGTGCTTGTTATGGCACCCTTCCAAGGCCACTTAACTTCCATGCTCCAGCTAGCTACTATCTTGCACTCGAAGGGCTTCTCAATCACTATAGTTCACCCTGAATTGAATTCTCTTAACCCTTCAAACCACCCCGAATTCACCTTCGTATCCATACCAGATAAGATCAAGGAATCTCAACTCTCAGATGAAGACCTTGCAGATAAGCTCAAGGAATCTCTAGTCTCAAATGTAGATGTTGCAGGTTCCTTGCAGAGTCTCCACAAAAACTGTGCAGCACCATTACAAAAATGCCTCGAAAACATTTTGCACTCTCATCACCATATTGCTGCAGTCATCTATGATACACTCATGTTTTGTGCTCAAACTATAGTCAACGAACTGGGGATACCCGGGATAACTTTGCGTACAAGTTCGGCTACAACAATGCTATTATTTTCGGTACTTCCTCAACTTGGTGAGAAAGGTATACATAACACTTTAATATTTGGTTGCAACAAGTTGTATACATGATGATCATACGTAATTTTGGTCTGGGTTAAATTTGTGTTGCAGAATTAATGTCTGGAATTGAATCACCCGAGCTTCAAGCTCTTCAGCTTCAACGCTTACGAGCATTAATAGTACAGAATCCGACTCAAGCGATGATGGAGGTGAGAGCTGCATTCACAAATGCGATTAAGTTCTCATCAGCTATAATTGTGAACTCAATGGAATTTTTGGAACTAGATGCACTGTCAAAGGTAAGACAATACTTTCCTACTCCAATTTTCACTGTAGGACCATTACACAAATTAGCTCCAGCCATTTGCTGCTCATTATTGACCGAAGATGATAAATGCATCTCTTGGCTTAACAAACAAGCCCCCAAATCTGTCATCTATGTGAGCTTTGGTAGCATTGCCATCATTGATAAGCAAGAACTAATTGAGACAGCTTGGGGATTATCCAACAGTAAACAACCCTTCCTGTGGGTGGTTAGACCTGGTATGGTTTGTGGCTCAGAATGGATTGAATCTTTGCCAAACGGATTTGAGGAGAGTGTGGGAGAAAGAGGTTGCATTGTGAAATGGGCACCTCAAAAGGAAGTGTTGGCTCATGCTGCAGTGGGTGGATTTTGGAGCCACTGTGGGTGGAATTCAACCATTGAGAGCATTTGTGAAGGGGTACCAATGCTATGCAGACCTTTCTTTGGCGACCAACTCTTGAACTCAAATTACATATGTAATGTTTGGAAAATAGGCTTGGAGTTGCAGAATCTAGAAAGAGGGAATACAGTAAGAACAATAAAACGACTAATGGTGGATATGGAAGGAAAGGATATCAGAAAGAGAGCTATGGATTTGAAGAAGAAAGCTGCTCTTCGTCTTATGGAAGACGGTTCTACAAGTTGTTCTTTCAATGGGTTAATAAAGCAGATATCAGTTTAAGAGACATGAAATTAAACATCCTTGTAGTTCTATTTTGCAATTACCCCACAACCAAATACCCAATGAATTTCCCACGAAAATTGGCAGGTTGGATTCTCCCTACTTTCTTTTCTTCCACAATAAGTTGGTTCTCAATAATTTAATAAATAACTTTATCGATCAGGATCTATGACAAATCATCAAGAACAAAATTAGATGTAGAAGTATTTTTTATTACATCAAATCATCTCTAATCATCCCATCATCAATTATAAATTAGTTATTAATGTATCTATACATATTTGACTCATACTTTATTTAATAACTAAAGATTGATAAATCTTAACCAAATTAAATCATTTTTAATTTGAGCTGATCTTTTATGATACTAAACAATAACATATAATCACTATTATTATATATGTGATGTCCACATTTTCCAACATATGATACGTTTATGACGCAAATACCATTATGATTTGCCACTAGAGAGGCACAATAACTTTTAGGTGAACTGTAAATAGATGAAGATAAATTAAACTATATCCATGAAAGAGGACCTAATGCTAGCCCGTGACAAAATAGGTCAAAAAAGCTTTAAATGTCTTACATATGTGTTCTTAGACCTTTTTTCTCGTAAGATGCCACTTTTGGCAAAAATTGACGCAATCTCATGATGAGATTGTAATAGTAAAACCTGAAATAACTTAAAATAATCGAAAACAAATCATGATATAAACCTGAAAATAAAAGTATTTTTGTGTTGTTATGAGAGAAAAAAAATATATCTAAAGTCATGAAATTATTAATAAATTTATACTTTGGTTAATCAACTTTAAAAAGTTATAAAATAGTTATTAAATTATTTGAAAACTTTTATCTAAATGAATAGGTTGTTAAGTTTTTTTTTTTAAGTCTGGCTAATGAGCTCCACACGATACTTCAACAATCGTTATGATGGATCAGTATTCATTGATGAGTAGAAGAACATATTTTAAATCTATATTGATTTGATGGGATACTAGAACACGACATTATAATCGAGAATTGTCTATCCAATTCCGATGATCCCGAAAAGTGGGTTACCATAGACGGTACCACCATCATTCGAGTTATGAACCTTCATTGGAGGTTCAGAGGAAATGAAATAGTCACATGACAAAACACCTGTACAAGTTTTCTGAGATGTACATGACTGGTTATATAATAAATCTGGTTCAAGCCATGGATTATTTATTTTCATACCAGGTGAACCGGATTCAAATCATAAACAACGATGATGATTGCAACATAAATGTTCCAAAGTTTTGTTATGTTTTATATGCTTGGAAAACTGAGTAGGCATCATTCTCTTTCACGGTGGAAACTATAAACATTTGTTTTGGTATGATCTAGTTTAGTAATATGTTACATCTATGTTGTCCGGATTTGTATGTAAACTCAATATAGACCTAAAGAATGTATGTTAAGTTTATATATATATATTTAGAAGATCATATCTCGATTATGTCTAAAAATATGTTGAACATAAAATCATGAATAATTTAAATAAAATAAAAAAGTCCAAGTAACACAATTTTTCAATGAATGTTTTATCTTCTCTATAATTTTTAGTAAAATTGCATGCACAAGACTTTGTTAATGAATTAGGTCAAAATTTAGATATTGTTTGTTGTTTAATTTAAAACAACTTGATCATTCATTCTATTATTTAAATATAATTTTTTATATATATTATAATTAAATTTAAATAAAAATTATTATCCATTAAGAATTCTATCATATGCGTATACGTGTGAAAACAACGTACTTAGAACATAAATGTTATTTTAAAAATAATATACAATAATAAATAATGAAATGATTGGTTCGGAACTAATTAATAATAACATATGAAATATGTACAATATTAAAATAAAAAATAAATTAAATTGTGAGTAAAATAAAATTTAAACACATTAATACATCATATCAAGAATTCTAATTGCACCACAATTGGTTTGGAACTAAATCCTTCCACTTATCGGGCGGCTACCCAGCCCGACCCATGAATAGGTCTACTTGTAACATAAACTCAATTAATAATATTATCAATATATACAACAGATGAAAATAATAAAGCATGCATAAAAGAATTAAAATATAAATATTATATTAAAATAAAATTTTGGTTTCAAAAATAAAAGATAAATAAAAAAATATTTTCGTAAATTTCCTACTCGAATTGATGTTCCGGTTTATTTTCCACTCAAACAAAGACTAAAGCAGCCATTTTTGACAAAAGTAAGGGTCAAATTTGGTGTTCTGATTGACACCTTTTCCAGAAGCAAAGGAACAATTAGTTTTTAAGATCTAATCTCTTTTTATTTATTGATTCCATTAGTCTTCGAGTCCTCCACCAGTAAGTCCAGAGAAAGAGAGAACAAAAATGGAGAAACAACAGAAATCCGGTCATTTGGTGCTTGTTATGGCACCCTTCCAAGGCCACTTAACTCCCATGCTCCAGCTAGCTACTATCTTGCACTCAAAGGGCTTCTCGATCACTATAGTTCACCCTGAATTGAACTCTCTTAACCCTTCAAACCACCCCGAATTCACCTTCGTATCCGTACCAGATAAGATCAAGGAATCTCAACTCTCAGATGAAGACCTTGCAGATAAGCTCAAGGAATCTCTAGTCTCAAATGTAGATGTTGCAGGTTCATTCCAGAGTCTCAACAAAAACTGTGCAGCACCATTACAAAAATGCCTCGAAAACATTTTTCACTCTCATCACCATATTGCTGCAGTCATCTATGATACACTCATGTTTTGTGCTCAAACTATAGTCAACGAACTGGGGATACCCGGGATAACTTTGCGTACAAGTTCGGCTACAACAATGCTATTATTTCCGGTACTTCCTCAACTTGGTGAGAAAGGTATACATACCACTTTAATATTTTGTTGCAACAAGTTCTATTAGAGGTGATCATGGGTTGGGCGGCTCGGTCCGGCCCGACAGCTTACCCGAAAATGAGAGGTTTCGAATAAAAATAAAGGCTCGAAATATGAGTTTGAGTGAAAAAAGAGGCCCGTGTTTTGGGTAAGAATTTTTTAGTCCGGGCCCAACCCGGCCCGAAGTATATATTAAATATATATATTTTATTTTTAATCAAATATATTTTTTAATCAAATATATATATTAAATATTTTTTTTATAAAATTTAATATGGTTTAGGCCAGACTGAGTTCGAACTTAACAATTTTTTTTCGGGCCGAACTTGAAAAAAAATTTAGGCCTATATTCTGGGTCGGGCCGGGCACGGGCTTAGAAAACAAACCTAAAATTTTGTTCGAGCCAGCCTAAACCCGACTCGGCCCGGCCCATGATCACCTCTAAGTTGTATAGATGATGATCATACGTGGGTTAAATTTGTGTTGCAGAATTAATGTCTGGAACTGAATCACCAGAGCTTCAAGCTCTGCAGCTTCAACGCTTACGAGCATTAATAGTACAGAATCCGACTCAAGCGATGATGGAGGTGAGAGCTGCATTCACAAATGCGATTAAGTTCTCATCAGCTATAATTGTGAACTCGATGGAATTTTTGGAACTAGAAGCACTGTCAAAGGTAAGACAATACTTTCCTACTCCAATTTTCACTGTAGGACCATTACACAAATTAGCTCCAGCCATTTGCTGCTCATTATTGACTGAAGATGATAAATGCATCTCTTGGCTTAACAAACAAGCCCCCAAATCTGTCCTTTATGTGAGCTTTGGTAGCATTGCCAACATTGATAAGCAAGAACTAATTGAGACAGCTTGGGGATTATCCAACAGTAAACAACCCTTCCTGTGGGTGGTTAGACCTGGTATGGTTTCTGGCTCAGAATGGATTGAATCTTTGCCAAATGGGTTTGAGGAGAGTGTGCGAGAAAGAGGTTGCATTGTGAAATGGGCACCTCAAAAGGAAGTGTTGGCTCATGCTGCAGTGGGTGGATTTTGGAGCCACTGTGGGTGGAATTCAACCATTGAGAGCATTTGTGAAGGGGTACCAATGCTATGCAGACCTTTCTTTGGCGACCAACTCTTGAGCTCAAGTTACATATGTAATGTTTGGAAAATAGGCTTGGAATTGCAGAATCTAGAAAGAGGGAATACAGTAAGAACAATAAAACGACTAATGGTGGATATGGAAGGAAAGGATATCAGAAACAGAGCTATGGATTTGAAGAAGAAAGCTGCTCTTTGTCTTATGGAAGACGGTTCTACAAGTTGTTCTTTCAATGGGTTAATAAAGCAGATATCAGTTTAAGAGACATGAAATTAAACATCCTTGTAGTTCTATTTTGCAATTACCCCACGACCAAATACCCAATGAATTTCCCACCAGAATTGGCAGGTTGGATTCTCCCTAATTTCTTTTCTTCCACAATAAGTTGGTTCTCAATTGTTCAACATGATCGCGTTTCGAATACCACTTGTTATAACTCTAAAATTAAGATTTAATATAAAACTTTATTAATTAGGATTTATATCAAATCATCCAAAACAAAACTAGATGTAGAAGCATACTTTATTACATCAAATCATCTCTAATCATCCCATCATCAATTGGAAATTAGTTATTAGAGTATTTATATATATTTGACTAATACTTTATTTAATAACTAAACCACGATAAACCTTAACCAAATTAAATTACTTATAATTTGAGCTGATCTTTTATGATATTAAACAATAACATATAATTACTATTATTATATATGTGATGCCCACAACTCTAAATTTTCCAACACTTGATACGTTTATGACGCAAATACCATTATGATTTGCCATTAGAGAGGCACAATAACTTTTAGGTGAACTGTAAAGAGATGAAGATAAATTAAACTATATCCATGTAAGTCATGTGAAAAATGACCTAACGCTAGCCCGTGACAAAATAGGTCAAAAAAAGTTTTAAATGTCTTACACATGCGTTTCTAGACCTTTTGTCTCGTAAGATGCCACTTTTGGCAAAAGCTGACGCAATCTCATGATGAGATTGTAAAAGCAAAACCTAAAGGAACTTAAAATAATCGAAAAAAATCGTGATATAAACCTTAAAATAAAAGTATTTTTGCGTTGTTATGAGAGAAAAAAAAACTATATCTAAAGTCATTAAATTATTGATAAATTTATATTTTGGTTAATCAACTTTAAAAAATTATAAAATAGTTATTAAACTATTTGAAAGTTTTTATCTAAATGAATAGGTTGTTAAGTTTTTTTTTAAAAGTCTAGCTAGCGAGCTACACACGATACTTCAACAATCGTTATGATGGATCGGTATTCATTGACGAGTAAAAGAACATATTTTAAATCTATATTGATTTGATGGTTAGTATCAGAGATAAAAGAAGAAAGTTATTTGGCTTTTGATTCAAAGATTCCTGACGTTTAAAGTTATTTCATGATAAAAAATAACTTGTAGAAGAAAAAGGATATGAGAGCTTTCGATTGTTACTGATGATACGAAAAAAAAAGGCTATACAACAATGATTTTGATAGTCCAGTGACTTAAATAAAAACTTTTAAATGATTTAGAGACTATTCTGTAACTTTTTGAAGTTGAGTAACCAAATCATAAACTTACCGATAATTGTGTAGTTGATAAAAAAGGGCGCGTTTAAATTACCAGCCAGTACGCTGTCGTTTGGACGCAAACTTCAGGTTAGGGATTTTAAAGCTTTAACAGAGCTAAAATCTCTGAACTTGAAATTGAAGATTCTCAAAATGTCGATTTTTGCGGGTAATCTTAGCTTCAAAATCTCATCCACACTTCAGTTTCGAGTTTTCTCATTTCCCTGGTAAGCTCTCCCAGACCAAATTTTGGGTTTTTTTTTTCTTTTTCTATTCTCTGTTTGTTTCCTAGGAAAATGAAAGTAAGTGAAGCAAAGGTGGTACTTTGATTCACCTGTTTCACGTTTGATCAATCCGAACCCTAAGTTGACGTAATCCAATTTGATCATTAAACGTCAATGTAATCCGAAGTCGCCTGAACCCGAAATAATCCCAACCGTGATGACCCAACCCAAAAACTCGAATAACTTAAACTGAAACTGAAATTATCCGAAAATATTAAAACTCGATTTGTCCCAATCTAGATTGCCCCGACTTGCCTAGTTCTAAAGCTTTGACTTTTCAGGATGAATGGCAACAAGACAATATTTCGCTTGAAAGAGAAGGAATATAGTTCATCAGTTCCAGTAAGGTATATACCAAAGAAATCTTTGGAAACTGAAGAGCCCGAAACTTCTTCACATTCAAAGGGTTTGAGTAAGAACGAATCTCGTAAAACCGCTGCTTCGAATGTATTTGGAAGAAAGTTTACAAACAATGAAGGCAGTGTTATTGATAAAAAGTCGCAAACACGAAGCGGAATGTTCAAGAAAATTGCATTATATGATGATGTTCAACAAGGTATGAATGATAGTGAACATGTTGTAGTATCTAATCCTAGTGGATTGCTATTGGGAATTGATGGTTTATGAGACTCTTGTTTGTGAACACTGATAAAATTGTTGATTTTGAACTCGCAGCATTACGGATGTAATGGTCTTCTTGAATTGTATTTATATCCATGTATAGAAGTTTATACTGGTAATATAGTTTACAAGTTTTGTGCATGCGAATTGATGGTTTACGAGATTTGTGAATGCAAACATTGCTAGAATTGTGGGTTTCAAACTCACAGCATTGTGGATGTAATGGTTTCCCGAGTCGTATTTATGTCAGTTTATATAAGTTTACATTGGTAATAAAGTTTGCACTTCTTGATGGCTTACTAGACTCATGCGTGCAAACATCGATAAAATTGTTGTTTTTGAATTCACAGCTTTGTGGATGTAATGATTTTTCTTTTTCTTTTTGAATTGTTTTTATGTCCATTTATAGAAGCTCAGACGGTAATATATGTTAGTTTGGGCTAGTGATGGCCTTTAAGATGGAGACACGAACACGTTACCAAGTTTAGTCTTCTTAGTATTTTTAGATTCATATGGTTTAAATCGTTATTACACATTGATGTGGGATAATTAAATTGCTCCAATTTGTAGGTGATGAAATAATGGAGAAACCTGTAGAGGCGGTTGAGGAGGTGCCTCAAGGACAAAATATTAACAGAAAGAATCCGTTACAAGCTTGCAAGAGAATGTCAGATGCTGAGAAGTCGGCAATTGAATTACTTGCAGCAAGGTTAAAACGCTATTTCTTGGATATGAAATTCACTAATTATTTTACTATGTAGCGCTAAAAGTATAATGGAGGCCCTTCTACTAAAGGCCATATTGCATTTTGCTCCCTCTATTAAAAAAAAAGGGCAAATTAGTCCCTGTACGTTAGATCAAAGAGCAAACCGGTCCTTCTATTAAAACTTTCATCCATTTTTACTGTTGAAAACTGATCCTTGTATGTCAGCATAAGGTATACGTGGCGTGCCATATGTAACTGTCTGGTTATTCCAACAGTCAGGTCAGTTTTTAACAATAGAAATGGATGAAAATAATGACCAGTTGCTCTTTGATTTAATATACAGGATCTAATTTGCTATTTTATTAGTGAAGGGGGCAAAATATAATCCAACTCCTAGTATAAGGGCCTCCATGGTACTTTTACCCTATGTAGTGTATCCATTTTCACTAGTTCTTCACTGAATGCAATCTTTATTTTCTGCAGAGCATTTACCGCGGTAGAACTGAGAAAGAAACTGCTTGGCAAGAGATTTGATCCAGATATTGTCGAGACATTGATTACTGATTTACAAAATAGGTGTGTGGATTATAAGGAAAGATATCGTATTGACTTTTTCGAGGGTGTCGTAATTGGTTCTATATGTAATTTATTCAATTATGTTAACTTTTCCTCCATTATATTGCTTTCGATTTTATCGCATGTTAAACAACTAATTCGACTATTTTGGCTTATTGTAGAGGGTTGATCAATGATAGTTTGTATGCGGAAGCATTTTCTCGATCTAGATGGTCTTCATCAACCTGGGGACCAAGGAGAATCAAGCAAGTAAGCACTCCTCTTTCGAATTAAAATTTTCGAGGAACTTCTTTTGTTTCGTAATTATGTTAAAACCATATTGACAAATAAGGCTTTGTTTGGTTGCTAGTACTAAGTTTCTCAGAAAGTTGGTTTTGATCCCTCTACTATACTAAAATTTGGGATTTAGTCCTGGTACTTAATTTATTTGGCATAATTTGGACTAACTAATAATATTACAAAAGTAAGTGTACAAAATTATGCAAAATTAAAGTATAAGGGACAAGAGCTTAAATTTTAATATAGTAGAGAGACCAAAACTATAATTTGACCATTTTAGTCCTATATGTACAATGAACTTGCTGTTTTTATAATTGATCATAATATTTAGCCTCTAGGTTTCATTTGGGTTAAAGTACCTAGGAGGTCCTTATATTATAGGGATTGGTTCAAATTAGTCCTATTATTAAATGGATCAATTTAGTCCCTATACTATTAAAAAGAATCAAATAAGTCCAAATTGTAACACAGTTAACATTTACTGTATAAAAGAATGTCTTGAAAATTATTTGTTTCAGTCGCATTTCAAAATTCCAAACAAAAGATTTCATTTACAAAACCAGAAAAACTATAAAAAGATAGTTACTCTATTAAACAGTAAATGATAACTTTTAAACAATAAATATCAACTCTATTCCAATTTGATCTTAGTTGATTCTTTTTAATATTAAGGGGACTAAATTGATTCACTTAATAGTAGAGGGACTAATTTGATTAGGCCCCTAGAATACAGGCAGGTACATTCACCATTTTATTTGTAATAAAAGAAACGGAAATAACTAAGGAAAAGAAGTAAAATGACTTGTTGATTTCTCGCATTTGATGTTTTCAAGCAAAATTTTTGAATTCTCATGAAAATGTTGAATCAGGCATTGTTCAAGAAGGGTATAAGTGAATCTGATGCAGAAAATGCGTTAAAACTAGTTTTCGAGGGTCGGGATGGTGACTCAAATGATGATCAGGAATCCCAACTTGGTTTTTCAAAGCTTTCAATGGATCACCTATTAATTCAGGCCTCGAAGCAATGGCTTCGAGGTCGAGATGTTCCCAAAGAAACACGGAAGTCAAGGATTGTTCGGTGGCTTCAGTATCGCGGTTTCAACTGGGGTGTTATTGGTTCTGTTTTAAAGAAGTTGGAATCTCAGTATCCTTCCTAAAGGCACCAAAAGCAACTCAGTTATGGTGCAGCACCCAGGTTTTGACTTTAGATTTTGATACCCATTGTTTGAATTTCGAAATGTATCTCGGGGAAAATATAGATAGGATCACTTCTTTGAAATGCCAACCCTGATAAACATCTCATCTTGACTCCTAACATAAACCTTACCATAGTGCCCCATAGACTCTAGTCCGGATGTGATTACCTATATTGCTCCGAGTACTCGTGTCTGACACCCATGTCTTGTAAAAAAAAATCCATGCTTGAATACTCGTATTTGATGCTCACACCCATTTCCAATTAACATAGGCCATTTCTAACCTGTTGATACCATCTCGAGTCTTGACATTGACCATTTTTTTACAGCCGTGTCGTTAGCTTATAGATTAATTCTTGATTAAAAAGCTTGTAAGAATTTGAGCAATTAGTGGATGTGTTTCATCTGTCTGTTTGTTGTTTTTTGGAATCTTGAGACAAAACATCAAAATATTGAGACAATGGCAGTAGCCATTGCTAGTGGAGCTGCATTATCTTTAACATCTGTGGCTCATAATTCTTTTGCAGGTTGGAGCATTATATCATTATGGGACACTTATTTTGTTTTTCTATGTATATTCAATTTATAATTATCTCGCCACTTATGTTCGACTTTATATCCGACATTTATGTTTGACGTTTTTATTCGGGTATGAGATATGATATAACCCGTATTCGATTCTTCTATCCGAGTTTGAAGTTTGTTAGTAGCATGTGCTGTGCAGATTAGGACATACAGAGTGTTCCAAACTTAGGTTAGGCTTTTGCATTGCTGAAAGTAATGTCACTTTCAGACAGCACATGGACATGTGATGTAGGGAAGATGGGACCACGTGAGTTAAGCTAGGTTTGGAGACACAGAATCTCATTCTTGTAATAAAATTCTAATTGCTTAAATCCAACACTAATAATCGAATTCAAATTAAACCAAATAGGTTTTTGGTTTTACTGTTGGTTACATATGCTAATATTCTACATAAGGTGAAAGCTAAGTACTTAATTATTACAATCTACAAACATAGCTGCAACTCGAAAACCCCATCTTTAAAATTGGATCGAATCATTGGAGAAAGTAAACGAGCAGTTCGATGATCCATCTGCAACCACTATTTTGGATGGTGGTGATTGTATTAAGGCTCCCTTTGAAATGTTGGTTTCAAACCTTAACGTTTCGAGATGACGGATTTCTTTGAGCATTGCAACGACATCTTTCATTATCGGACGATCTTCAGGTTGGGTGCTAACACAAAGGAACGATACAGCTAATGTCTGTAACATTTCATGCATGGCAGGATCAGCCCTTCCTTTGAGCTTTGGGTCTAGGATTTCACTCGGGTCTCCCTTGCTAGCCAAATGATCTCGAACCCATTGAACCAAGTGCGCACCACCTGGTAAAGTCGGGTCTAGTGGGTGCCTTCCGGTTAACACCTCTAATAGAACGACACCAAAACTGTAGACATCACTTTTTTCTGTAATGCGCCGCATTGTTGCGTGTTCTGAAAGGTAACCGTTGTATGTAAAAAAAATTAAAGATTAATCGGAAAAATCGGAAAAAAAAATTAAACAAATACCTGGAGCCATATATCCATATGAACCAGCTAAGTGTGGCCTCGGACTTGATTTTGAAACTTTATCATTATCATCACCATTGTTATTCAAAACTTTAGCTAACCCAAAGTCAGCCAAGTAAGGCTCATAGCAAGGACCTAATAAGACATTCATGGCTTTAACGTCACCATGCAAGATTGAAGGCACACAATCATGGTGCAAATACGTGAGGGCATTGTCGTAACGTGCCTCCCAATCGGCTCCTCCCTTACCGCCACTGTGAATGAGCGAACTCAAGCTTCCGTTCGGCAGATTGTTGTAAAACAGTAGCTTCAAATTCGTGTTCGAACCCCAACCGAGAAGCCTAACAATGTTCCTATGCCTGATCGAGCCTAGAGTCTTGATTTCAGAAGTGAAGGCCCCATACTCTTCTGATGACCACATTTTCTTAACTGCCAACGTTTCGCCGTTCGGAATCGTTACTCTGTATACAACCCCGGAGCTCCCAGTGCCGATCACGTTGGATGATGTCAAGTTGTGGACTATGTCATCGATCGAGAAGTCGAGTTTCTGATACAGAGTCACTTCCCAAGTATAATCTTCCATAAGGCCATTGTTGAAAAATCGAGCACGGATTAACGCGTAGATAGCTAGTAGTACTAGGATCACACTGGCACTTATGAGGATCGACATCACTAGCTTCACTGCTGGTCCAACATGCCTCGAATGTTCAAGATCAGAAGAAGATACAACACCATTGGAGATATATAGGCCTTTGTTTGATTCAAGGTCACATAATGGGAGTTTTCGGAAAAAAGATGAATTCGGCAACTCACCTGAGAAGTCATTGAAGGAGACATTAAGTGAAACAAGGTTTTGAAGACTTGTAAGAACATCTAACTTTCCAGAAAACTTGTTATGGGACAAGTCAAGTATTGCTAGCTTTGTAAGACCAGAGAACTCGGATGGGATTTTGCCCGAAAACCGATTCCAACTAAGGTTTAGAGAGATTTCAAGTGCCGGAATCTGGCCTAGTTCCTTTGGGATTTCACCAAAGAAACCATTGTCACCCAGGTTTACCAACTGGAGCTTACTGCAAGATGATATCTCGGTTGGAATTTGACCCGAAAGTCGATTCTTTCCCAAGTTAAGCTTATTCAATTCACTCAAGGACCCAATACTATGACTCAGTTGACCTGTAAGGCTGTTGTCTGAAATGTCAACATACTGTAGGCTTGTAGGAAGAGTATCTGGCAAAGAACCTGCGAGTATGGAGGTCAAGAAACTCGAGGTTTCGACATCCAGATATCGACAGAGGAATCCCTCCAACGAACCGATTCTCGCTTAAATCAACAAAGTTCAAGCCCTTCAGGTTTCCAATCTCTGATGGAATGGTCCCTGCAAGTCTATTACCGTTTAACCTCAACCTATACAAACTGGTACAGTTTCCGATTTCCGGTGGAATAAAACCAGATAAATCGTTGGCCAGCAGCAGTAACTTGGTGAGATTTTTCAACCCAAAAATGTCTTTTGGGATTGAACCTGATAGACTATTATAAGACAAATCAAGAGCTTGAAGATCTTTGCACTGAGAAAGACTATCAGGAACATTACCGGTCAACTTATTTTGCCAAGCAAAGAATATAGTCAAACTATTTAGCTTGCCAATATCGACCGGAATCTCGCCGGAGAATGCATTATTATCTATCTCGAGATTAATCAACTCCGAACAGTTCAAGATTTCTGAAGGAATTGTACCTGATAACTGGTTAACACTCAATTGAAGCTCTTGAAGCTTCAATAGTTTCCCAATGCTTCTTGGTATGCTACCTGTAAGTAGATTCTCAGATAAATCGACCACCGTCAGCTCCGAACAGGTACCGAGCTCATCCGGGATAGCACCAACTAAGCTGTTCTGCCATAATAGTAAACTCTGAAGCTTGTTAAGCTGACCAATGCCCCTTGGGATTGAACAAAAGATATAGAATTCTGATACAAGTAAAGATTTTGGAGCTCACTGCAATTACTAATCTCTTCAGGGATTGAACCCGATAATAAAGACGTATAAATAGCTATAGTTTGGACCCTTTTCAACATCCCAATTGATGAAGGAAGGTTGCCTGTAATGCTAGTTTCAGCTAGGCCTAACATCAGTAAGCTGGTGCAGTTCCCAATCTCTAATGGCAATTCACCATTAAGATCTTTATTCCCACCAACTCTAAACACTTGAAGCATTTTCAATTCACCAATACTCTTTGGTATTTCACCATTGAGTTGATTATCATAAAGCGTTAAATAAACAAGACCACTAAGATTACCCATCATTGATGGGATTTTACCTCCAAGATAGTTACTATCCATAGCCAAGGTCTTCAATTTCTTCAGCTTACAAATTTCCATTGGGATTTCACCAGTGAGAAAATTCCCACTGAGATCAATAAAGTTGAGTTCATTATAATCACCAAACTCTTTAGGAATCACACCACTGAGATTGTTTGATGAAAGTATGAGGGTCTTCAAGGATTTCAAAGATTGGAAATTTGAAGGCAGTGAGCCCTGTAACTCCATTGATTTCAAGCTTATCTCCACAACATCTCCATTGGAATTGCAATGAACACCAAACCAGTTGCATGGTGTAGTGTCTGATGAATCCCATGATTTTAATGCAGGTTTGGTGGCGTTTAAGCTGTTCTTCCATGTTAACAAAGCTTGGCCTTGTTCATCAATGGAGTAACAATGATGGTGGAAGAAAAGGAAGGTAATTGAAATGAGAAAAAAGAGAGTGTTTAGAGTTGAAGGCATTGCTTAGAGAAGGAAACAAGTGATCTGTTTTGGGATTGTTGAGGGTGGAACACCATGTTTTTGTGTAGAAGAATTTTTTGTTTATAGAACCAAAAAGCTGAAGATTTTGAAATCCCCAAGTGCTCTTGTGTTTTTCCATCATTATTCTAATGGCTGTAATTCTTTAAATTAATATATTATCTTATCCACTTTATTTATTGAAATATTCGTAAATTGAGTTTTAGTTCGGTTGTTATTACCGTAATTAAGCTATTGGTAAACTATACTCAAACTCATAAACTATAAGTTTATGTTTTGATTACCCAACTTCAAAAAGTTACAAAATTGTCACTGAACTATTCAAAAGTTTTCATTTAAGTTATTGAATTGTTCGAAAGTTTTTATTTAAGTCACTAGGTAGTTAAATTTTTTTTCTAAAGTTTGGCTAGTAAGCTCCAAGCGAAAACTCGATAGTTAGTACAGTGGATCGGTACCTATCAACGAGTAGAAGAACATATCTTAGATCTAAGTTTATCTGCCGATCGATGTCGAAGATCGAAGAAGAAAGTTGTCTAGATTTTAGTTCAAGTTTCGTATCGTTCAAAGTCATTTCATAAAAAAAAAAGAATGAACTGCAAAAGAGAATGAGAATGAAAGCTTTTGATTGGTGTAGGCAATGATGTGAACAGAGATGGTCATGTAGTAGCGATGTTAACAACCTAATGACTTAAATGAAAACTTTTGATTAGTTCAGTAATTATTTTGCAACTTTTTTTAAATATTATTCAAATCAATTATCAATTATTTTTATTTTTCTCCACCCTCAAAAAGATAGTAAAATATTTTCTCCAATTTATATAAATAAAGTAGACTTATCAATTTTGAAGTACAGTTAAAATCTTACTTAATAACTAGAACTTAACCTAGTTAACCCGAACTTGAACATAAAAAGTGATTTGTCCAACTCGAATCTATATTTGAGATGACCCATGCAAGTAACTAAAATAATCTAAACCTGAAAAACTCAAGCCTCAAACTTGAACGATGCAAACACTAAACTCCCACGAAATGACTCGAAAATTTTAAAAATCGAATTTTAAGAATTAGATCAAGATAAGCATGGAATGTCTTAAGCTTTAAATAAGGAGCAATAATGTGTTGTGTAATTAGCAAATATCCAAACATAAAAGTGGTCCATCAAATTTTTATGTGGTTACAATTCAGTTCCCAACCACGTGTTTTTGTTGCCAAGTAGACTTCAACTTGCTTTTCAATGATTTATTATGAAGCTTTAAAGTACAGTTTTTCTTCTTCTTTTTTCATAAAAAAAAAATTACATCTAAGTTCACTAAACTATAAATTTACGTTTTGATAATTCGACTTCAAAAGGTTATAAAATAGTTACTTAACTATTTGAATGTTTTCATTTAAGCAACTGGATCGTTAAGTCTTCGTTTTTTAAGTTTAGTTGACATGATTCAAGTAACGATTTGATTATTAATATGGTGAAATAGTACCCATTGACGAGTACAAGAATCGGTTTCTTTGAGAGAAGTCTTCGAAGTGTTGTCCTCGGGAACACTGATCCGATTCCTCAACAATGGAAGGTATTGCTCCCAGGGAGGATTTTGTCTCCCCTCCATGGTACGTTTCACAAAAGGGAGCGCCTCGACCGGCCACCCACCAAGAGGCGATGTGATAGTCTCACCTTTGGCAGGATTCGAACCCCTGACCTATACTATATAGGTCAATTGTTGGGGTATATAGTACCACTTTGGCTAAAATACCTTCCATTGTTGAAGAATCGAATCGGCGTCCCTGAGGACGACATTTAAAAGACTTCTCTCGGAGGAACCGATCCCTCCTCAACAAACATATATTTCAAATCCAAGCTGATTTGATGGTCGATGTTGAATATTGAAGAAGAAATTTATTTTTTGATTCATAAATCAGTGAAGTTCAAAGTTGTTTCATAAAAAAAACTAAAATTATAAAAAAAATGGGAAAGTTTACCCTTTAGATTGGTGTCGAACGTGAGAACAGACATACATAGACCATTTTAATAGCTCGATAACTTAAATAAAACTTTTAAATAATGTAATGACTATTTTATAACTTTTTAAACTTAAATGACCAAAACGTAAACTCATAATAATTTAATAATATTTTTTTAAAATATATATATTTAAAGAGATGTATTTTGGTTTGTTTATAATAATAATGCATTAGAATAATGAAGAGCACATGGAAATAAGGAATTATATTAGGAATATTTTAGAAATTCATTTTAAACTGCACATCGGGACAAGCTGTCGGGCAATCTTTGCTGTAAAAAAAACCAAAGAAATGATGTAGTTGTAGTTTGCTCTTAATTGAAAGGCACAACTCTGCCACCAATTGGTTCTCAATTAAATTAAGAGTCGAATCGAATCTTTAAACAGTGAGCGAAATTCTTCCAGAACAATTAGATAAGTTTAGAGTTGTAACTAAGACGCTAGTATTCACAAGTTATTCGAGTTCGATTTAAAAAAAAATTCGAATTCAATTCGGTAGTGATCGAGCGAAGCTCGAGCTATCGATCGAGTCGAATTCAGACTTAATAATACTTAACTTGAACAACTCCCTAGCTTTGTCGAGTTTTTTTATATTTTATATTATTAAATCACATTGTTGTCCTTAATATATATTATTAACTCTAAGCTTCATTACTGAATCAAACTCGAGCTCGAGTAACTTGACTATATCTTGAATTGAGATCGAGCTTGATAGTATTCTAACTCAGTTTGACTCGATTACACCCCTAGATAAGCCATAATGAATTATTAAATTTATACAAATTAATTTAATTTTATATTTAATATTTTGAATATAAATGCAAGTATTTATGTATATTTTTTACTAAAATTAAGTGTTAAAAAATTAATTTTTAATAAACTATTTTCAATAAATTCACATATGCAGTAAAATGTAAATTAGTTTAACATTTTAAAATATTTTTCTTTTAATATTAAAATTAAGGACTTTCATGAGTAAAAATATTACGTTAAGGACTTAAATAAAATATAATAATTTAAGGAATTTTTAAATATATTTTTAAATTTATCTTTAACCCGACCTTTAATTAATAATATCAGACGTTACATGTATATAAGTCCAATCGAACAATTTTCAAAAGTCTTCAATAATATCGATGTAAACCGATCTGATATACTTGATGTTTAAAAATATTGAATGATAGGGACCATTCCAAGGTAGAATTTAAAGAAGCAGTACTAATTTTGCTATGCTGTCGGTATTGCTGAATCATTTTACCTTTTAACATTACCATAAATTCCTACCCATTTACTACTACCAAACAACAAATAATATATCGGTAAATTACGTCTGATCATTAAATTATTAGTAAGTTTACGTTTTAGTTATTTAACTTTAAAAATATTACAAAATGGCTATTAAACTATTCAAAAAAATTATCTAAATTACTTTTTTATAATTAAAAAAAGTCTACGATTCGACGACCGGTGTAATGGGTCAATACCCATCGACAAGTAGAAGAACATACCTTAGATCCAAGTCGATTTGACGGTCAATGTTGAAGGTCAAAGAAAAAAGCTATTTGGATTTTGATTTACAGATTGATAACGTTCAAAGCTATTTCATAAGAAAAGAAAAGAAAAACTTAACTGTAAAAGAGAATGAGAAGGAAAGTTTTCAATTGTTGCAGCCGGTGTGAACAGAAGAGACCATACAACAACGATTTTAACAGTCTAGTGACTTAAATAAAAACCTTCGAATAGTTCAGCGAACTATTTTATAACCTTTTACAGTTGAGTGGTCAAAGCGTAAACTTACTAATAATTTAGTGACCTCGATATTCTCATTCCATTTACCGTTTGAATCAAGAATGATATAACTTTAGGATTCAAACCCAACTCAAATATGTGAAGAAAATCCCCACATTCACATTTTTCAACTAATTATTAATATATGGTAACAATTTGGATAATGGATTGGACCCCATGATGTTCATATAAATGGGAATGGTTAATATTAATTTTTCATCTTCAGCTACCCCACTACCAAGTTTTCTCAATATAAAATAATCAATAGGTCAATAGTCAATATTGGAGCTTGTTCTTTCACAACTTTTGGCCAGCAGAGTTGATAGTTACATGACATCCTAATCCACAGTAAATTTAAATAAAATGGACTGAGGGAGGAAGGAGAATTATTTTTCCCCAAATGTGAAAAAAAATTTAATTGATACATACAATTATTTTTAAAAGGTATAATTTAAAAAGATCTAAAATTCAAACATTCAAAGTCAGGTCACTTTCGAGGCATAGGTCAAGGTGGGCAAAAATCCAACCCATCCCGCCTTGTTACCATCCTTAAGAACAAAGCTTAAGTTCGAACCTTAAAAATGACATTATTGGGAAATATAATCACAAACTCTAAACAAAATACTTCCAAAAAAATAATAAATATGCATGACATAACATTTAAAAGAAGAGACAAAGGGCATCCAAAAGCCATAAAACAAACTAAAATGGTCCCTCTTTGTCCATTCTCTACTCTCTCTCTCTTTTTGTTATTCTTTTATTAATTTTAGATTACTTCAATCTATTGAAATTAATTTTTAATAATAATGAGTTTTTGTTTAAATTTAATAAAATAATAAATTCAAACTCGATTTATGAATCGATGTATAACAGATTATGACACACCCACGATTTAAATGAAAATAATACTTTAGTTAAAATGGTAAAATTGAGAGAGTATATAGTTGGTGTTTTAGGTTCAAATCCCATCTTGGATTTTATATAAAGAGGCAAAAATACCCTTAAATTTTCATAATTGAACAATTAAATCAAAACCCGATTATAGATGACACCAGAATTAACTTAACTCGAATATTAGCATTATTATTTTATTATGTCCAACTTCTACAACAATATTTCATAATATTAATTTCAATTTTGAATCCATTGGTATGAACATGCATTGATCCATGCCCCTATTGTGATTTATCTACATCTTCTTTAGTCACCAATATTTAAATTAAATTATTTTAGATTTAAATCTAAATCACATTTGAGGCACTTTGACTTCATACCTCCACATGATGAACTTTATCTCTCATACAAATTAAATTGGAATCAAGGTTAGTAGGCAACAAATGGGTTTATTTAAGATAAAAATATTTTTTATATATTTTCGTAATTATTTATGTTATTAGTATTTTAATGATTTAACTGTCGAATATATCAATATAATTATACTTATTATATATATAAATTTTTAAATTAATTTAATATCTCTATTTTTAAATTTAGGTTGCATGTTCTTGGTATTATTGTTGGTTTTAGATTTGGGTTGCATGAGACTTGCACATGAGAGAGAGAAGCTTTGTACTATTGCACTTTAATTACAAATGTATGCCATGTGATGAATAATTAAATTTAAAAAATAAAGCAAGATTCAAACAATTTAATAAAAAAAAAGAAGTAGGGGAGTTTTATTTTACTATTGTTGATATAATGGGTAAAAAATTCACTATTTGAGATATTAAAATTTTTCATTTTATTTAATAATTTTTAATTTTTAAAATGTCCCTTAATTGGTAAATCTTAAAAAAAAATCAGCCGATGAGCTCGAAGAGATTATTTGGCAAACAATATATTGGAACAATATCTATCATGAGTAGAAGTACATACTTTAGATCCAAGTCAATTTGCCAGTTAATGTCAAAGATCAGAGAAGAAAATTGTTCAGATTTTGGTTTATAGATTCATGACGTTTAAAGTCGTTTCACGAAACAGGACTAAATTATAAAAAAGGTGGGAAAAGAAGGCTTTCGATTAGTGTTGGCAGTGCGAACTTACTAATAATTTAATAATCTTAGATGTAATTTACTGTAATTTTTTTAATATCTTTTTTTTTAAGATTTATCTCATCATAAGTTACTGCTCTTTATGATACAAAAGTCTCGAATTATCCATAGTCCCTTCTCAGGCACTCGAACCCACGTCCTCTTATACTGGTAACAATATCGGTACCAATTGATATATATTTATGTTATATAATAATAATAACTTATGAATGATGATGGGCAAGAAATGGGCCCTAGAAGAAATAATGGACTGAGACAAAGGGTAATAATCAAACTCACCTTTTAGTCAATTTGTACTTAGCACACGTGCAATTGGATAAATCTAACACCATTACCATTCAATTTATTATTATTTTTTAATTCTAAAAACCCTAACCAAACACTATAATGATGAACCCAAATTACCCTTTAATTTTTGGGTAAATTCTAAAAATAGTCACTTTTATTTATTTTTGGTTACATTTTAGTCACTTATGTTTGAAATGTTACGTTTTAGTCACTTACGTTATCGTTTTGTTATGAAGTGATCACTCTATCATTAAACTCCATTACCTCCCTAATGACAATCCTACGTGGCAGTTCAAATTGGTTTTAAATGCCAACTCAGATGTCCAGTTGTTGGGATGAAAATAGGTTTTTAATTAAATAAATCTAATTTGGACTGCCATACAGAATATCCAAGTTGACATTTAAAACCTATTTAGACTGTTACATAGGACCGCCATTAGGGAGGTAACTGAGCTTAACGGTAGAATAACCTTCGTAACGAAACCATAACGTGAGTGATTAAAACATAACATTTCAAACATAAGTGACTAAAATATAATTTGAAGCAAATAAAAGTGACTAATTTTACAATTTACCCTTAATTTTTTGGATAATAAATAGATGAAAATCCCAAAAAGGGAAGTACTGTCTAATCAATCAAAGATAAATTCCATTATCTTTTCATAATGGGGCTCTTTATTTTCTCAAAAAATGGACCCTCAAATGGTCTTCTTTTTTGTGAGTTTACATTCATTGTCACTTAATTCTTGCCTAATGTTGTATAGTTTATGGGTCTAGTTTTCCTTGTAATCATGAATCTACAAATTATTCAACCTCCACTTACTT